>NW_009952493.1:277643-284048 GCF_000747805.2 Chaetura pelagica | reverse complement strand
AGCAGGATTTGCTCACCTGAGATAACAGCCAAGAGGATTCTCACAGCACTGGCAACTTAAAATTCAGAAAACTGTTAGCACAGAGTTAATGCAAATAATCCACATCTACGGCAAGGGAGACTAACAGAGCATGGGAAGGATTCAGGGTGGACGGGAACTGGCAGACTGGACAAATAGCTCCAAAAGACTCAGCCAGAACAGAGCTGGAGCCCTTGCAAGTGGAAACAAGGGCACAAGATAATAGTCTCTGCAACCATCTGAATCACAATTGCTTCTGATAATCTGTATAGAAACAGCAGAGGGGCAACAGTAGCCAACACAAACCCCTAGACTTGTGATTCTGTGAGGTGGAAAATTGATACAACTGGGGAGACTGATGTGCTTTCAGTTACTGCAGTCACTGAACAGTAAAACTACATGCAGGCCACCCTTCCTCAACTAACAACCATCTTTTCCAACTGTGTCACAATCCAGTATTTCACAACTTAAACAACTGCACAGAAGGTGAAAGACAGTAGCACTATGAACCACGTGACGTGGCAGTGTTTGAAGAAGAAGAGCTGCAGGGCTGAAGGCACACACCACAAACAACACATCCACAGGCTGGTCCTTAGAGGACAGAAGCACCATCACATCCGTGCAGCCATGAGGACAGTCCTGAAGTGTCAGACCCAGTATCACAGAATCATGGACTGGTTTGGGTTTTACACATGGGACAAAAAGGCAAAGGGAAGGCAAAAGTTGTCAGCAAGAGGAATGAGCCTTCTGCAGGCACTGCACTGGGAGCAAAGCACATAGAATCCCAGACTGATTTGGGTTGGAAGGGACCTTACAGACCATCCAGTCCCACCCCTGCATGGGCAGGGACACCTCCCACCAGCCCAGGCTGCTCCAAGCCCCATCCAACCTGCCCTTCAACACTGCCAGGGATGGGGCAGCCACAGCTTCCCTGGGCAACCTGGGCCAGGCTCTCACCACCCTCACACCAAAGAATTCCCTCCTCATGTCTCACCTCAATCTCCCTTTTCCAGTTTTCATCCATCCCCCTCATCCCATCCCTCCCTGCCCTTGTCCCAAGCCCCTCCCCAGCTTTCCTGAAGCCCCTTCAGGCACTGGAAGCTGCTCTAAGGTCTCCCTGGAGCCTTCTCTTCTCCAGGCTGAACACCCCAACTCTCTCAGTATCAATAACCACTAAAACCTAGAGTCACAATTTGTCTTTATTTTGTATTTAGATTAAAGAGGTAAAGAGAAAAGCATTATTAACCAACTGCTAACTACTCCACAGCATTCCAGGACTTTCCAGAAAATCACACTCAGCGGAATCTGGAAAAGCAAACAGCACTTACCACTCCTTTTGTTCGCCCTTTGATCTCACACAATCAAAGAGTAACTCACATACATGGACACAAATCAATTAAACTCTCATAATTAATTTCTCCATCATTTTGTACTGCTAAACTTCGAAGAAACTCAACCAGGAGAGCAGACAATTACATCAGCTTTTGCTACTCCAAACACTAGCAATATTGGTCATCTGAGGCTTTTCTGAGCAAGAAAGGACTGTATGCCCAAAGCTGTGAAATGAAAACTGCAACAGAAACTTGGACTTTCCTTCCTCTCCTGCTTTTCAGCCAAAAGAGAATGCTTTTCCCCATAAATCCTAAAATTGTCAGATATATCTAAAACACATATTCCTATTCCAGCGCTGCATCGAAAGAAGTGTGGCCAGCAGATCCAGAGAGGTGATTCTGCCCCTCTACTCTGCCCTGGTGGGACCTCACCTGGAGTGCAGTGTCCAGCTCTGGAGCCCTCACAAGAAAGATGTGGACCTTTTGGAACATGTCCAGATGAGGGCCACAACAATGATCCAAGGGCTGAAGCAGCCCTCTTAGGAAGAAAGGCTGAGGGAATTGGGAGTGTTCAGCCTGGAGAAGAGAAAGCTCCAAGGAGACCTTAGAGCAGCTTCCAGTGCCTGAAGGGGCTCCAGGAAAGCTGGCGAGGGGCTTGGGACAAGGGCAGGGAGGGATGGGAAAAGGGGGAATGGATGAAAAGTGAAAGAGGGAGAGATTGAGGTGAGACATGTGGAGGAAATTCTTGAGTGTGAGTGTGCTGAGACCCAGGCCCAGGTTGCCCAGGAAAGCTGTGGCTGCCCCATCCCTGGCAGTGTTGAAGGGCAGGTTGGATGGGGCTTGGAGCAGCCTGGGCTGGTGGGAGGTGTCCCTGCCTATGCAGGGGGGTTGGAACTGGATGATCTTTAAGGTCCCTTCCAACTCAAACCAGTCTGTGATTCTATATAAACACTATGTTCGTTTATAATGGCTTCAAAACAGCAGCCAGTGAACAGGAGTCCAGAAGTCTGGCATTGTACTGGGAGGAGGAAAACCACCACAAAAACACAACCAGGCAACAAGCTCCTATTTTTTTAAATAGCAATAGTTCCCACAGCCCTTTCTACAGCAAAGTCATGCTGCACACGTATTTAGGGCAAGGGAACTCAGTCAACAAGTGTATGGATGTATCCAGTCAGGGCAGGGTGCTTTCACTTCCAAAGTTCCTGATGAGGCCATTAGCAATTTACTCACACACAAATTAAGGCTTCAAACACGGGTTCAAAATACATTTGCCAAGTCTGCACTGGGGTAAAAAGTCCTGCCTCAACACATCACAGTGTTTTATTACAATAACTTTATTAGCACAGGGTTATAGGGCAATTTCAGACCTAGATGCTCCACATACTTTTCCTAAGATGGAATTACAGGTTCTGACTCTGATGCAAGCAGGAACCAATAGAATCATCTTGCTTCAATTCCTGCACACCACAGAATTTTCCCCAGAAACTAGCCTAGGCATCTTCTGGAGAACACTGACACTTGGTGGATGTTTAAGGAACAGCAAAATAAGAGGACAGGTGAACTGTGACATTTCTCAGCTTTTGAGCTTCTAACAAGCTCTCCCAGGGATGTCCTGACTCTGCAGTCCTGCCCACACCGTGTCCACTGCACCTCATGAATGCACCAGTGAGGTTTTATCTTGTTTCTGTTGAAGGTCTCCAGAGCATAACCTGGCCATGAGTTTCAAAATCTAACAGCACCAAAAATATCTGGCATTCCCAGAGCAACGCACTGCAGAAACATCTGCAGCAAGTGCTATTTTGTGAAAGGATTGCAACAGGAAGATGATTTGAAGTTAATTCTTCTGCCTTTTCCACCCTGTCCTTCAAACAAAACATCACCTTGGTGAAATAAAGAGTAAAATAACTGCAACGCTTCCCAACAGGTGATGTGTGTTACCAGCTGATCACAATTACTGAAAAGCTGAATTTTTTCCAATAATGACTGCAAAAACCATGACAAAGCATACAAGGTAAAAGATATAAGGTAAATCAAATCAGTACTGGAGTAGGACATGTCTCACTAATTACTTACAGTGCACTGACTCTTTGTCTGAAGTCTCCAGGTGCCCCATGTAGGATTGGACCTCATGGACTTGCCTGTCAAAAGACAAAGAAAGAATCAACAGAAGTCATTTAACAGATCCTTATTAAATATAAAACATCTTCCAAGGGTCAGGAGACATTTTAAGGTGTTGGGTTTTTTCAAGCAAAAAGTTCAGATATTGGTTGAACACCTGGAGGTATTTAAGGAAAGACTGGATGTGGCACTAAGTGCCATGGTCTGGCTGATGTGGTGTTGTTAGGTCATAGGCTGGACTTTATCTCAGAGATCTTCTTCAGCCTCAGTAATTCTGTGATTCTGTAACATCTCTAAGAGGAGACTGAGGGGTGACCTCATTCATATTTACAAGTATGTAAAGGGTGAGTGTCAGGAGGATGGAGCCAGGATCTTCTCAGTGATGTCCAATGACAGGACAAGGAGCAACAGGTGCAAACTGAAGCAGGGGAGGTCCCATGTAAAAATGAGGAAAACCTTTTTCACTGTGAGGGTAACAGAGCCCTGGGACAGGCTGCTCAGAAAGGCTGTGCTGTCCCCTTCTCTGAAGACTTTCAAGACCCACCTGGATGAAGTCCTGGGTAACCTACTCTAGGGGATCCTGCTCTGGCAGGGGGTTGGATTAGCTGATCTTTCAAGGTCTCTTCCAACCCCTGACATTCTGTGAAAATCAAATCACTTTTCAATAGCTCAATTTTCAGCTTCTTTTACTTAAAAGTACTTTTCAGAACAGGGCAGGAATCAGCTACATGCTGTTAAGCACAGCCAGCCCATCACTGAATACAAAAACCAGCCCAGCTCCTCAATATGAAGAAAGCCATTAATACAGAGCTTTAAAACAAATATCAGTTTAAAACCAAAAATCAAGGAGAAAAGGTCTTTTATTTTCCTTCAAAAATTTCTAATCCAGTTCTAGCTCCCAGTTGGTATTTATAATCCTAACTGAGGCTCTCCCCCATCTCACACCCTTGGCATGCTGAAAGCCACTGAGATCCACCTACTCCAGGACAACAAGATTTCAGATTCCCAGCAGGAACTCACAAATGTTGAGCAGAGCAGATGGAAGATGAGTGGGAGAGGTGTTGGTACAAGTGAGACCTTAACAACAGCCCTGCAGTGAAATATCACCTGTGTGTGCCCCTGAAGTCAAAAGTGCTTATGAACACACCTCCACATCATGCAAGGGCAGGACACGTTTCACACAAGTCTTGTCCCTGCCTTCTCCAAAAGAAAATAGAAGCACTAGCAAAAGTTCAGAGAAGCACAATAAAGATTCTGAAAAATACAAAGCAGCTTTGATACAAGAAACGGTTGTTCAGTCTGGGCTGGAGATGATAGTGGGGAGATATCCTAGAGCACAAATGGCACAGGAGGAGCTGACTAAGGAATGACTTCCACTGTCACTTACAACATATGAATTACAGAGGCAACAAATGAAATTAAAAGACAGCTGAAAACTGAGGAGCAGGAGGAACTTCTAACAGCTGAAAACTGAGGAGCAGGAGGAACTTCTGCTGTTTTGGTGAACAAAAGTAGTAAATTAAAAGAACTGATGTTTGTTAAATTCCTCTGTTCTAGAAAGCTCCAAGGCTTTAATTTCTGGGAGGCTGGGACAAGATCCAACAAAAGTATCACATCACTTTCCCCATTTCTTACTCTCCGTCCTAGGGATTTCAGTCACAGTGCAGAACACACACTGGGACACACTGACCTTTGGCCACCCTTGGTGTGACAATCTCACAGCACCTGGGGTCCAGACTTGGAGAAATTCACTTTTGAAATTACATTACCATGAGCTTTTTCAAAAAATATTCAAGATATCATAATTTTTGTCACATGTGTAACTCTTATCTGGCACATGGACTGTCTGGTAATTCCAGCACAATGTTCAGCAAGTCAGACCTGTGAAATCAACTCACTTTACACAGTAAGAAAATATTTATTCTTCAGTTATTATTTGATGGGTTTTATAACTATCAAGGGTACCTTCCAAACCATGACCCTGTGCTGCTGAGGAGGAAACTGAGCTTGTCACAAGTACAGTATTTGGAACTCACACACTTGGAACTCACTAGATTACCAATTCAGTGCCCACTGTCTTGCAACCCACACTTGTTCTATAGTTCTGGTCTCAGTTTCGCCCCCGACATCAAGAGTCTCACTACTCTTAAAATGCCTGCTTAGAAACCCAAGTGTAGGAGCCACATCAGATTAGGTGCAACTGGATCAGAAAAAAAACATCATGCTCAGCAGGGCTCTTCCCATGCCAGAAATACAGTAAGTCTGGGGAAAATGTGCAAAGAGGGTTTAAAAATTAAAGAGCATCCTAGACTGACAATAAACTACAACAAAAAGCCAGCTCAGTAACTACAATGCCCAGGGAAGCTGTGGCTGCCCCATCCCTGGCAGTGTTGAAGGGCAGGTTGGATGGGGCTTGGAGCAGCCTGGGCTGGTGGGAGGTGTCCCTGCCCATGCAGGGGGTGGGACTGGATAGTTCTTCAAGGCTCTTTCCAACTCAATCCATCCTGTCATCACAGAATGAGACAATATGGAAACAGGAACAAAAGAAGATTATTCCCCTTATTAATAAAAGTTACTATTATAGGCAAGCATTTCTAGACCAACAGGGTTCCAGCTCATCCCCACAGATGCACAGTGTCATTACTCAATGAAGCTTACACACCACCTCCTTCAACAGAGCTCAACAAAGAACCCATCAACTCAGAAATGTGGAATATTTGGGTTAACTGTCTCCTGAGGCTGTTTCCCACAAGCTACTCCATATTACACAGAGCTGCAAGATTTTTAACCTTATTTTGCAATTTTCACACCACTGCCACCTCACCAGATGAGCGTCATCTGTGAAACGGACCGGGTTCTATCATCATGGGGTCACACCTTTCCTGAGGCGGCTTAAATACCGTCTGTGAGCTGTCAGGAAACACCGACCTGCCAC
>NW_009952493.1:275973-277191 GCF_000747805.2 Chaetura pelagica | reverse complement strand
GGGAATGCCGGGATCGGGCCCGGGAATGCCGGGATCGGGGGGCAGGGAATGCCGGGCCCGGCCCCCCCAGCCCTTCCTCGCCCCCACCTGCCCGGTCCCAGGGCGCGCGCCGGCCCGAGGCGCAGCCCCGCGGGGCAGGAATGGGTGTCCCGGCCTCGGGAGGCTCCAGGACAGGTTGGACGGCGCTCCCATCCACGTGATCCAGGGAGATGCCCATGTCCACGGCTGGGAGTTGGGATGGATGGGCTTTTAAAGGTCCCTTCCAACCCAAACCAACCCAGGAGTCTGTCGGGTGCTCACTCTGCAACGCAGTGATTGACATTCCCGGGATGGTCGGTGAAGGTGGTGCCAGCAGGACAGGTCATGTCACCTGCATCTGCTGGACAGAATGAAAGAACCAGAATCATGGAATCCCACACTGGTTTGAGTTGGAGGGACCTTAAAGATCATCCAGACCCACTCCTGCATGGGCAGGGACACCTCCCACCAGCCCAGGCTGCTCCAAGCCCCATCCAACCTGCCCTTCAACACCCCCAGGGATGGGGCAGCCACAGCTTCCCTGGGCAACCTGGGCCAGGCTCTCACCACCCTCACAGCAAAGAATTCCCTCCTCATGTCTCACCTCACCCTCCCTGTCCCAGTTTTCATCCATCCCCCTCATCCCATCCCTCCCTGCCCTTGTCCCAAGTCCCTCCCCAGCTTTCCTGGAGCCCCTTCAGGCACTGGAAGCTGCTCTCAGGGCTCCTGGAGCCTTCTCTTCTCCAGGCTGAACACCCCAACTCTCCCAGCCTGTCCCCAGAGCAGAGCTGCTCCAGCCCTCCCAGCATCTCCGGGGCCTCCTCTGGAGACTACACCAGCTCCGTGTCCTTCTTGTGTTGGGGACCTCAGGACCCATCACTGCATGGGGGAGTCTCTACAAGTCAGGTCATCTCTAGGTCCAGGTGACCAGCGCACATGGAGATGCAGATACCAAGGAGGAAGTTCCTGCATCTAGGAATCCCTTATGAAATAGCAGTTCCAGCTCTTGGACAGTCATCACTACCTTCTCTGAACCCTGCCGAGCTGTCCCACTCAGTCTTTAATTTTCATAGAACAACTCTGATTCCAAAGGCTTGTTCACAAGTGGTCATGGTCAGCTCAAGGTATTGTGCAAATAGGTTTGTTTTCTTAATAATCCTGTTTTTTCTCCTCACTTCGGGATACACAAGATTCCCTACA
>NW_009952493.1:258378-275962 GCF_000747805.2 Chaetura pelagica | reverse complement strand
ATTCTTCATGAAGCAGCAGGTTCCTCTGCTGGTTTCCAAGGGGCTGGCAGCTCCAGCCTTGCTCTGAGGTCACGTGATACACCAGGTAGTCTGGGCACCAGGTCATTAGAAATGCCAATAATTAATAGATTAAAAGTTAAAATTAGGACAATAACTAATTCTTGCCAGTGTACTTGAATGGAAAATAGTTCTCAAGAAATACAATTTCAGGCTGAAAAGACAGCAAGCTTTGGGAAAAACTGGGAAATACACATATTCTGTAAAGATTCAGCTTAATACCACAAAATTAGTTATTTGAAAATTAGGAGTAGCCTCTGCCCTCATGGACCTTCTCATGGACACTCAGCTCTTTCCTTCTCCATGGTTTCTTTCCTCTCTTAAATGTTGTCTTAGAATCATTTAGGTTGGAAAAGAGCTTTAACATCCTTGAGTCCAACTGAGTCCAACTTGCATCTTAGGTGATTCGTGAGACTTTCTATGTCGGCACTGCTGACCAGCAAGCCAGGTCTCTGGCAGAAGGTTGTACCCTGGATGTCTCATGGTAACTCAAGCCACAGAAATTACGTCAGACTAAGAAAAAAAGAGCATATTAATAAAAGCTTCACCTGCAGCATTAGCACATTGAGTCCTTTGCTCTCCCTTTTCTGAGTCATTATACCTGTTTTCAAACACTTCCTGGAAATACAGAGGCTGAATGAAAGAGATGCTGGGATTTCCCTCCTGGCCAGAGCTTTTAGAAGTATCACAAGGGTTTTGATGAAGTGGCAAGCAATGAAATACCAGAATGTTTTTCTGTTCTTTTGTGAAGAAATTGATTTTTGCTAGAAACAACATGCTGGAACCAAATGTCTGTTCTTGTTAGACTTCAAGTCCTTCCAGGAGGAGTCCTACAGCAAATTGGCTCATTTAGACACAACAGCCAGGAGCATGGAGAGTAAAGAAAAAGGGTTTTGTTCAAGGAAAGCCTCTGTATTGTAAACAGGATAAAAGGGGATGGAGAGAGTCACTTATCACTGTCTAATGTGTCCCCAGGTCATTCCCATGTACCACCTACTGGAAAAAAAGGATTTTATATTCACTGCTGTCTTAGAAAGCCCAAGCCAACTGGGCTGGTTTTGTCTATCAAGCAATCTACAGACACCTGCATTCACCAGCAGCTCAAACCCTACCCCTGCATTCCCCATTGCTCCCCTCTGGCTTCTGCTGTAAAGCCTTGGGGCACCAAAGGGAAGACTGGATCCCTGTTGAGTGCCCTTTGCACTGCCTGTACCAGTCCATTTTCTCCTCACAGCTCCAGGGCTTTGTTCTCCCTCTCAAAAAAAACAGACCCTGATGTTCCATTTAAAACTCGACCCTAATAATGTGTCTCTCCCTGTTTCTCTAAGCCCAACAGGCACAGAAACCGTCTTCCTCCTCCTCTCTCCTTTCCCTCTCTTTTTTTGGGCACACAAAGCATCCCCCAGCTCTTCACATGCTTTCTTGATACTAATAACTGGGGCTGTAAAAACAAAGGAGTGCTGAACCTGAGGGCATGCTGCAGAGGCAAGACATTGAGATGAATGCTTGATGAAGCCTCCTTGCTTAGCCCAGCTGCAGGCCATGGGGCTGCATGTCCCAGCTCTGACAGCCACCCTTACACAAGCCAGACCTCACAGCTTGCCTCTCAGCATTTCCAGGCTGTGCAAGTGGTGAAAATGAGAAGGGGAGACATGACAAGAATGTTGGAGACTCATCTATCAAATTTCTTGGACTGTTGGGAGATGTGTTGGACCCAGGTCTTTCGGGTCAGCAAGCTTTTTAAAGACACATTGCACCTTCCTTCTGTTCTTTCCAAATGAAGAACATTTCTGCACGACCATTGTGGTCAGTTTTGGGGCTGATCTGCAGCCGCAAGAGTCACAAATCCTTGGGCCATCGTTCCCTCCTTCATAAGTGTACCAGGTGAAGGGACACAGCACAGGTGGAGAAGGTCAAGCCAATGGAAAAAGAAGTCATACACTATGACTACCATTTTTTTTCCCTTCTTCACTGACTCCAGGGAAAGATGATAGAGATAGAAATAAAAGGGGGAAAAATCACCCAGAGATGAGAAACACGGTGGCATCCCCCAGCCTTGGGGATCTCTGAAACACAAATGTCTGGAGGTTCAGAGCAAGTTCCTCCTGGAGGTTCCTGGGCAAGTGTAGTTGCTTTTATTCTTCCCTGGGGGACAGCTAGAGATCAGTGCTGGAGGTGAAGTACTGACTGGTGGAGTTTTGGTACATGCACTGCACTGTGTATGTCTGGTACTGTGTGGCTCCATTGCAGTACAGTGTGTCATAACAGGGATTAAACATGGCCCAGTTCTCCAGACATGCCTTTCCCCTGCTGATCACATCTCCAGTTTGACCTTAGCAGTAAAGCATTTGACACCGTCTCCCACAGCATCCTTGTAGAAAAGTTGATCAGGTATGGGTTTGGTGATCAGGAAGTGAGGTGGATTAGGAACTGGTTGAAAGGAAGGAGTCAGAGAGTTGTAGTCAATGGGGCAGAATCTGGTTGGAGGTCTGTGACTAGTGGAGTCCCACAGGGGTCGGTACTGGGACCGGTGTTGTTCAACATCTTCATCAACGACTTGGATGAGGGTATATAGAATGTACCCTCAGCAATGCAGAGTTTTACATTTGGGGAAGAACAACACCATGTCCCAGTACAGGTTGGGGGCTGAACTGCTGGAGAGTAGTGTAGGTGAAAGAGACCTGGGGGTCCTGGTAGACAGGAGGATGACCATGAGCCAGCAATGTGCCCTTGTGGCCAAGAAGGCCAATGGCATCCTGGGGTGCATTAGAAAGGGTGTGGTTAGTAGGTCAAGAGAGGTTCTCCTCCCCCTCTATTCTGCATTGGTGAGGCCACATCTGGAATATTGTGTCCAGTTCTGGGCCCCTCAGTTCAAAAAGGACAGGGAACTGCTCGAAAGAGTCCAGCGCAGAGCTACGAAGATGATGAAGGGAGTGGAACATCTCCCTGATGAGGAAAGGCTGAGGGAGCTGGGTCTCTTTAGCTTGGAGAAAAGGAGACTGAGGGGTGACCTCATCAATGTTTACAAATATGTAAGGGGTGAGTGTCAGGGGGACGGAGTTAGGCTTTTCTCAGTGATGACCAGTGATAGGACAAGGGGTAATGGGTGTAAATTGGAGCACAGGAGGTTCAAGGTGAACATCTGAAAAAATTTTTTTACTGCGAGAGTGACAGAGCACTGGGCCAGGCTGCCCAGGGAGGTTGTGGAGTCTCCTTCACTGGAGACATTCAAAACCCACCTGGATGAGTTCCTGTGTGATGTACTCTAGGTGACCCTGCTCTGGCAGGGGGGTTGGACTAGATGATCTCTCGAGGTCCCTTCCAGCCCCTAAGATTCTATGATTCTATGATTAGCAAGGACATTCAGAAAGCAGGAATAGAAGAGCCTCCTCCAGCAAAGCCAAGGAGGCGAAAGGGACAAGAAATTAAGTTGCCTCAATCAATGAAGAGACAAAATTACAATAATCCTACCAAGAAGTGCAGCACCTTGCATCCATTTGCCCAGTACCAGGAACCTGTTAGGAGCCTCAGCTGCCTTCTCCTGAGATGGCATTCCCCCCTTGATCCCAAATCCCACAGCAATCTCTGTCTCCAAACATAAACAGTTTTGGATTTGAAAAACTGAATTTCTTTACTGGGCAGCCCTGTTTGGTACAGAGATGTATGAGGACAGATTCTGTTTCAGAACTACCGTAGCCCTGAACTGTGTCCATAATTTAACACTTCCATAGAAAAAAATCTTAAAATACATGAACAGAACTGTGTGTTATTACCCTGATTTTTCAGGTCCCTGACAGCCAGTGTCTCTAAAATACATCAGGTTGAGAATTCCATCAGAATTAGACAAAATCATCAGCTGCTTTGGAAAATTTTAGGCACAGATCTTTTATGTGCTACTCTTTGCCACTGAATAAACACCCATTTGGTCAAATTTTGGCAAACCCATCCAGGTAACTCTGTTGCTTTGTTCACTAGTTTAATAGGTTAATTCTGAACTGCATTCCCAGGCAAATCTGGGTGTCAATCTGCCTCTTGCTCACATTTTGTCAACACAGGGGATTTAAAAATAAAATTAAAAAACAATAAAAAAACCCAAACAAACAAAAAAACAACCCACAACAAAAACCTGTAAAAATTGTTTTCATCCACTTTTCATCAACTGGGTAATCCAGGGAAAAATAGATGGATGTGCTGGGCTATCTCTCCCTCAGACGCTGGGCTGGAGGCTCCAGGGCTGTGATATGTTTGTTGTTAAACCAACCTGACACAAAGAGGCCCTGGGAGCTGCGTGCATCCACAGGACAGATGTCTTCTTCTGTCAATCCAGCTGGAGCCCCCCAAGAGGGAAAACTGGATTGTCTGTTGGGGTTAGGGGAGGGTGGGGAGAGTCCTCTAAAGAATGTCATACAGGAATTTTTCCTAAAACCTTCTCCACTAATCTGAGCAAAACCTTAACAAGTCTTTTTGCCATTAACAGAGGTCAGGAGAAGGTGTGAGGGCTGAATGCAGAGGTAAAAGATGCATTTCACCCTTGGGTCCAGCCTGGGAGTTCCCATGACAAAGAGCTCATACCAGCCAGCTTGACTGGGTGTTGCTCAGTGTGCAATTACAACCATGTGAGGCTTTTCAGGCCATTTTTCAATGTCTAAGTAAGTCTGATGCTCTACTCAGAGGGGTCCCAAGGGTTTCATGTAGCCCAGTAAACTATGGACTATATTGGCATTCAGGAATGTATAGCATAGACTCCAGACAGGGATCTCTTTGGAGGGCTTTCTTTTTATCACATCTGCACTCATCATCCACATCCAACACATTCTGACAGACAGAAACTCTGACTTTGACTTTTCTGGTACTTTTATAAACTTTCTCCTTGTGAATATAACTTTGCTGTCTTCTCATAGGATGGCTTTGGTACATGTAGGTACCATAAATCATCTTTCTTTGGGGCTAGAAAATACCTGTAAAGGGATGGACAAGCAGATCATGTCTCATTAGCTGTTATACTCTTTCAGAGCAAGGCACACATCACAGGCTGAGGAGTGCTGTTGGCACCAGTTTGGTTCTGCTTTCTTGACAGCAGGAGTGGAGCAGGCACTGAGGGATGCTGTTGGAGCTGCAGATGTCCCCTTGGAAGCCAGGTCACCCCACTGATGTGGTGGGATTTACCTGCTTGCCAGGATGTCTGCAGGGAGAGGGAAGGTTAGACTGCCTGTCGAATGGCTGTGCTGGAGATCTTATCTGCAGTGATTAGCCTGGCCCTGCTGCACAGCTCTGCTCATCCTCCTCAGCTCTCTGTCAATTTGCTGCTTCTATTTCAAATTCAAAGAAGGGCTGTTTTTCCTAAAGCTTATCTGCTTTTTCTGACCAGACTAGATGGTCTAATCACAAAAAAATCCACCTCCAGCAGCCAGCCCTGCACCTCTTACCTTATAATTCTGTCTCTTCCAGGTTCAGCTGCATTTGCCCCCCAGTCCTTGACTGCCCTGGCAGCAGAAGGTTTATTTGTCCGAGTACAAGGCAGGTTTATTAACAACAAATGAGATCTGCAAATTGACATCTGCCAGTCTTCCCTGTTTTGATGAAATGGATTTGCCTTATTGCTCCTTCAGGTTTTCCAACATTGACCCAAGTGACCCAAGTGGGCTTTGCAGGGAGACATCCCAGCTTCTGCTCCCCTGGGAGTACCATGGCCAGCTTGTCCTGACTTGAGGGTGCCAGAGCCCTGGGACAGGCTGCCTGGAGGGGTTATGGAGTTCCCTTCTCTGGAGACATTCAAACCCACCTGGACACGTTCCTGTGTGATGTGCTCTGGGTGACCCTGCCCAGCAGGGGGGTTGGACTGGGTGAGCTTTCGAGGTCCCTTCCAAACCTTAAGTTTCTGTGATTCTATGATTCTGTGATCATAGAGTTCCAACCCCCCTGCATGGGCAGGGACACCTCCCACCAGCCCAGGTTGCTCCAAGCCCCATCCAGCCTGCCCTTGAACACCTCCAGGGACAGGGCAGCCACAGCTTCTCTGGGCAGCCTGTTCCAGTGTCTCACCACCCTTACACTGAAGAATTTCTGCTTGATCTCCAACCTAAATCTCTCTTCTTTCAGCTTAAAACCATTACCCTTTCTCCTCTCACTGCAAACCCCTGTAAAAAGACCCTCCCCAGCTTTCCCGTAGGCCCCTTCAGGTACTGGAAGGCCACTATGAGACACCAAAATGAAATCAGCTTCTTCAGCTGAGGCAGGAGAAGGAGACCCAAGTTGTCTACTAGCAGACCTGAGGAAAGACTAGAGCACAAATCTCTTGTCCCTGCTGCTCTGGCCACTGATCCCCACTGGCATCTCCTCCTCTCCCCACTAAGGCCCTGAACTGGGATGTTTTGCCCAGCTGCAGACTGGGGAGAAGCAGCACTGCAGCTCCTCCCAGGAGCTCAAGGAGTGGCCCTGCCTGAGGGCACTTGGTAAATGAATAAAGAAACAGAGTCAGAACTGATTAGGGAGCTCAGGTTTTGGCTCCGACTCCCTAGAGCCTCCAAGGCATTATTGCAGAGGCTCAGAACCTCATTACTTCTAAAATGTGAATTCAGTAATTAGCTCAGGTCAAAAGTTTAAGGCTTGGAAACTGCTGCTGGGAAAGTGGTTCCTCCTGGACATTAGAAACCAAACTGCAGAAAGCAGCAGTAGTTGGTATCGAGGCAAAACACTTAATCAAGGATCCTTTTGACGGGACTGTCTTGCTGCTTGGTCTTATTGGACAGTGAGTGCCCCAGTGATGTCCCCTCAGAAGGAAATATATTGCACTGGAGATGCAGACAAAATATTTCCACGAATATTTATGGACCTGAGAAATGCCTAACTGGATGGGTTCTGGTCTTGCTAAGCCAGTAGCTGCTACTGGCTGTGCCCTACCCCCCTGCCTCCAACCAGTCTAGCTGAGGAGCTGCCAAGACCTAAAGCAATAATTCATCTCAGTGGGATAATGTTGTCATCAGTTTAAATAGCCCATCTCTACTTAAATGTCTCTATGTTCTAGTTTCAAAGATGGCCCAAAGCAGCAGTTCTACAGCCTTGATTTGTCCTACATACAAAAGCCTTTCCGTGGCTGGATTTTTTTGTTTTCCAGTTTCATGTAATATCCCCCAATAATACATTACAAGACAGGAAAGCCCAGTATTATTTGCTGCTTAATAATCTTGATTATGTTTTTAATTAGTTACCTGACTCCCAGGCAATTAATTTTCCTTCTAACAATCATACCTCCAGGTCTTATCCCACTCTCAGAGGCCTCTGCAATTCTGCTCCATCCCATGGGATGCATGTTGCCAGCTGCCACAGCTGTACTGTGGAGCTCTGAGACAACACCAGAGGATTTTCCATCCCAGCCTTTCCCTGGAACCATGGACCCTCACTCCCTGCCCATATCAAGACCACAAGGCAGAGCTGGTGCCACACTGCCCAGCACACCCCCTGCCTACTCCCCCTTGTCTGCCTGTGCTAGAGATAAAGTGGGACAGGGAGGAGGGAAGGGAGGGAGGGAGGGGCTGAAGGATTAAACAAGACAGACCAGAAAACCTTGAATTTTTCCCCTAATACTCAGCCATTTAATTACTAGTTTGATGATAAGCATGAAATTAAATAGACAACGAAAATTCTCTCATGTCTAAGAAGTCAGCAGAAAATTAGGCTTTGATGGGGACATTCTGAGATGCCTTCTGCTCTTTTTTTTTTAGTCTGAATTAATGCTGGGACAGTCTTGGTTGTCCCTGCTGATCTCTCCTGGCCAGACCTTGGGGACACGCTAGTGCTGGCTGATGCCTCCTTTATTCAGGGATGTGCTCCTCCTCTGGAAGAACCTTCCTCAGTAGGGAAGAGCTTTCTGTTCCTCTCATTTTCCATTTGCCATGTTCTTCCTCTTTTAAACTTTAGAGCTCACTTCATCCAGAGCTATATTAACATAAAATGTTACAAATAATTTGGTCTTTTCCCCTTGTGAGTATCACAGTGTCACAGTATCACTCTGGTTGGAAAAGACTTTCATCCAGTCCAACCACTACCCTAACTCTGTCATGTCCACCACCAAACCCTGTCCCCTGGCACCACATCTGTCTCTTTAGATGTCTTCAGGGGTGGTGGCTCAACCAACTCCTCAGACAGCCTGGATCACCAAGTCCAGCTCCTGCCCCAGAACAGGGCAACCCCAAAGTTGTCCCTGAGGACACACTGTGTCCCTGAGGGTGTTGTCCAAATGGTTCTTGAGTCAGGTGCCATTCCAGCTTCCCTGGGGAGCCTGTTCCAGTGCTCCACCACCCTCAGGGTGAAGAATCTTTGAGGGTTAAACCAGTAGCAGCAGTGTGAAGAGCAGTCCTCCAGCAGCTTTGAAACTCAAATGTTTTGTTTCTGTACCTATTTACAAATGTAAGTAAGTGCTTTGTTTTAAGTCCCAAAACTTTGAAAACCAGAAAAGAATGAATCAACTCAAAGACTCAGACCCAAACCCAGTAGCTTCAAAGGTCTATCTAGATAAGGAAATAATTGCACACCAGATAGTGGGTGAATTCACAGTATCTTGGTCCTTCCCAAGGTAGCTGTGATTTGACCTCTCCTAAGTGCTAGGAAAAAAATCCCTTTTCTCACATGTAATCACTCCTGAAGACACATTTAGGTACATTCTCAAGCAATGCCAGCTCATTATGCCAACACTCCAAGCCAAAATCCCCAAATGCCCCAACCTAGAAGCCATGAATGCACGGGTGACACAAGGCTGCTGCAGAGTGAGGCACAGTAAAAGCTTGAGGTAGGAAAGAGAGGAGAGAGGACAAGAAAATAGGGGTGAAATGGAAGGAATGGAAAGATATAAAAAATCTCATTTGTGAAGCAAAAGCTGACAGCTTGCCTTAGGACACAGGATTTTCAAATCAACGTAAAGCTGAGTGTGTGAGAGAGGAGAGGTGAACCTGAGGCTGCTGGCTGTTTCACAGTAAACCTGGGACCTGGGGAGAAGTAGGAGGGTTGCCTGGCTCTGGCACTCAGCATCAACAGCCAAGTGTCATCTGACACATCTGTCACAGCCCCTAAAACAGCACTTCTCCAGGTTTTGAAAAGTAGTTCTCATCATCCCATTTGAAATGTTCCCAAAATGACAATTCTAATCGACCCCATTGAAAAATTAGACTGTCAGTTCACCCTGACACTCCATAATTTCTGCTTTGATCCAAATCTCTGCAAACTTGCCCTGGGAAGGAAAGAAAACCATTTCCTATGAAACAATTTCTTATCTCAAATACATTTTGCTGTTTATTTTTGGAGGAAGAAGAGCAGCAAATTTGACAGTGCCCATAAGGAATGTCCAGCTGCCAACAAAGGGTTCACAGCTTTCAGGCTCCTAGAGGATTGTTGGGAGGTGGGGAGGGAGAGTCCACTTCAGGAATGCAGCTCCAGCGTTTGGGGAGCCTGAGCTGTTTGACAGTGTAATAGACCCCCCAGAGAAGTCTTTGCGTAGCCCGCAGCTATTCAAGAGCTCAGAGCTCAAACCTACACGCAGAAAGGTTAGCTTTTAATGGATGGTAAATGTTTGGAGAGACCTTTGACCAGCTTTAATACTGCAGCTGACCGTTCAGAAAGTCCGCAATGAGTGACGGCGCGTCGGGCTCGGCTGCTCCCCCAGCAGACAGCAACTGTCCAGCCGTGCTGCTTAAGCCCCGCCAGCTCTCCTGCCCATCAGCTGGGCCCTGAGCAGGGATCAGGGGCTCAGACCTGTCTTTGGGTCCCACTTTTTCTGTGCAACCATCAAAGTGGTCCAGGGAAAAATGGAGAAGATGCAAGAAGACCCTTGGATGCCTCAAAAAATGTTTTCCTGATTTTTCACAGGAACCAAACCTGTTTCAGCCCCGGTCACTGTCATCAGCTTCATCTGCTCTGGCAAAGATAAGAGAGCAATTGAGTATCTGACACTCAGATTCTCTCTTGGTCTTACAGAATGCAGAACAGAATCATCATGGTTGGAAAAGATCACCAAGTCCAACAGGCCACCTGGGGGTAGGGGAGGAAGGGAACAATGCAATCCACCTGAACAAATAACAACAACAAAAACAACAACCCACAACCACGCATCCCACAAAATCAACACCACACAACCCACAAAAAAAACCCCTATGCCCACTAGATTATGCCCTGAAGTGCCACATCTACATGTTTCTTTAATCTCTCCAGGAATGGTGACTCCATCCTCACCCTGGGCAGTTCCAGGGCCTGACCACTCTTCCAGTAAAGAAATTCTTCCTAATATCCAGTTTAAACCTCCCCTGGCCCAAATTCAGGCAATTTCTTCTGGTCCTATCATTATCCACTTGGGAGAAGAGCCCAACACCCACCTCCCTACAACCTCCTTTTATGTAGTTGTAAAAGGCAATGAGGTCTCCCCTCAGCCTTCTCTTCTCCAAACTAAACAAACCTAGTACCCTCAGCCGCTCCTCATATGGCTTATTCTCTAGACTCTTCACCAGCTTGGTGGCTCTTCTCTGGACAGGCTCCAGCACCTCAATGTCCTTCTTGTATTGAGGGGCCCACAACTGAACACAGTACTTGAGTTGCAGCCTCACCACTGCCGAGTGCAGGGGCACGATCACCTTCCTGCTCCTGTTAGTCACACTGTTCCTGATGCAGACCAGGATGCTGCTGGCCTTCTTGGCCACCTGGACACACTGCTGTCTCCATATTCATCCAGCTGCCAACATGCATCCCCAGGTCCCTCTCTGCCGGGCAGCTCTCCAGCCACTTCTCCCCAAGCCTGTAGCATTGCATGGGGTTGTTGTGACTGAAATGCAAGACCTGGCACTTGGCCTTATTGAACCTCATGCAATTGGCCTTGACCCATTGATCCAGCCTGTCCAGGTGCCTCTGTAGAGCCTTGCTACCCTCTAGCAGATCAACACTCCCACCCAGTTTGGTGTCATCTGCAAACGTACTGAGGGTGAACTCAGTCCCCTCATCCAGGTCACTGATAAAGGTGTTGAACAGGACTGGGCCCAAAACTGTGCCCTGAGGGACACCACTGCTGACTGGCCACCAAGTAGATTTGACCCCATTTACCACAACTCTCTGGGCCTGGCCATCCAGCCAGTTATTTACCCAGTGAAGAGCACACTTGTCTATGCCATGATTCGCCAGCTTCTCCAGGAGAATGCTGTGGGAGATGGTGTCAAAAACCAAAGTCCAGCTAGACAAGGTCCACAGCCTTCCCCTCATCCAATAGGTGGGTCGTGTGGTCACAGGAAGAGAATGCGTTGGTCAAGCAAGACCTGCCTTTCATAAACCTGTGCTGGCTGGTCCTGATCCCCTGCCTGCCCTGCACTTGCCACTTCTTATCCCAGCAGTGTTTGTTTGCACGTGACCAAAGCCCATGAGGTGCAGAAGTGGAAGGGAGAAAAGAGTGCCTGTAGGGTCACTTGACAAAGGTCATTGTAATGAATGGACAGAGCTTCATGTTGCCTGACACTGCTTCATGAGTCCAAACCAGACCAGACTGCAGGAGGAATACGAGATGCTGGGAAGACAGTAGGGGATGGGTCTCATGGAAGATACCCCATTTGTTGTGCTTCAGATTGTGTCACAGTCAGAGTGGAAGCTGGGCCTGATTCATACATCCCTGAAATACTTCACCTTGACCTTCTCCAGAAGTACATATGTTCACCTTCCCTTGGACTCACCATCACAATATGCTTCTTCCTTACTCTTCACATGTTCTCATGACAGACTGTGCATCCATGCTGGAACAGTGCATCTATATCCTCAAGAGTCTGGCCACAGGTATCTTAAGCAACAGAATTAAAGTGGTCACTAATATCTTCACAGCTTGGAAAATTAATCTTTCCTCCAGGTAGTCAATGGGTTCCTCATTATGACCTTCTCTTTTGTCAGCTGTGGTGGCAGTAAGTCCTATTGGGATGTCCCTAAAATCAGTAGACCTTGGTCAGGTGTGGGAAAGTCAGTCCTTGGCCTGGGTCTCTGACCTGTGCTTGCAAGATGAGTCATGAGATGGACCTCTGCTGCTTTCCAGGCAGCCCAAGAGACTGGATGCCATGTCACTGGTCCTAACATCTAGCATGGTAAAAAGACAACCAGAAGAATGTATCTTGTCCCAGGAATCGTTTAGGTGTTGCTGCTGCAGACTGTGAAGCTTCACAGCAGTTGTTCAAGTCTTGGCACATTTGCAGAGGACAGACATTTAGTGGGAGGTTATTGAGATGCTGGGATCCATCTGGTGCCACTTATGCCAAGTGGGATGAACATAGAGTACCTGGAGTACTGTGTCCAATTCTGGAGTCCCCAACATAAGAAGGACATAAAGCTCCTCAAGTGTGTCCAGAGGAGGCCATGAAGATGATCAGAGTACTGGAGCAGCTCTGCTCTGGAGACAGGCTGGGAAAGTTGGGGTGTTCAGCCTGGAGAAGAGAAGGCTCTGACGTGACCTTATAGCAGCTTTCTGAAGAGGTCTACAAGAAAGCTGGGGTGGGGCTTTTTACACAGGTATTACACAGGTAGTGAGAGGACAAGGGGCAATTGTTTGAAGCTTAAAGAGGGGAGATTCAGGTTGGACAGTAGGAAAAATTATTTCCTGTAAGGATGGTGAGAGCCTGGCCCAGGTTGCCCAGGGAAGCTGTGGCTGCCCCATCCCTGGCAGTGTTGAAGGGCAGCTTGGATGGGGCTTGGAGCAACCTGGTCAAGTTGAAAATGCCCCTGCTCACTGCAGGGGGCTGGACTAGGTGGCCTTTAAAGGTGTCTTCCAACCCAAACTACTCTATCATTCTATGAAATAAAAGTACGGACAGGTGCATGTCTGGGCACACCTACACCTGCACATGTACACAGGTGTGCACACGTAAGAAAAGAAAAGAGGAGGTTTTCTAGGAAAGGGATGAAAATATAAAGCTCCCAGCAGAGTTCTCAGTGTTCTCAGTCTGGTATTGCTCATTGTGGTGGACTCAGCCCTGATCAAAGCCCTAAGTGGGGACAGGCAGAGCAGCCCAGTCTCTGAGCCTGACACAGGCTCTGGGAGCACAGTTAATGGACCTTTAAACAAAGCATGCAGGGACTGGTAGAGTGTGTGCAAAATGATGAAGGAGAACACATCTAGCCATGAAAAACTGAAGAGGTTTTTGCACCATCATTTGTAATCATCTCATTGGCAGGCCAAAAAAATATCACCTGGAAAAGCTGACAGTTCAGGTGGACTTCTGGGCTCAGAGGAGAGTCATTGGTGACATGACATCCAGCTGGTGGGTAGCAGTGCTGGGGTCACTCCTTGGGGGTTGATATGCAGGCAGATGTGGCTCAAAAAATTTCACTGGTGATTTCCACAGTGATATGAACACACCCAGAATCACAGGATCGTTTCAGTTGCACAGGATCTCAGGAGATGATGGAACAAAGGGGCCTCAATGCTCAGAACTGGAGGTCCATGACTGCAACAAGCATTAGCTCTTAGCTGACCCTGAACTTGTGCAGGATCTGCTGCTGCAGTTAGATCCCTACAAGTACATGGGGCCTGATGGGATCCATCTGAGAATCCACACAGATCTGCTGATGTCATTGACAGGCCTCTCTCGATGATTTTTGTGAGGTCCTGGGAACCTGGAGAGATCCCAGTTGACTGGAAACTGGCTGATGTTGCTCCAATATTCAAGAAGGGCAAGAAGGAGGACCCTGGAAACTACAGGCCAGTCAGTCTAACTTCAGTGCCTGGTGAAATGATGGTCAAGATTATTCTAGGAGGTCTTGCAAAACACCTGGAGGACAAGGCATCCCAGCAAGCATGGCTTCACGAGAGGAAAGTCCTGCCTGTCAAACCTAATTTACTTTTGGGACAAGGTCACCCACCTAGTTGATCAAGGGAAGCCAGTGAATGTAATATTTCTGGACTTCACCAAAGCTTTTGATACTGTCTCTCCCAGTATCCTCCTGGACACAACTGGACAAGCAAACCACACGATGGGTGAGCAGCTTGCTCACAGGTGGAGCACAAAGAGTGACAGTGAATAGGGAACATCAGGCTGGAGATCAGTCACTAGTGGGTTCCCACAGGGCTCCACCCCAGGCCCAGTCCTCTTCAGCATCTGGATCAATGAACTGGATGCAGGACTTGAAGGAATTCTAAATTTGCTGATGATACAAAGCTGGGAGGAGTTGTTGACTTGAGGGCAGACAGGTCCTGCACAAAGACTTGGACAGGTTGGAGATGAGGGGGTCACCAACCACATGAGGTTTAACAAAGATTCTGGATTCTGCATCTGGAATAGAGCAACCCTCAAGGTAAGTACTCATTCCTCTGGTAGGGAATGAGTGGCTGGATAGCAGCAGGTGGAGACGAACCGGGGGGTTCTGGTCAGTGGTACCTGCAGATGAGCCATCAGTGTGTCCTGGCAGCCAGGAGGACCAACCCTGTCCTGGGCTGCATCAAGCAGAGAGTTGCCAGCTGGTCCAGGGAGGGGGTTGTCCCACTTTGCTCTGTTCTGGTGCAGCCTCACCTGGACCACTGCCTGCAGGTTTGGGCACAATAGAAAAAAGACATCAAGCTATTGGAGCTTGCTGGACTATATGTGGAGGAGTACAGCCAAAAAGTAGAAGAAATTTATTGTCACTCTCCTCAGCGCTGGGAAGGCTGCACCTAGAACACTGTATTCAGCTTTGAGCTCCCAGTTCAGAAAGGATGTGGAGAAACTGGAGAGGGACCAGTAAAGGCCACCAAGGTGATCAGAGCGTGGGGCACATGATCTGCCAGAAGAGGTAACGGTAGCAGAGCTGAATTAGCAGAGAGAAGGCTCTATCTCTTCTGCTGAGTGGAAGGAGACTGAGCAATGTCTAAGAGCAGCCTAAAATTTTTTGAAGGGCTGTTGCAAGGATGGCAGATCCATAATCTTCTCAGTGGTATCAGACAATATAGCAAGGGGCACCAAACACAAACTGGAGCTTAGGGGGTTCAGGTTAGGCATTAGAAATCAATGATTCTCCAGAAGGGTGGTGCAGACCTGGTCAAGATGTCAGAAGAGGCTTTACCCTCTGTCATTTACCAGGTTCAGTTGTACAAAGCCCTGGTTATCTTGATCCAGTCCTGGGGATCATCCTACTCCAGGGAAGGTTCAGCTGGAGACTTCCAAAGGTCTCTTTCCACCAGCACAGTTGTGATTCCTATGGTTCAGCCTCTGTGAGTGTTGCTTTCCTATGGAGGTGCAGTCTCATTCAGGTTGCCACTCTTTCATGAAGGAGAAGTAACCTTAATGCTCTTGCAAGATTTGCCCCACATACCATACAAAGTCTCTGCCTTGTCTTAAATTCCAGCCAAGATCCTTGTTGCACAGACAGAATTTCTTATCAGTAATGAGGGGCCACCAGTATCCTTGTCCTTCCCATTGGCTTTTTCCAGGGCTTTGACCTTGGTCCCACACCTCTCTGATCCTGCAGCACAGCAGCTCTGCCTGGATTCATCTCAGCTGAGCATCCCATGACTTGCTGGCAGTGGATCTCACTGTGGCTGGAGGTCAATGCTTAGTAACAGTAAAGCCTGATGCAGGGCCAATGAGCAAGGCAAGGTCCTTGTGAAGGTCCATGAAAAGGACAGGACCAAAGATGCTGAATGGCTGAAGTGGAAAGAAACATGTAAGGCCCGGAGCTACATACAGAGGGTATGGTGATACATGGAGGCAGTGACTTGAAGATTATATGAGTGGGAAGAGAGCAAGAGGGTTGATGAGAAGGCCTAGGAGCAGGCCAAGGGAGGTCCAACACAATGCTGCCTGCTGATGGCACAACTGACATGAACACAACCAGCCCCGTTGGAGCAAATCTGAGCATAGAAGGTTTATTCCAGATCAGTACTCGGAGTAATGAGGCTGTGGCACTTCTGCTGTAGCACTAGAAGCCCGCAAGTTAAATTTAGCTTATCACTGAGCTGCAGTTTCAAATCACAGCTTTTCCACAGTCTCTTCCCTTTCGGGGATAAACAAGCATCAAAGGAATTTCTTCAAAACTCCCCCTCCTGCCCCTTCCATTTCATTTTCCAAGCTGAGGAAATGAATTGTATGCTAATTTCAGCTCCCCTGTCTCAGATTCTTCCATTTGGCTGATGCTTTTGGTTACTGTTCCAGTGTCAGTGAATATGCAAATGCCATTTTGTTTGTTTTCCCCTGGGACAATGAAGTCTTTGAAATGGAGATGTGGGATCTTCAATTTTTCTTGCTGTCTAAGAACCTGCTTTAACTCTTAATTTTTGACACAATTCTGTAGAAGGGCTTCTCCTCTCTTGCCTTTCACTGCCAACTAGCCATTCACTCTCATTTAGATAAAGTGGAGCATACTTCCTGTTTTTCCTTGCTGAACTACACCACAAATGATGCATTTTCATAAGCCATTCTCATTCCAGGCCTCAGCAGCAAGACATCTGCCTGTTTCTTCCCAGAACTGCACCAAGTGTGAACACTACTCCTCAACATACCCCAAGAGATGAAGAGACTATACAGAGCCCTCCTGGTATGTGACATGAAGTCACAGGGCTGTCAAATCTGAATCAAATCCATCATTTTCCATCAGTGCTGTGTACCCTGGCTGTGGCCAGGAGAAGTATCTAAGGAAGGTGGCCAGGAGCAGAATGAGTAGAAATGAAGGCCAGACAATGAAGAACCTGGGCACTTAAATAACAGGAGGTATATGGGAGTCTGGAACCTCTGTGAGTGCAGAGAACCTGTATTTGAGAGAGGACCAACACTGAACAGGGCCACCCATATGTCAGCAGAGGTCTACCTGTCTCTGGTGACAGGACCTCATCTCTGATGAAATACCCATGTGAAATAACTAGCAGTGCTGGTGTTATGAATCAAGCATGATTGGGGGTGTTTAGCCTGGAGTAGAGAGAGCTCCAGGGGAATCTTAGAGCACCTTCCAGTGCCTGAAGGGGTTCCAGGAAAGCTGGGGAGGGACTTGGGACAAGGGCAGGCAGTGATAGGACATGGGGGAATGATTTTGAGATGAAAGAGGGGAGGTGGAGATGAGATCTTAAGAGGAAATTCTTCGCTGGGAGGGTGGTTGGACACTGGAACAGGCTGCCCAGAGAAGTTTTTGATGCCCCATCCCTGGCAGTGTTGAAGGGCAGGTTGGATGGGGCTTGGAGCAACCTGGGCTGGTGGGAGGTGTCCCTGCCCATGCAGGGGGTGGGACTGGATGATCTTTGAGGTCCCTCCAACCCAAACCAGCCTGTGATTCTGTGATGAAACCCACGGTGCACTTTGCACAATCCTTTCCCACCATGGGTGGGTACAGTCCTATCTGAATTAACACAGTGAGAACTGGCTGGTTGCACTGAGATTAAACTGCCTGTTGACATGTCATAAGAAGCTCCCACAGCTCATATGTGGTTGTTTCAAGAGAGCACTATCCAGTTGTGCTGGCCTGTCCAACCCTGAGACACCTTTCTTGCCAAGACACCTTGGTGTGGTGGAAGTTCATATTGAGAAGCTAATCTGGCAGCTGCCACCTCAAGAATCAAGTT
>NW_009952493.1:229599-258274 GCF_000747805.2 Chaetura pelagica | reverse complement strand
GACTAAACACTCCAGTCTCATCAGAAGCCTGGCTGGTGACTCACAACTTCCCATGACCCAGGGCTTGCTCTGCTTGTGCCAGTGCAGTGTGGTAGTTGCACAACTTGCTACAAACCAGCACCACTTTGCCCAGCCATTGTAACCACTGCAAAGAATTAATTTAGTTCTTAACATCAACATTCCAGGCAGTTTCACCCTGCTTGCCCATGCCTGATCTTTAGACTAAAGTGTTCTATTTTTGCTCTACTGAAGAAGTTTCAGTTACTCCAGAGATGTCATCCTCCTAGAGCCCCAGAGAATGGAAGGACATAATGGGAAGATCTCCTACCTGCTTGCTTTGTTCACATGTTCATCCCTGGGTATCTTCAGGGATCAGACAGTATCTTCTGTACCAGACTTTTAAAGTGGAAGAACAGTTGTGTTCTTCTGTCTGCTTTTTTACTCATGAGACTTATTCTGACAAGCACACAAGCAGGTTCTATCTAGTCCTGCAGCTCAATCATCCCATTCAGGGAGAAATGTTTGATTAGGTTAATTTGGTTTAGAAAAGTGTAATAGATTGAATTATCAGCTGAGATCTTCTAACTAAATATTCTTATATTACATTATATTCCTCTGTGCAGCAAACCAGGTTTT
The DNA here is from genome assembly GCF_000747805.2 of Chaetura pelagica. Taxonomy (NCBI): domain Eukaryota; kingdom Metazoa; phylum Chordata; class Aves; order Apodiformes; family Apodidae; genus Chaetura; species Chaetura pelagica. The sequence continues at coordinate 257,638 of NW_009952493.1, read as the reverse complement.
TATTTCAAGTGTAATTTTCACCTGTGGGTTCAAACGTTCTAAATGGGGTTTTTTTGCTTCTGCTTATATGGTGCAATGTTTGAAGAGGCTGGAGGGAACTCAAGACATGGGCCAAGAAGGACTGCAAAAAATACATACATGAAGATCCACAGGATGTATTTACTAGTGTGGCTTGGCTGCTGGAACTGCAGTTGACCCACAAAATCTCCAACATGAGTCTCTCCACCATTTTGGTCCATCATCTTAAAATCTTGGCTTAAAAAATACCCTCTTCCCTTCATCTTTCTTAAGGAAGATTTACCCAATGCCCCTTGTCTGCTTAAAATTTCCCATGATGAGCTTTTGCCCACACAACTAATACCCAGACAATGACTCATCACCACCACCATCTTGATTTGTCAAGCCCTGGAAGAGATTTTGAGTTGTCTTTTTAAAAATTCTGATAGAAATTAGAGTCTGTAATTGGCCAGGATGGAAGAGCTAAGAATGAAGAAGCAGTCATGCAGGCCCTCATGAAACAGTCAGGATGCAGCTGTGATGCAGACATCTCTTCATCTGTGTGCAGAGGACCCAGCAGAGCCAGTGAAGCTTCTGAGGGCTCAGTCATACTGGGGATGAATTTGCCCTTCCTGCAATTTTGCTTCCATGCTTGATCAACACTCACATCTAGGGAATTTCTGCTGCTAATTTGCCATGAGCTACCGGGAAGTGTCAATAAAATTTGTGGTTTGACCCTTGGCTTTCAACTCCACTTCCCAATTCCTGTCCTGGCTCATGATTTCAGTGCTGTCCCATGGTCTGACCCCCAGAGAGGCAGAATTAAACCTCATCTCTTTCCTCTAGCCTTGCGTGTTGCCTGATGAGTTGTCCCATGTTATCCTGCTCTGCAGGCAATTGACTCCCCACAAATGCTGAACTTGGGGTTGTGTGTGACCCAACACCTCAAATCGTGCATTGCAGCTCAGTCACCACTGCTTGACTCCCTCTCACCAGTCCAACCAGAAGTTTACAAAAGGACCCAGGAGCAGATTTCCAGCACAAGTCAGGACTGGGGAAACAAAGGCTACAACAGGAAATGGAAAGCAAAGTCTGACAAGTAAAAAGTGGTTAAAATTACAATACAGTAACATATTTATTTCAAAGAACATTTAGGAAAGGTTCTCACAAGGGCCTGTTTATTATCTTTTCATTTCTTGATAGGTTTGTTCATTGTTGCTCCAAGTTCCCCAGAATTTAAGGATGCTTGAAAAACATTTTTAAAAACAAAAGGAAATGTTCTGCATTTCATGGTAAAAGTGCAAAACCTCTTAAATATACTTTCCAGAACAGAAACAGCCTTGTTGAAAGAATGAACTGCCAGGGCAATGAGGGGTGAAATGCAATAGGAAACTGACTTGATAAAAGGTTAATTCCAGTAAATGAATAACACTTCCCTTATATCACACGAAGTACATAATGCTCAGTTTCTAAGAACAACAACTGCAGCCTGTGTTCTCATCGCTCTGCTGGCAATGGCAGAGCTGATGGGAGCCTGCTGAAAGGAAGCTCTACACTGAGTTCAGCTGAGGAACATGATGCTTTGTGATCAAAAGCAAACCTAGATGATCAGCATAGATAAAAATTATTCCAATGGATGTAATCTAATGCCACTGACCACATGCCCAGACCAGCAAGAGGAGCACAAAAGTGAGCATCCAGGGACTGAAACCACACTGATGGGATCTATTTGTTCTGGAGCTTGAGAGTGAGGTGTCAGTATGAGGCAGTCACTGTAGGCTCTTCTCATGCTCAGTGAAGATAAAAGGCCCAGGCAATTCATCTGGCCTTCTTAGAGAACATTCATCCTTTGAGGGCCTGATTCTTCCACTGACCCTAAAGGGAGCATGGAGTAACTAGGTGGGGACATTGAATTATTAGTTGAGGAAGCTCTGACAAAGAGCCAAGTCAGGACACCTTGGAAAGGAGCTTTGACTTAGATGGAAGGCCCTGGAACTGATTATCCGTGAAGTGGACATTTTTAATGCTCTCCAGAAGGAATGGGGAGTCCACATTTTGTTAATGACCGTGACTCTGACTCAGCACATTACTCTGGATTAATCTCTTCCACTTTTCTCCTGCCCATTACACAAGGATGGCTATGAATACGAGTCCCAAAGAAAAGCTGTGGATGAGGGGAGCCAAAGGGCAGGGTCTGCAGGATGGTGACCAGCCAGCATCACTCCTTAAGCCCACAGAGCCCCAGATAGCACTGCCAAGTGCCTGATACACCATTTTCCTACCGTCCTCAAGTACCAAGCATGGCAATCAGGGTCCCACCAAGTTATGGTGTGAGCCCCTGTGCCACTGAGCATACCACAAATGGAAGGTGTTTTACTAATCCCATGAATACTTTTTTTTTTTATTCCAACAGGGACAGGAGTTACAATGTACTGATTTTAGAGGCCAGAGTCAATAGCAATGAATATGTCAAGCACGGCGATCATTCAGCCCTCCTACCTTAGAAGAGGTGTCAAGGTCCTGCAGTAAACTACTGGTTGGACCAGGTGGTCCTTGAGGTCCCTTCCAACCTGGCATTCTAGAATTCTGTGATACTATGATGTCATGGTACAGGCAAGTGATGCTGGTCTGAGAAAAGCCAACACAGCAGCCACTGTGGGTTCCCAGTTCTACTGAAAGGGGTGAGTGAGGAAAAGGGAAGCTCAGTCCTGCCAGGCCCTCTGAAGAAGCAGTTTTCTATTCCAGCATGGCCAACTCTTTAAAACTCCTCTTCTAGCTGCTATGTTGGTGGCAGAAACAGCTGGAGCCCTTCTGAGGTCAGATGGTGGAATTTTAGCTAGAGGCATTTTTGTCTCAACAGAGATGCCGCTGGTTTGTTCGGCTGAAAGATCTAAAGTAGGGGCCGCTCAGCAGAAATCCACTTGCTTGGGCCAACCACTGCCCACCCACCCTGGAATTACTCCAACAGACTCACTAGACCCCCCACCTCTTGTTTAATCTTTAATACACCTCCAGTTGCCCTAGGCTGGACACCACAGGCAGGCAGGCAAGATAGGAGTGATGATTAGCTCCCTGACCCCGTGTGCTATGCTGGGCACTGGGAAATGTGTGTCTAATGGCTGACCCTCCATCCATCCCAGAGTGTCCTCCGGGCAGAAGGGATCATTAGGAGCAGCTTACAATGGAGGGGCATGCAATACCTCTCATTCTCCTGGGTGCAGGCATATGAAAAAGAAGCCACAGGCACAGCAGACCTGCCCTGCCTTTGCTCCCCTGGCTCTTGGTTTGACTGTTCTGAGGTACCCAGTGGAATAAGGACTTGGGGGGTCTTGAGCAGGGGTGCCCTGTACAGACCCCCTTCAGTGCTTGTCTAGATCCTTTTCTGCCTGTGATACCCATCCTGTGCCACATGGAACCAGCTGCTGCACTAATAAGACAACTGTCCCATCTACAACCTGTCTAGAACCCCTGAAGTCTGCCCAGGCACTGACAGAAAAGCACAGATATTCCAGGTGCAAATCTGGAAAAACTGCATTTCAGTGCTTACCCAACCCCTAACATCTCTGCTGAATTTTGATGAAAGACTGTGCTAGAAAGGAAAGACACACAGGGTAGAAAAAGGATCAGGAGGGTCACTAGTCCCCACCAAGAGGAACTTCTCCAAAGGTGGAGCAATCCAGGAACTGAAGTCAAGCATCCTCACATATGACAAAAAGTGGAGTTGCCAACAACAGGGAGGGAACTCAGACCAGAAAAGACAACCAAAAATGGTTAAAAGAAATGGATTTTATGGCCAAGACATGAAATAAGGGCATTTCTTTTTGCCCAATGAATAGAAAGAGCATTTGGGATGACAAAAGAAGGGGTTGAGAAACTAACTGTGGAAAAAGAAAACAGAAAGAAAATCTAGAGTTGAGGGAGCTCAGAAGATAGCTGGGAAGCTCCATTGCTATAATATCTCATGGGCTAAACACCAATGGTGGAAAGGCTTCCCAGAGACTATAAATAAACATTAATTCTGCTAAGAGAAAGGATCTCTGTAAGAAAAAGCAGCTGGTTAAGCAATACTGAAAATGTGCTTTGTTTTGGTCCTATCCAGGGTCCATCTAATGGTTCATCTCTGTGTATGAATGAAGCCTCAGTGGTGATATCAGAATAGATTAAGAGCAGTGTGGCCAACAGGGATCTACTGGAAAGAGTCCATTGGAGGCTACAAGGATGATTAAGGGATGGGAACATCTGTCTGATGAGGAAAGGCTGAGAGACCTGGGTCTTGAGAAAAGAAGACTAAGAGGGGGCCTTATTAATGTCTACAAATACCTGCAGGGTGGGTGTCAAGAATGGGCCAATCTCTGTTCAGTGGTGCCTGTGATAGAACAAGGGAAACGGCACCAAGTGACAACACAGGAAGTTCCACCTCAACATGAAGAACTTCTTTCCTGTGAGGGTGGCAGAGCCCTGGGACAGGCTGCCCAGAGAGGTTGTGGATTCTCTTTCTCTGGAGACTTTCAAGACCCATCTGGACACGTTCATGTGTGACCTGCCCAGGGTGTTCCTGCTGCAGCAGGGGGGTTGGACTCCATGCTCTTCAGAGGTCCCTTCCAATTCCTATGATTCTCTGATTCTGTGATTTAACAGTTAGAAATTAATCTCCATTTTGTAGAGAATGCAAGAGCATGAAAGCAGAGAGATGAGTTTACATCAGAGTTGGTTTTCCTGTGTGAGACATGGGATTCCAGTCTAAGCCAATACCAACATCTTAGACTGATAAATGGAACAAGTGCTGTTTTATTTAGCAAGGCAACTGAAATGGAGCTAAAGCCAACACCCCTCATTTACAAGGAAAAGCAGATGTAGTGAAAGGCAGCACTTCATATGAAAATGTGTCTGCAAGACTGAGAAATAATCTAAAAAAAATAAGGAGAGGGGAAATGATGTTTTGAAAAAGTAGATGCCCCACCCATGTTGTCTCCTTCAAGAAAGCCAGAAGGTATAAACCGCATGAGATCTAGGTGGAGGGGCTGCTTCTTAAGATGTATGATTTTTAAAGGACTGGTTCTGACTACAAACTGAGGCAAGTTTGGGCTCTTACATTTTTTAGAAATGAATTTGCTGAGCTGCAGGAGTTGCAGTGGCAGCTGATATTGTCAAGTCAGGGCAGAAGAAAAGAGGTTCCTCCAGCAGAAGTTGATCAGGATCTCTATAACATGGGAAGCACCATGCCCAGTCACTCACAGGAAATTTCTTCCTGTCACAAGTGTGGTTTCTGTGTGACCTGCCCTGGGTGGTCCTGCTCTGGTGGGAGGTTGCACTTGATGATCTTCAGAGGTCCCTTCCTCTTCCTCTTATTTCAGCTTTCCATAAAAGCTAGAGATTCAGTTTTGCTTTGGGTGTTGTTGGGTTTTTTCCTCTAACAGGACAAACAGCGAAGCAATGAAAGAAATTGCCTAGATAACTGTAGACACCCTTTCACTCTTATCTCTGTTCAAGCCACAGGCTTGTCTTATCTTTCCCACAATGCCACAAAACACAGCTCCTATGAGCTCCATTCTCCCCATCCTGTTCATTCCCTCCCTTTGTTTTTGCCTTTCAATCAGTCCCAAGGAATCCAATAAAGACTTCTGCAGGAATTTGTAGCAACACATTCCTTTTCCATCATCATCTGCACTTTGGGCAAAGCTCTTCTCTTATATATCTCTTCTGACAGAATATGAAACCACAAGTATTTAAAGCTGAGACAAAGAAAGTAGAGGGCTGTAATCCAAACTGACAGCAACATTATTAATTGGGGAAGAAGAAGCTGAGCAGAGCAGAGTGTTCAGAGATCTAAAGAATGGCATCATGTTGGGAGGGGGCTCCCAGGTACCTCTGGCCACTGTGGATGGGCTGCAGATCCTGTCGCCTGGAGGACACCACATCAGTCCCCAAAGGCAATGGCAGGCACAGAGACATGAGACCATCTGGTGCTGAACAACCACGTCCCTTGAACCACACCTGTTCCTGGTGTCTGCTTTTCTTCAGAGCCTGCTCTGGATTCTGGGGCTTTGATCAGGTCACCGGGGAAAAAAGGGAGCAGGCGCTTTTTTTCAAAATGTCTTAGTAGGTTTTTTACCAGCACAGGACCCTATTCCTAGCAGTGCTCTCTTGGATGTAGTTTCAGGATTTGTGTGTCTTGCTGTTTGCAGAAGCAGGTTCTGCCATCACCATATTGACCAGGTCCTGATCCAGCTAGAAGGGGAGCTGAGACATGCTGAGCTAGACACCTGCATGGTGCACTCTGCAGTCAGAGGTGACAAACACTGCAACACCACAAATGGAGAGGGACTCACCTCTACACACTACACACCCATGCACTTGGGTAAAACCCACTCCCAAATGTTTTTATAGTTGATGGAGAAATAAAGGAGTTGAGCTCAAGAAGTGCCTTTCTCTCTGCTGAGGGCCTAGACAAGATGGTCACATTCAAGGATCTGCACAGTGCTTGCATGAAGTGGAAGACTCCTAACTGTGCTATTTAAATAAACTTGGTTATCATGTAATCCAGAATATTTTTAAAATGTGGCTTCTATTTTTAATTACACAAGATTATTTAGGTCTTCTGCTACTTTTACTGGTAATAATTTACACTAATCCAATCCCCAGCATGTTTTGAACGTCACTATGACAGGAGTAAATCCCTCTATGACCATTCCTGTTAGAGAATTATTCCCTTGCAATTGCTTAATCAATCTCGTTTGTATTGACTCAGAATGGGCAATAATTATTTTGGATTTTTAAATCAGAATAAATTCCGTCACTACATAAAATTAGTTCCTCTAGATACAGTGTCCTTCATCCCACTGAAGTTATCAAAGAGGGAGATGAATGACAGACCTTGAAGACCTTGAAGAACTTCCAAGAAATTCTGATAGGAAACAGATTATATGAGTTAGCAGTTTGCAGCTAAAGACAGATTTATATCTCATGTCAGCTTTTCCATCATTTTCTGTGCATCAATGAAATGCATCCACAATTCAACAGGAATTCAGCCCCTCCCCCCTATAACTTCTCCAGTGACCCAAGATTTGTTAAACTTCTTTGCTAATGAATCAAACCTTCCTAGCCAGTTTCCTTTAACTTAAAAGTTACAATTTATTTGATGCAGTCACTGCAAAAAGACATAACAACTTGTGCAGAAACCGAAGAGATGGGAAGGAGTGAATTTTTGTGGTTGAACGTAACTGCATCATCACACCACTGATCTGCAGCTCTGCCTTCTAAGACGGCTGTAGAATTTATGAATTTCCATGTTTTAGTAACGAATGTAAATATAAGACAGTATTTCAGTCTAGGATAAGTGAGTATTTTCCTTTACTTCTCTTCACATCAAAGAAGCAGAAATTGAAGTACAGGAGAATTAAGGAATAACCTCCAGTCATTCCAATACTCTTTGGTCTCATGTGTTAGAACCTGTATCTTTCTTTTCTTACATTTGTTTGTTTTTTAAATGACAAAATTCAGCCCTTGGGATCTGCACTGCAGCCAGGGGAGTAACCTGAACAGCCACAAGAGTGTAAGCAGCTGTGCAAGAACCTTTTTCTTCTCAGGGGCTGCCTTGCAGAATCGTAAGCACATGACATAAGCAGATGACAAGCAGATGACATGGTGGAACCTGCAGCCAAGATAGACCAGCCAGAGTGAAACTTTCAAGGCAGATGAGGTTGGAAAATTTCCCCCCATACACAGGCTGGGGAGCTGGCTATCAGAACAGTGACAGTTGATGGGTGATGCTCTACAGGTGGTCTTCTTTCCCAGTCTAAATCTCTTCAGCCACTCTGGAAGCTGAGTTTTCTGGAGGTTCATATTAACTCTTACTGAAATGATGAAAACACTCAATGGCAATGGAAGAAAGCCCAGGAACAAACATTCCCAGGCTGTCACGTACTCACCTCAAGCCTCAGGATGCCCTTAGCTCAAACTGAATTCTACCTCCACGCTGAGGTAGCCTGGCACATCACTCCTTCATCTGGAGATCTGACTCATACTCCAAAATTTCCTCAGGAATGTGCATGCCCTTAATTATTAACATTAGTGACAATTAACATTGGTGTTATGTTAACAACAATAGATGTTTGTGTTCTGTTCACATCTGGAGGCCTGGTACCAGTCTGGGCATCTTTGTACCATGCTGCCTAAAACGTAATAGCTAAGAGGGTGAAAGAGCTGCCCATGGTCACAAACACGTCACCAAGAGTTAAGAAGATGATGCTGGACTCGTGTGTCAGAGGAGAGGGTGGCCACACTGCTCTGTCCTCCTGAAAACCTTTGCTTGCGTGCTGGGGGCTGAGGGTAGGGGAGGCCATTGGGTTATGGCTGTAAAAACAGTGGAGCCCAACATGACACCGTCTGTCTGCGGAGATCTCATTTGACCGTGGGCTACGAGCCCCAGACTGAACCTCCTGTTCAAACCTGACCCAGCTCTTTCCACAGCCCCAGCAGGAGGAAACATGAGACGGGGCACTGGCAGCTCTGGCTCCTGATGTGTGTCACCCTCCCCCTGCAGCAATTCCCCCATCCTCTCAGGAGCCGGGGTGGGAGAAGAGCCCTCCATCCTCCACAACACCTGCGCTGGCTGCGGCTCTCAGAGCCTCTGGGCACGCAGGGCAAGCTGGGGAGCAGCTCAGCACAGAGGGGGAGAAACGTTTAAGGAGTTTGTTTGTTTTGTTTTGTTTTTTATAAAAGTGTGCTGGTTTCGAGTGACCTCAGGGTGTTTGTGGATAACAGGGAGGGGGCTCCCAAGTCAGCAACACAACAGACACAACCTGGATCAGCACGAGCTGCTGATCTTTATTTCTCTGTCTTCTGTGCTGCTGGGCTTGTCCAGGCAAACAGGCAAGCATCTGCTGGCAGATGTGGTTGAGAAAGGGCTTCCCATCTCATCTGCATGTGTTTTCTGGCTTCTGCTCTCCCTATGGGTCACTTTTGCCCACAATTGGGTGATGGTACAGTTTTCTAGTCATATTCTTTCTGCTCTTTTTCCTTTCCTCTGTTTTCTTCCCTCCATCCCTAGACTTGCTGAATTTTGCGGTGAATAAAAGAATTAAACACTGGAGGGACTTGTCCCAAAACTGAAAAAGGGAGAAAGAAAAGTCCAGGCAAGCTCTAATTTTGGACTATAACTGAGACACACGAAAGGGACAATTACCCTTTTACATCCCCCAGCTCTCAGGGGCCAAGTAACATTCTGATGGGAGCTGGAGCAACTAAATGAGCACTCCAAGTCACACCCTGCTGACAGCTGGACAAGTCCAAAAGCTGGGGAGAAGTGCCTTGAACATGAGCATAAACCACAGCTATGGTCACAGAGGGAGCTGGGAGACCAACAAACATTCTCCCTTTCCACGTATAATATGTCTTTCACCTGCATTGTTGAGCAGCCTGCTCACAAAATGTGGCTGGGCTTGGCCCTGCATACCCTGCTAACCCCAGCCATGCCCCCATGCTCCCAAGGTATTTTTGCACTGGAGCTTGCCTGGGGCAGTGCAATGCCATGAATAACTTCCCTGCTAAAAGCTAGAGGGGATGGAGAAGTGGAAGAGGCCAGTGGGCGTTGGCAAGAGCAGCACAGAGGGAAGGATAAAGAATCTGAGTTGAATCAGGGATGGGGGAAGGAAGATGAATAACAAGCAAAATGAGGTAAAGGACATTGGAGGAAAGACAGCAAGTTGGGTCAGGCAGCAGTCAAGAAGAAGGTGGTATTGAGGTAACAACAGGGCATGGATTTGTGTCTCTACAACAGGATCAGGCAAGCTTGGATTGAAGCAGAGCCCTTCCAAGGGCCAATAGGTGACTCAGAAGTATAATTTAGTAGGTAAGTGTTAAAACCACAAAGACCTCCTTTTGGGGACATTTCGGCAGCACCCTGTGTTGTCTTAGTCAGCTTCTTCACTCTGTCCATACACAGAGTTGTGTCATCAGACCTACCAAGGTCAGATGGGAGACCAGCAGAATTCCCAGGAAGAAGCATCCAGATCAGTGTGGGTAGCTGGAGACTGGAGGGAGTGATACGGGGTGGGGGGAGATGCAGCAAAGCTGTTCAGCAGAGATTTGCACAGACATCTAAAATTTTTCTACATGAGAAGAGGGGTCTGTTGAGTTTCAAAGCAGCTGAAATGTGAGTGCACACGTGGATCTGCAAATGACACAGCACCTGACACTGAGACAGGTGTCTTCTAGGGCAACACATGCTGGGCCTAGGATCTAACATGGAATATCAATTCCCAGCTCCCTGCAGTGATCTAGGAAAGCAGCTGGCAGCAGATAGGGCAAAAGTGATAAAATCCAAGTGCCCTGTTTTACACTCAGTTAAAAGCATCCCTGTAGGTTCCCTTGGATCTGCAAGGTCTCTAAAGCAGGGCTAGCAGCTGAGCTGGTTTTATATCATTTAGAAAGGACCTTTCCCGTACAGCCAGACTTTTTTCTGCATCCGAACTGTTTTACCAACAGATATCATTATTATTTGATTAATCTGAGGCATCAGGGTTTGCAGAGCTGGTATTGTATTAATGGAGGAAAAAAGGAGAAGAATCTCCACAACACCATGGAAAGCATTCCAACACTGGGCCAAAAACCAGTAGAGATGTGAAAGTTCAGGGGAAAAATAATCACCTTGAAGCCCCAGCAGTTAGACACACATCCCAGTGTTATCAGCCTCATTTGGAAGGCTCTTGTGCTACTTAAAATAAATCTCACTGAAGGAGAAATAACCAGCAAAAAGAAAACAGCACCTTGGTGGGAAATTAGGAGCACCAGTAAGTGTGAAAAACTGGTGACATGCCTCTATCCACAGACAAAAGAGATGCAAAGGTTTCAGCAATTTGGATTTTGGTGTGTAGTTTCGATGTGGTACAGCTGGGCCAGGGTTGCCCAGGGAAGCTGTGGCTGCCCCATCCCTGGCAGTGTTGAAGGGCAGGTTGGATGGGGCTTGGAGCAGCCTGGGCTGGTGGGAGGTGTCCCTGCCCATGCAGGGGGTGGATCTAGATTATCTTGAAGGTCCCTTCCAACTCTAACCCTTCTATGATTTGGGGTGATAATCTGAACAATGCCAAAGCTGTGGTAAGGGCCCAGGGCTCATGCTTTGCAGTTGTCCCCATAGGACAGGGTTGATTTACATGATATTTTAGATGCAATTGTGGATGAGAGGAAAAAAACGCTTGGTTGGGAGCTGCCAGAGCTACCCAGACATGGCAATACCCTTGGCAGGAAACAGGAATCTCCTTTGTGCTATTTATCCCTTGCTTGCATTGAGCCAATTGCTTATCCATGATGCCACTTAGAGAAGCAATCTGGCCTAGAAGACACTCATCTCTCATGAAAAGGCATTTCGAGCATTTCCTCTATCTAAGATGTGACTTGCCAACCACCATGTGCTTTTGTGCCTGGGGCTCCCACTGCCTCCAGTGAGAGCTGTGACTTCAAAGACCTGCTGAAGTTCTCCACTGCCTGGGAGACTGTCCTGGTTTGAGCCAAGATGAAGCCAATTTTCTTTTTGCTTATTATTTCTCCTTCAGTGAGATTTATTTTAAGTAGCACCAGAGCATTCCAACTGAGGATGATAACACTGGGATGTGTCTCTAACTGCTGGGGCTTCAAGGTGTCACCTTCACTCTGCCGGCTCAGACACTACGGGGAGATCTCTGACCCCCCGCAGGAGGCTGAGTTAGACAGACAGCAGAACTGGCCAGAGATATTCCATTCCATGGAGCTACATGAGCTCAGAGGAAGGACAGAGAGCACACAAGACAACTTCCTTCCTGCTTCTTCTTCCCTTCTCCTCCACCCATGGCCGGCGCCCACAGAGGACTCCGTCCATCCCTCCCCGGGGACCCCCAGACTCCAGCTCTCCTGACCCTCATCACTCTGTGCTCTCTCCAGCAGTGCTTTGGGATTTTTTGGGACTGTTCCCAGATCAAGGAGATGCTGTGGGAGTTGCTGGGCGTGGGGGGATGTGAGAGGCTTTTGCACATACCTGAACATATTTATATGTAATTGTATCTATTTTCTTATATCATTAGTGTTTAATTAAAGCTGTGTAGTTTAGTTTTCAATCCAGCCAAGTCTCTCTCTTTTTCTCTCTCTCCTTCCCTACCTGGGTGGCAGGGGGAGGGGATCGAGAGCATTGTTGTTGATCCTGAGTCAATCGGTGACAGAGGGTGATGGCAGAGCTGCCTTCAGCTGCATCTGCCCCAGACCCAGCACATCTCCAAGAATCCAGGAGACCTGCCTGGCCCCCATGGTCCAGCTTTTGTCTGTCCAGCAAGACGGGATTTTCAGCATGGCCGCACAAATGATCAGGCATCCTACTTGCCTCATTTGTCAGAAGCTCTTTCCCATGACTTTTTAATCCCCTTGCGACAGGAACGAGCATCACGAGGAGGTTTCGTTGCCCCCACTGGTGCAGGCACGACCCCTCCACCCGTGTGTGCTCAGTAGGACTGGGAAAACAAATACCTCACATCAGGGTTGAGCAGATGATCCCAGGAAACCTACCTGCCTGCTGAGGGCTTGGCTGGCCTGTGTGTGCCCAGGCTGTGCTGCCTGGCACTGCCAAGGGAGGATGGCAGTGCCACCATCTCACCATGTTCTGCCACCCAGTTCTCCACCAATGCTCATTTTCTTCTAGGAGTGTTTCTCACAGCAAGAAGATTCTGTAACACAGGTCTTGTGAGGAGTGTCTGAGGGTTTTCAGCCTGAAGGAAAGGAGGCTGAGGGGAGACCTTCTCACTCTCTACAACTGCCTGAGAGGAGGTTGGAGCCAGGGAGGATCAGTCTCTTCTCCCAACGAACAAGCAATAGGACAAGAGGAAATTACCTCAATTTGTGCAGGGGAGGCTTAGATTGGATCTTGGGAACAATTTATTCATGGAAAGGGTTGTCAGGCCCTCACCCAGGTTGCCCAGGGCAGTGGTGGTCTCCTCATCCCTGAAGGGAATTAGAAGCCATGTAGATGTGGTGCTGAGGTTTGGTGGTGGCCTTAGCAGTGCTGGGGCAATGGTTGAACTTCATGAGCTCAGAGGAAGGACAGAGAGCACACAAGACAACTTCCTTCCTGCTTCTTCTTCCCTTCTCCTCCACCCATGGCCGGCGCCCACAGAGGACTCCGTCCATCCCTCCCCGGGGACCCCCAGACTCCAGCTCTCCTGACCCTCATCACTCTGTGCTCTCTCCAGCAGTGCTTTGGGATTTTTTGGGACTGTTCCCAGATCAAGGAGATGCTGTGGGAGTTGCTGGGCGTGGGGGGATGTGAGAGGCTTTTGCACATACCTGAACATATTTATATGTAATTGTATCTATTTTCTTATATCATTAGTGTTTAATTAAAGCTGTGTAGTTTAGTTTTCAATCCAGCCAAGTCTCTCTCTTTTTCTCTCTCTCCTTCCCTACCTGGGTGGCAGGGGGAGGGGATCGAGAGCATTGTTGTTGATCCTGAGTCAATCGGTGACAGAGGGTGATGGCAGAGCTGCCTTCAGCTGCATCTGCCCCAGACCCAGCACATCTCCAAGAATCCAGGAGACCTGCCTGGCCCCCATGGTCCAGCTTTTGTCTGTCCAGCAAGACGGGATTTTCAGCATGGCCGCACAAATGATCAGGCATCCTACTTGCCTCATTTGTCAGAAGCTCTTTCCCATGACTTTTTAATCCCCTTGCGACAGGAACGAGCATCACGAGGAGGTTTCGTTGCCCCCACTGGTGCAGGCACGACCCCTCCACCCGTGTGTGCTCAGTAGGACTGGGAAAACAAATACCTCACATCAGGGTTGAGCAGATGATCCCAGGAAACCTACCTGCCTGCTGAGGGCTTGGCTGGCCTGTGTGTGCCCAGGCTGTGCTGCCTGGCACTGCCAAGGGAGGATGGCAGTGCCACCATCTCACCATGTTCTGCCACCCAGTTCTCCACCAATGCTCATTTTCTTCTAGGAGTGTTTCTCACAGCAAGAAGATTCTGTAACACAGGTCTTGTGAGGAGTGTCTGAGGGTTTTCAGCCTGAAGGAAAGGAGGCTGAGGGGAGACCTTCTCACTCTCTACAACTGCCTGAGAGGAGGTTGGAGCCAGGGAGGATCAGTCTCTTCTCCCAACGAACAAGCAATAGGACAAGAGGAAATTACCTCAATTTGTGCAGGGGAGGCTTAGATTGGATCTTGGGAACAATTTATTCATGGAAAGGGTTGTCAGGCCCTCACCCAGGTTGCCCAGGGCAGTGGTGGTCTCCTCATCCCTGAAGGGAATTAGAAGCCATGTAGATGTGGTGCTGAGGTTTGGTGGTGGCCTTAGCAGTGCTGGGGCAATGGTTGAACTTGATGATCTTAAAGGTCTTTTCTAACCAAAACGATTCTATGATTTGAGGTTTCTATTTATTCCCTGGCCCTGGACTCAACAGCCCTGCTGCCTTTTGGTGCCAACAGCCAGAAGTAGCTTGTAGGATAAAATTTAGGACAGGTTCAGCCTGCAAGAGACTCAAAGCATCTCAGAAGCAAAGTCTGGCCCCTCAGCACCTCTCACGATCTGAGGACTGATTTCTTCTTCTCTCCATGCTATGCTGCTGAGCTTCCAGAAGAGCATGGTCACCACTGCTGCTTGATAAGACAACAGAGCCAAGCTGAGCAGGAACTCAACACACCCTGGCACAGTCCACCCAAAAAATCCCCAGAGCAAACCCTCTTCATCCACTGAGGAGGCTAAGTAGGTACCAGTGCCTCACTGGGGAAGGGGAAGAATTAGCTGGGGACAACTGGGGATGCAAAACAAGCCCCCAGAGAGACTAAACCCTGTACCCCCCCAGGAGGCCACATGAAGCTCATGGATGATGATACTAAAGGCACTTGTACATGGAAGAAAGACCTGCTCTCCATTGCCTCATCCAGTCCCCAGGAGAATGCCACTGGCCTTGTGAAGCCTGTCCACAGGGACTTGTAGCTTTACCTTTCCAGGAAGCAGGTTTTGCATGGACCATACTGCTCCAGCAGACAAGCTGGGCAGACCATAGCAGACAAGAGGGAGTGCCAGAAGAGTTGGTTGGGGCAGAGGGTTGGGAGAGGCCCCATGAGCATCTTGGATTATTTATCCTCCCCCGTGCCCTGGCACGTTTTGCCCAGAAGAACCCAACTATCCTGAATTATCTTTATGGCACACTTTCAGCTCAAAAAGTGGCAAGGAGCAGAACAGCTCCTCTGTGAGGACCTTTAGGGCTGGGCAACACCAAGCTGCCTTCCAAAAGGCCAGAACTGAAACTAAGAAGTGATGTGTAAGAGCAGAGGAGTGAGCTGGTGTGGGGGGAGGTTGGATGGAGCAACAAGATCCTGACCAGAAAGCAAACCACAGTGTGAAGTGGCTCTGCTGTGGCCCACAGTTGGCAGCTCTGGGCCATGCTGGGCCTGGGCAGTTGAACATGTTGGCTATGTGCTGTGCTGACCACAATTTCTGGAGGGCTTAGATCTGCATGGACACCAGACACAGACTGTGGCCATGGACCTCCCTCCAGCCCTGTGTGGTCACCGTTGAACACCACAACATGATGAGGTGCCACCATGTTATGGTGGCCTGGTGCCAGACTAAGGTCTGGGAGAGCTCTTTGGGATCACCTGGTAAACCCAACCTCAGCCATGGCTCAGGACAACTGGAGCCAGCAGCTCCCATGTGCCCAAGCTGAAGAGCAAGAAGAGTCACTCCCCTGGTGTCATCACTGAAGCACAAGGCCACCTCCATCATCCCTCCCTGCAAAAAGTATGATCTGGCGTTCCTCAACATATCTGCAGGCTTCCCTCAGACCACCACTCTTGTGTCCCCAGGCAGAGCCTGAGGAGCACAGGACACCTCCAAGCCATGTCTTTGAGCCTGAGCAACTTTTGCATCAGTTGTATCAGCCCAGTTGCACAACTAGTCACAACAAAACTGCAGACACAGAGACACCAGCAGCAGAACAGAGCACTTAGGTACCTCAGCATCCAGGTACACCAGCACTCAGGTACACCAGCACTCAGGTACACCAGCACTCAAGTACACCAGCACTCAGGTACACCAGCAGTCAGGTGCACCACCATCCAGGTTCACCAGCATCCAGTTTATTTTGCAGCTACAGGGAACAGGCCACTGGCATGTCCTTGACAGGATCTGGCTCACCAGTGTCACATCTCCTTAACACAAACACACCAGAGCTTAGCCCACCTGGGCAACCCTCACTGTTGGGTGGGCAGAAATGGATATTTCTAGCTATTTTCTGGAGATGTGCAGGTCAAGGAGAACTAAAGGAATAACACCAGTGTGCCAGGGGAGGAATGGAGTTATTCAAAGCTATTTTGTGTTGATGCTCCTTGAAAAGCAGAAATGCACATTCTTAGAAAACAACTGGTATTTATTGACTGACAGGAACACCAGCCATGCAGACATGAGTGCAATCCTGGACAGCACAGCCAGCTACACAAATATACATATTATAATTAAAAGGATCATATCAAAATTAGGACAAGGTACAAGCAGGACTGTAATGCAACTTAAAAGCCATAGCATCAATTTCTTTCTAGAGGATACATAAGAAATATAAATAACACCCATATGACACAGAAGTTGTACATCTTGAGGTAGACAAATGTTCTGTTTCCCTTAAAGGACAGCGTTGTTGTTTTTTCAAGTGACACATAATATTGCTGCAAATTGGCCTTCCAGTCTTACACAAAGTGTCTGAGGGTGCAGAGGTGGCTACTGCATGAGTGGGGTTTGTCACTCTGCTTATTAGCCCTATTTACCTAACAAGGTGACTCTGTCCCCAGCATTACACTACCCACCCATCACAGCCACAGTGCTGCAGGGATCCCCAGGGAAGTCTCAAGAGGCTACTGGTGTCTAGTAATTCTATGGGGTGGCCTCCAGACATGTGATTTCTTCCCAAGCAGGTTCAGCTCTTGTAGACAGTGGGGTCCATCCACCCCAGAACTTGATACACTTTCTTATTTCCTTCTTGTCATAAGAACAATGAATCCACTGCGACCAAACCCAGGACCACAACACTCCAGGAGAGGCACCAAGAGCTGGACTAGGAAGTACACACAGAGACAAGGAGTGACCTGTGTCTGCAGATCAGCCCTGGTGGGTACTGAGGATCCCAGCAGCTTGGAGCACTAGAGCTATCACTGTTCTCAGGTTGCTTGGACCTTAGGTGCAGAGGAAGGATTCATCCTGAGTAAAAAAAAAGTAAAGGACAGCATCTGCAGCTCAGATTTTCACCATCAACAGCCACACTGAGCTACATTTGCATTGGGAAAAACTGGGGAGAGACTTTTAACAAGGACATGGAGTGATAAGACAAGGGGGGGAATGGCTTTCAACTGGAAGAGGGAAGATTGAGGTGAGACATGAGGAGGAAATTCTTGGCTGTGAGGGTGGTGAGAGCCTGGCCCAGGTTGCCCAGGGAAGCTGTGGCTGCCCCATCCCTGGCAGTGTTGAAGGGCAGGTTGGATGGGGCTTGGAGCAACCTGGGCTGGTGGGAGGTGTCCCTGCCCATGCAGGGGGCTTGGGACTATGGGACGTTTAAGGTCCCTTCCAGCCCAAACCATTCTGGGATTCTATGATTATTTTTTTATAGTCAAGTGTTGCAAGCCAGTACTGGGGGGGCTATCCACATCAGGGCACAATTTTTCGCCTTTGCAATTGAAAATATTTCCATGTACAGACAAGTGCAATCTCCATATATCTCCAACCTGTCATTCCAGTGACTTATTTTACATATAACCAAATAGGCAGCACATCTACTGGATTTGTAGCACATTGTATGATGTGCAGCATAATTAAAAAGCTCTCACACAGACTAAGTGGAGGCCCAGGTCTTCACATCCCACATCTCCAGGAGGTGGCAGAAGAGCTTTGCTCAAGATGATGCTTGGTCTTGATTCTTGAATAAAATAAAATTCAAGCCTAAGAATAATGAATGCCAAACAGACGCAAGTTTTGCCTCCTGCTCACACAAAGACTCCCATTGCTGCTAGTTGAACTAAATCCCATTTCTGAATATCAATCCAATTTTCTTCACATTTGGGTGGCAAAACATCCGTAGATAAATGAATTCTTAGACAACAACAAACTACATGCCTTGAACAAACCTTTTAACTCCATTAATCATAGGACGATTTCTTAAAGTCTTAGTATTGAAGCATCCTAAAAGAGTGTATCAACATTGCCTTGGAAAAAAAAAAAATGGACATTAGGAAAAAGTTATTTCCTGTGAGGGTGGTGAGACCCTGGCCCAGGTTGCCCAGGGAAGCTGTGGCTGCCCCATCCCTGGCAGTGTTGAAGGGCAGGTTGGATGGGGCTTGGAGCAGCCTGGGCTGGTGGGAGGTGTCCCTGCCCATGCAGGAGTGGGACTGGATGACCTGTAAGGTCCCTTCCAACCATTCCATGATTCTGTGATTCTCTTATATTTTTGAGTGCTGCAAAGCAGTATCTAATTCTGCCTTAAATGTGTTTTCTTTGCCAGAAAGAGTGCCAGAAGACCAATTCAGTCCAAAATATCCACACAGAAGGGGCTTGATCTTGTAGGCTAAATGAAGGTATTCAGTCACCATGCCACAAACATGTCCTTCAGTTCTCAGAACATCATCTGCAAAGGACACAACTAAACAAAGTTGCAAGTTCTACTAGTCAGATCATATTCCTCTCTGCCAAAATAGTTATCTTGCAGTCTTGTTTTTGAGCAAGTTGTGCAGAGCACATCACACGCCTCTGAAATGTGTTCACCTACTGTTCAAAGCACTGCAACGTTTGGAGCCAGAGACACAGAACCACAGAATGTCAGGGGTTGGAAGGGACCTCCAAAGTTCATCAAGTCCAAACCCCTGCCAGAGCAGGACCAAAACTAGGGCAGGTCACTCAGAAAAGCACCCAGACAGGTCTGGAAAGTCTCCAAAGGAGACTCCACAGCCTCCCTGGGCAGCCTGTCCCTGGGCTCTGCCACCCTCACAGGAAAGAAGTTCTTCCTCATCTTGAGGTGGCACTTCCTGGGCTCCAGTTGGAATCCATTGCCCCTTGTCCTGTCACAGGGCACAAGTGGCAAGAGCTTGTCCTGCCTTCTTGATGCCCTCATGTATTTATAGACATTAATTAGATCCCCCTTCAGTCTTCTCCTCTAGACTGAAAAGCCCTAGGTCTCTCAGCCTTTCCTAATCAGACAGATGTTCCAGTCCCTTCATCATCCTCGTAGCCTCCCTTGGATTCTCTTCAGTCAATCCCTGTCCCTCCTGAACTGGGGAGCCCAGAACTGGACACAACACTCCAAGGGAGGTCTCACCAGGGCTGAGCAGAGGAGCAGGAGAACCTCCCTTGATCTGCTGCACACACTCCTCCTGATGCACCCCAAGATGCCATTGGCCTTCTTGGCCACCAGGGCATATTGTTGTCCCATGGAGAGCTTGTTGTCCACCAGGACCACAAGGTCCACAAGGTCCTTCTTTATTGAGCTGCTCTCTAGCAGATCAGCTCCTAACCTGTCCTGGTGCATTTTATTGTTTCTTCCCATGATGTTATGAAACCAACACTTTTTGCTATGCAGAAGCCAGACTTGTCTCTGGGATGGGAGACCTACCCTGACAATTTCAAATGCTCTTGACAGGAAAAAGAAAGGTGTTAGTAATGTGCATTTCCATCCACACTCACTGCACAGCAGGACCAGGTCATTGGAGAACACTAAAAGACTTACCTAGATATCTGCCTCTCTGTGTTTTATTCCTCTTTTTTCTATAGGAATAGTGCAGAAGAGTGAGTTTGAGCAGGACAAAAAGAGTGATCTGTCTGCCTTTGCTTCCCAAAGCCACATTTCTCCTTCCTCCCACTGAGCCCTGGTCCCTGTTTTAGTGGAAATAGTCCATGCATGGGTGTGGGACCCCCTAATAACCTTCCTATCATGTGGTTCTCCAGTCCTATCCAATGCTGAACAAGCCAGGAGGTCAAGGTGGCAGGGACCTTGGGATCAGTAGTGCAGAGCAGAGCTAGTTGCTTTGTTACCTCACCAATTTTAACTCATTGGTACTTTTTTTTGTTGAGTGCTTAACATTGAGACTCGTGAGAAGATTTCAACTCCCAAAAAGATTAAAGCAACATGTAAATAATGGACTACTCAATATTAATTTGGGGGGTATTTAGGAGGCAATAAAAAAATAAATAAGGCCAATTAACCCAATTTGCAGTATTATGTCTGTCATAAGCATTTTAATTCATTTCAAGTCAGTTTGACCCAGAAAAAGGATAAAAAGGAATAAGCAAGTTAAACGACCTGTAGTTTGCCAAAGGGAAGGTGGCCTTTAAATGGCCAGTTAATGGCTGGATCTGCTCTGAGACACTTCTCTCCCATCCTTTTATGAAGTAGAAATAAAACATAGTTGTAAAAAGCAGAGGGCAACTAGGTTAAGGAAAGAGTTAGTTCACACTCATCACTGCAAAGTAATTATTGAAAACATACGTAAATAAAGGGCGAAGATGCCTGAACTCAGGATATCCACACTGAAGAGCTGTAGCACACAGGTCTGATCTCACAGCTTGTTAGGAGAGCTTGGTCACACTGAAAGCTAGTCCAGACCAGCATTGGTCCATGTAAACCACCTAAACCCTCATCTTCAACCATTACCTTGCCAATGAATTTAGGGATTTAAGTGTTCTCTTTAGCACCAGCCCATCTCCAGCATCCCTCCTGCTGGTTCTTGGCCACTTCCAAGAGTGAGCAAATACAGCAGCTTTGTTGTCTTGGAGACTCTCCAGAGCTGCCACAGAATGGAGCAGAGTGAGTGGGGCAGGCAGGTGGGCTGCTGGGTTGAGTTCCCAGACAGGAGCCTCAGCCCTTTGTGTGTGTCTGATGGCAACTCAGGGATGGCCTCCCTGCCAGTCCCAAGTCTGCCCTCTAAGACACAACCAGAGAAACAAAGAAGGCATTTTCTCTTGTGCTTAACTAGAAAAACATTACTGTGGGATGTGCTCTTTCCCCCAGGCCAGATGCCAGCAGTGTTGAGATAGATTTAACTTCTCAGTGCAGAGATGGTCACTCGTGAATCGTAGTTTTGTAAGATGCCCCAGTTCCTGTGGTCTTCCAGAAATATCACAGGGCAGACCTGTGGGAGATGATGCACCTCAGGCACTAGGGCAAAGAGTGACATACATAATAGACAAGGTGATTGATAGTTTGATTGGGGAGAGTGGGAAAGAAAGATGCATAATTGGTACCATCACCCTGGATCCACCACCATAAAACAACTTCCTGGGAGGCCACGTGTTGCAGAGGGGTAACTTCACAGCCCTCAGGTGAGCTCCTGTGGTACATGCACTGGAACAGAGGTAATTCCATATCTTCTGTGTGCAGCAAGGTTAAAAAGTGGTTAAAATGCACCTGGAGTCGAACATCCAAACTGGGAGACGATGGGCACGGGCTCCATTTGCATGTTAACTGGTATTTCTGGGGCACAGTTCTTGCATCAAGGTGAGACTACTCTACAGCCTGTCTTTGAGCTCAAGGGAAGATGGACTCAATCAGCTCCCAGAGGACAGCACTGAGAAGTCCTTGCTGCCAGAGTCCTTCCTTGATTCAGGAACGCAGCTGTCCCTGCCACAGCACGACTTACCTCTGGTACTTGCCTCACCAGTCCCTCAACTCTCTTCTCACCAGGAATCAGGGCACAAGCCCTCAGTGTGCCAGTGTCACTACCCAAACACATTTACAGAAGTGCACGTGAGGGATGGAGGAGAGGGATATTCCTGCAGATGAGAGTCCAAGTTTGAGCTCAACAGAGATATTTTTTACTAATTCCATGTTTCTGCTGTCCCCACACTGTCCCCCACCTTCCTGACACCTGACAAAACCTCTGGTGTTCACTCCTCACACAAGGGCTCTCTCCAGATCCCAGGATCTCAACATTGAGCTAATAGGAGCACTGGACATTTTTGGTGCTTGCCTTTGCCCTCGTCCCACAGCAGTCATGTCTCCCTTTCTCCACAGCTGTCGTGTACTCCAGGACTTGTCTTGACCCCACTGACTTCACTGCTTGCAGCTGTAGACCACCTCTTCCTGCATACACTGCTGGCACTCAACGTAGCAACACCACTGCACCTGGCAGTGGCAAGAGAAGGTCACCAGCCGGCTCTGGGTGTTATAGCCTCGTCCACAGCACATGCTGTCACAGTTGCCCTCCCTTGAGCAGGTCCTCCCAGCAGTTCCAAAGGAGTATTTGCTGGGACGACAGAAACTGGGGGAGTCTTCCACGTAGACAAGGTCCGTGGAGCGGGGTGCAGCGGGGTGCTTGGGCGAATGGCTGTGCCTCTGTGGGCCAGCCAGCTCTGAGTGTCCCACAGCATCATTGGAGGTGCTGAAGACCTTGACAGCGTCATCGTAGCGCAGCTTCAGCAGGCGCCCGATCTCATGGAAAGGTGAAAGCTGCTTCCAGCACGTCCGGACGGCACACGAGCCAGAGACACCGTGGCACTTACATGTGGTTTTGAGACCATTTTTCACAGCCTGATGAGGAAGAGAAGTGGTAGTCATTATCTGCTGGGACCATGAGCCTAATTCTGGGCAGAGGTAACACCTCAGATTGCAGGCAGTGTGGAAGTACTTCAGGCTTATTGTTATTATTCCCATTTTATAGGGAAAAAATGAGGAATAAAACCCTAAGGCTGCAGAGTTGACTGCTGAGCCAGAGAATAGAAAGCCTGAATAAGAGTAATTCGCTGAATACAGAATAAAGTCTTACTAAGCCTGTTTGGAACAGCAGTACTAGCCAACCATGAAACCGAGTATCTCCAGCTCAGTGGATGTCCTTTGCAATATTCAAATCAATACAGTGTCCTAATCAAACAAGTAACTGGACTCAGTAAATGGAAAGTAATTAATTAATTCAGTTAAATAATCTGTAACATACAGGCCAAAATGCTTGATCTTGGGTCTCCTTGACCCAAATCTGTGACATGAGTTGTTCCACAACAGGCTACAAGCAGACTCATAAGTTTTCTCAAGAGTGTCAACCATTGATCTGCTCCCCATGTCCCACCAGCTTTGAATTCTCTAGCTGTTCTCTAAATTGTGGCCATGGTCTAACCCAGGAAATAATTCAGCCAGTGAGTTTTACAGCCGTCACTGTGCTGCACGTTGCAGTGACTCAGCATCTGACACTGGAGGACACAGGACACTACTCTGCCGAACTTGCAGCTCCTCACACCAGAGGTCAGAGGAAGTCCTAGGGAGCTCTCAGTGCCATAAGGTCACAACACACAGGTCTGGTTTATGAGTCAGGGTAGTGAATACTCCTCTTAGAAACAGCCTCTGTCGAGGATGGATTAGAGGACTTGCACTTCATTCTAGGCCTGCTGCTGCATCTCCTCACCTTGATGCCAACATTGGTATTGTGGATGTCCACCTTGGCCCGCAGGTCCTTGCCGATCCTCTTCTGACCCAAGAATTTTTTGAGGAACTTGGTGCTGTACTTGAGGTTGTCTCCACACACCCCCCATTGCCAGGCCTTGCGGTTCTCCAGCCCCGGGGAGTCGTCGCAGGTGCAGCGTTCCATGCGCCCGGCGCTGCACGCCCTGGCCAGGGAGTGGGTCAGAGCTGCAGAGGACATGGCATAGAGGAAGGCAGTTTCCTTAAAACCTGCACAGGAGAAGGATTAGGAGAGGGTAGGAGCTAAAAAAGCCAAAATAAGGTCTTCACCCACCTCTCTGGCTGTCACAGAATCACAGAATGTTTGGATTTGGAAGGGACCTTAAAGATCATCGAGTTCCAACCCCCCTGCATGGGCAGGGACACCTCCCACCAGCCCAGGCTGCCCAAAGCCCTATCCAACCTGCCCTTGAACACCTCCAGGGATGAAGTCCCCACAACATCTCTGGGCAGCCTGTTCCAGTGTCTCACCACCCTTACACTGAAGAATTTCTGCCTCATCTCCAACCTAAATCTCTCTTCTTTCAGCTTAAAACCATTACCCCTTGTCCTCTCACTGCAAACCCCTGTAAAAAGTCCCTCCACATCTTTCCTGTATGCCTCCTTCAGGTACTGGAAGGCACTATGAGCCTTCTCTTCTTCAGGGTGAACACCCCAACTCCCTCAACCTGTCCTCATAAGAGAGGACATGCTTTTGCTCCCATGAAGCAAAACCAAGTACAAGACTTAGAAATACAGTAAGACAAAACTCTTCCATTACCTGCTCATTGTTCCTAACAGAGAATCTCGGTATCAGGATTAAAGTAACAGGTGTCATAACACCCCAGTCTCACCTGTGACTGACTCAATATGGAGACACAGAACCACTCATGAACCAAGGGGTGGTGGCATCAGCCAAACCATTCTGGGAAGACTGCTAAAAGCAGCAGTCATGAAGCTCAGTGTGTCCTCATCCTCAGCAGAGATGGTCAGTGTGAACAGAGACTGTCACTAGACCACACCCTGGCTGAAAATCAGGACACCCTTAGTAGACACTGAAAAAATATTTTTAATACCTGAATAATAGAATCGTAGAATCATCCTGATTGGAAGGGACCTTGAAGATCATCAAGTCCAACCATACTTTATTTTCAAATGTTTTGAACTGTGTCTGTGTTGTCACACAGTGTAGAAATGTTTTGTATGGAAAGCTCAGATGCAATTTGACTGGGAAAGGCTCCAGGTTGAAAGACATCTTGGGTGAGAAGGACAGACTTTGCCACACCTTGGTGGATTTTCTGACTTCCCTGTGAATTGTTGGCTCCCACTGACTGAGCTGGTGCTCTCCAGAGTTATTCTTCTTCCTAACGAGGATTCCCAGCTTGGCTGTGTGTGCCCCGAGGTGTGTGACTGTGACACACCATGATGTCTTAACTGAGAAAGGAAATACAGACTGAATAGAAACTTAGTCTGAAGAGATGGGAACAGGCAGGGACAGGTATGTTGTGATGGCACCTATGAGCTCCACAGAAATTCCAGAAAACACTGATTGACACGAACATGACCATCCATATCAGAAGGAAACAAATCCATTTCCCCTAAAAAAGGAGAACCTCAGAGACCTGAAGTAGTCTTGCAGATGGCCCTACTTGGAGAATAGATTGGAAGAGACCTCTAGAATTCACTCAGTCCAACCTCAAAGCAAATTTTGTTCCCTCAAAGAATTTCCATCCAACTGTAATAACAGATCAGACCACTGCCTGCTGAGGTCTGGGTAAGATCACCATAAATCTGACCAGAGAACAGGACAAAGTTCTTCTGATAGCTATCAGTGAGAAGAATAAAAAACTGACTAAACATAACATGGTGGAGATGTTGCATTAGCAACTTCAAGACAGACTTCTTAGGAGCTTGCTGGAATTCCAGAGTGTTAGATGAAAGATCTATCAACAGCGTGGACGTGGATGAGAGAGTCAAGAAAATGTGGAGGAGGTCAAAGAGATCAATCAGCAAACTGCTTCCTACCTCACAATTCTATCTGTTGCATCACTGGGATAAGTAATTTGCAACTTGTGGTTCATGATGCTCTAGAACATCTCTGAGAGCGCTGGAAGAATAACAAAAACATGTCACCAAATCCATCAAAAGTTTTGTTAAGTCTTATATGGAATACACCAGTACAGATTATGAGTAGCAACAGAAGAGTCACACATTTTCAAACAGTGGTTAACCCAAAAGGAGCTAAGAGAGGATAAGATTCACTGAAGACCCTAAAACTGAAAAATAATTCCAGAAGCTAATCTCCAAATGCTTAACCAATATCCCAGCAGGATATTGTCCCAAACCTATCTGACACATTGATACCAGAAGAGAGGAAAGCATGTTAGAAGCACTTTCCCATGCCATATAAAGCCAGCAGTACTGGTCAGCTCCACATACCCTGCTAAATCTGACTTTGTGGTCCACACTGACTTTGTGACTACCACACTGCTTCTGCTATTTCTGAGCAGTGATGGTTGGGTTTCCTCTGTGGCACTCCATGTAAGCATTGGCCAGATTTCAACCCACTTGAAATCAGAGACCATTGCTTGTGGTCAGGCCACTGCAGACAGCAGGAACTGAAGATAACGAACATTCATATTGTCTCCTTCTTCTCCCCACTCCCACCTCCTTTTATGGCAAAGGTTCAGTGTCACCAGGCTGCCAAAAGCTTGTCTGAAAAGTCCAAGGTGATTCCTTTTCCTTTTTCATAAGGGAACTCATTATGGTTTAACTGTTTAATTCAAAAATCAAGTGAGTAAAGGAAAAACTGAATGGTCCTTTAGCCCTTCTGGAATAACAATAAGCAACAGAGCAGCTGTTGAAGCTGGATTTTGAGCAAGTCATACACAGATGAGCAATCAGCTCCAAACATCATGATTTCAGACCTAAATAGAGGTTATTCCATGTGCCGTGGCACATCTATCTATCTTCCCACTATGCCAATGGAGCTTTTGTCCCCACAGCCAGCGGAGCCTGGAGCCCATGGCTGACAGGGTCTGGTTCAGGGATGAGTTTCTCTCCTGATCCCACTGACTCAATTGCAAGTGAATGTGATGAATTCCTAGACATTCGATGCAAAGGAGAACATCTAAATGCAGATGTCTTTGCTGGCAGTTCAACCACAAACATCCAGCTCAGAACTGAATTTCAAGATGCTGAAGCAAGACATCTTCCCTGGTAGGACCTTGAACATGTCCAAGTCTTCCCCTGAGCTCTCTAGAATTGCTTCTCTAGCTCAGCAGCCTATAGATACAGAAAGATGTCTGCTGCAATGGCAAGGCACTGCTCTGTGGTGTGGTGTGCTCCAGACCACAAGACAAACTATTATAGGAGTTTGGCCATATGGTGATTCTGCCAAAGGAAAGATGCTTCAGGGCATTTTTTAATGCTACAATAAAGACAGTGTGAGCCTTTCAGAGCACGTAGAAAAGACATCTCTGTGGGGAAAACCCCAAATGAAAAACAAAGAGACAAACATAAAAAGGGCAGATCAAAAAGCTATGGAATTGCAGGAAGATTTAGGATGAAAGGACTTCTCAAGGCCTTTAGTACAACCTCCTGCTCAAAGTAGGGCTAACCAATAAAGTTGCTCAGGGCTTTGTCCAACTGAGTTCTTAAAATTTCCAATTATGGGAATCCTGCATCCCTGAGAAACGTTCCTGGGTTGTATCCCTCCTAGATCCCTCATGACATCAACAAAACCACTGCTCGAAAGCCAAAGAATCTGACCAAGTTGAAGCAAAGAGTTGAACTGATTGCAGAGTGCTCGTTTCTCAAGGACTATTTGGAGCGCCTGAATCTGAGCTGTCTCTGCTGTAGGTATTTATTTTCCCCAGATCACCATGTTGTTTGAAATACCTCTTACCTGACCTCCAGTAGCATTTGGTTGTCTCTGTGGCACCACCTGGGCACCAAAACATCAACATTGCTCTTCAAACATTTTATAAAGACAACTGCCACTGTGCAGCAAGGTGGCTTGAAATGTCTGTTCAGAACTATTTTAAATCTATTATTTTATGCATAGTTAAATAAGTGGAGAGGGAATGCAGGTTTTTACATGGATAACTGAGGAGAGGTGGCCACCAAAAGTGACTGCAATAGTCACAGAAGGATTGTAGGCTGTGCAAAAGGAGTTTTGCATCTGTACCCAGAGGAGTGTCAATGTAAAACAACCAGTGGTGCAGATTGTGAAAATAAATCTGGCATTTCAAAAACCATAAAGCCCTTGGCATATTTTTTTACTTGCTAAAAGTATGTAAATAGAGGACTAAAGATGGTGGTGTCTGTAGGAGCGGGAAAAGCTCCCAATCAGTCACTGCAGTTTTTCAGTTGTCACTGCAAATTAGCTGTGGCTTTTCACCTGTTACAGGAATGAACCACCTCACTGGGACATGATCCTTTTTTCTCCTCTTGCACTCACAAGACCATTGAAGATAGTTTTAAAGGTTTTGGGGTTTTTTTACAGTTTCCCTAGGATCATGGAGATAGCAAATGATTCAGTGACTTCTAAAACTCTTGGGTCAAAGGAGCATAGTCCATTGTCTGACCAATTCCCAAGACATCAAGAAAACAGCAGCAGG
>NW_009952493.1:218282-229568 GCF_000747805.2 Chaetura pelagica | reverse complement strand
AGCAGGAATATGTGAAAAACAGATGCAAAGTGGCAGCTGAAACTGTTCATGTTCTTTGTGAAAGAAACAAACCCGTTCACAAGTTAAAGGAGAATGAGAACCAAAAATTGCTTCCAGCCAACTGTCCTCTCATGTAGGAGATGCAGACAGCATACTTTTCTGTATTAAATCATCATTTGATCCTCAAGATTGGGTAATAAAAGTTTTCAAACACTTATCCTCATCTGCCAAAACAGGTTTTAAATTACAGGTGATATTTTATTTTGTCAGTCAGGAGTCCATGGAAATGTTGAGGCATGCACCCACGAGATAATGAAATGGTTTGCAGCTATTTGAAGATGAGGATTATTCAATTGTCATTTTCAAGTTCTTTGAGGTTGATGAACGTACAGATGTCAGAAAGTCATTCAAAATTATCATGAAGAGCTTCTTCCCCACTGGGTTAAAAAACTGACAATAGAGCCTTGCAACGAAGTAAATCCAATCCTGTGTGTGCTGGTAAATTGACTTAATATTTATTTTAATAAAATTTTCTAATTTTAAGTGGAAATGCAAAAAAGTTTCAATCCCAATGCTAATTAAAATTAAGATTTTAATTTCATCAAAGTTAATGCTGGTTTATTCAGCCCCCTTTTTTTAAGAAAAAAAAGTATTAACTTAGTAAACATTATTGAAGGACTGAAACTCACTAACACTGGAGACTAAAATTTAGTAAATGTTGATAAACATTATAGAAGGGCTGAAACTCAGTAACAAGCTGGTCAGGCATGGTTTGGATGAGGACAGACTTGGCAGATTGTATGTGCATGCTCTGGGAACTTGTAGTAAAAAATTGATTCAGGGTCTGTCTTCATTCTGTTTTTCTCAAACTCTTAGAATTGAAAGGATTAATTAATACTTTAAATACAGAATTTACAGAACATTTTCTTCCTCTAAAGCCTCCTGTGAAACAGAAGCCAGTGGTTCTTCTGTCCACTGTGTCTAAACTTCTGCAGAAACTTCAAATATATGTGAAAGGGTCTTAGGAGATAATTAAATATGCACTGAAATGCCCTAATGCTGACAAATAGATTTTTCAAACAGTTGATTAGGATCAAATTCTGCGTCTGACAACAACAGAGATTTACATAGAAAAATATCCAAAGAGCTGAAGAGAGTCTTTTCTTGAAATGTCTCCTGACCTAAAGAGCTAACCCTTGTTTTTCTCAGCATCACCCCTAGTTGCCAGCCAAGGCAGACAGCCTAGGAAATTCTGGTCTGGGATAAAAATCCACAAACCAAGGGTGTGAACTTCCTTCTACTTCTCAGTCCATGATAAACCACGCAGGAGAGATGAGGATAAGGCATATTTTGTGGCAACAGGGCCCAAATCACACAGATCTCATTGCTGGCCAAAGCAGATCTCTGCCCTCCCTGGTCACTGCCCACTGTCCTTCCCCAGAACCACAGAATCGTTCTGATTGGGAAAGACCTTCAAAATAATTAAGTCCAACCATTGTCAACCAAACTCAACCTTCCCTTGACTAGAGATGCATATTCCAAGGGTTGTGGCACCAAATGGGATCTTGTAGTGGAATGAAACAGAGCATTGACCAAACTCTGACTTCAAATAATTAACTGCTTGTAGGGTGTAAATCTCTCATCTGGGCCTACTGCTAGTGAGTTGAAAAAGCCTTTTGAGTGAGCTTATCTGTAGTTTTAGGGAAGAAATACAAGGGTTCTTGAAGAAAGAAGCCATTCAAGGGATACCTGCTGTAACCAATTCTACTGCAGTCAGCAGAGATAAACAGGAGAAGAGACAGAATCGGCCAAAGGTTCCTGTGAGGAAGACTCAAGGATGAAGAAAATGACCCCAAGGAGACCCTAATGGACTTAACATGGATGCGATAATGGGCAGACACTTATGTAAATGATTTATCGGAAGACGGATGAATATTACACACCATTAGGTATCAGCTGTATGTATCTCTCTCACCTTACCCTGTGAGGTGCACATTTTTGGAGGAGCTATTGCCTGTGCGTCCAGCACCGTGAATAAAAGTACTGACTGAGCAGTACTTAGACTGCTGGGTGGAGTGTCTTTGTTTAAGTGGAAACCAAAGACTACCTTGTACCTCGCTTCAGCAGGCTGGTCCGTCCCTCCAGGCTGCAGTTCCAGCGCTCGCTGCGGAACTGGAACTGGCACTCCAGCACCCCCAGCCGGATGGCGTCCCGCAGGGTCTCTGCCAGGCCCGGCTCCCGCCGGCAAAGCCTCTTCTGCCTGCGGGACAGCTTGAGCAGGTCACACTGCTTGATGTGGACCTTCCCTTGGGCAGGGTTAGCAGAGGGTCCCAGGGATGGGAAGTGGGTCAGAGCTTCTTTGCCAGTCAAGCTGAAAGGAAGCAGAAGAAGCAGAGAGTTATGGAAGATGGAAATTGTGGAATCATAGAATCTTGGAATCATAGAATGGTTGAGGTTGGAACCTTGGATGGACTTTGAAGACCATCAGGTTCCAACCTCCCAGCCAGGAGCAGGGACACCTCCCACTAGACCAGGCTGCACAAGCCCCATCCAACCTGGCCCTGAACACCCCTAGGGAGGGGGCAGCCACAACCTTCCTGGGCAACCTCTTTGAGTGCCTTCCTGACCTCATGGTGAAGAATTTCCTCCTAATATCTAACCTAAATCTCCCCTCTTTCATTTTAAAGCCATTATCCCTCATTCTATCACTACACTCCCAGGTGAAGTCTCTCCCCAGCTTTCCTGTAGGACCCCTTCAGGCACTGGAAGGCCACTATAAGGTCTCCCCAAAGCCTTCTCTTCGCTAGGCTGAATAGCCTAAATTCTCTCAACCTGTCTTTGTAGCAGAGCTGCTCCAGGCCTTTGATCATCTTAATGGCCCTTCTCTGGACCTTCTCCAACAGCTCCATGTCTCTCCTGTGCTGAAGGCTCCAGAGCTGGACACAACACTCCAGGTGGTGTCTCAGCAGAGCAGAGCAGAGGGGACAATCCCCTCCCTGGCCCTGCTGGCCACACTTCTTGTGATGCAGCCCAGGACACAATCACCCCTCTGGGCTCCAGTGCTCGCTGGGGGTTCATGTCCAGCTTCTCATCTCCTCCCACCCCCAATGTACACGTTCCAACAGAACTACCACTCATGCCAAGCATCCTAATTCCAAAAAAATCCCTTCTCAAAACAAAGAGAGCTTTCCTCCTGCCAGTCTCCATCCTCATTTTAGTGTCCTCCATCCCAGCTGAACCAGCATTCATCCCCTGACAGATATTTTTGAGACAGCAGTAGTAGCTTCAGTGACTATTTGGACTAATCATCTCCTTCCCATGAAAGATCTGGTCAGTTCTCAGCCCTTCCTTTTCACAGAAGCTTCAGAAGCAACAGGAGTTCTAGTGCAGAGGCTTGGTGGCTCTGTTTCCAAAGGCACCCAATGGTATGACCTCAACTGGAATAAAACAGAGAATTGCAAATTTAACTGCTCACTTTTTCTTCTTGCCTTTATACATGTTCATCCCAAGGAGCTAAAATCCATTAATCCCTTCTCATGGAGAAAAGAGATGGCAGCCAGTCCTTCAGTCTACTGGGAAACAGCAAAGCAAGACCCATAGGGTGGAAGCTGAAGCCAGAAAAGGAGCCCGCAAGCAGACACAATTTAACTGAGGGCTATTGAGGTCTCTCAGGTTTGTTAGGGGCTTGGATGGGTTTCCTCAAGCAGCAACGTTAAAGTCAAGACCGTGCACTCTTCTGTAGCTCAATGGATGTCAAAGTCCTCCCATCAGAGTGCTGAGTCTGGAAGGAGAACATGGGGCAAAGGCTATTGCTTAAAACTGCATGGGTCTAAAAGGGGGGTAAAGTGGCAAACTGATCTTCACATTTTGATAAGAGGTGTGATGATCTACACAGCCAGGAGAGAGCTGCACCAGGAGAGTTGTTGGAAACTCTAAGAACAAAGCAGAATTAGTGGGAATACAGAGCAGTGGAGAAGAGTCAACACAGCTTCTGCTGAAAGCAGTCATATCTCATCAACCTACTAGAGGTCTTTGGAGGAGTCATAGAACAGAAAGACCAAAGCTAAGCCAGATGCTACCATCTACCTGGACTTGTAAAGGTCACAGAGTTCCAGAATAGCTTGTGTATGAAAACAAATATATAGACTATCTTCCACAATTTCCACCAGGAGAAAAAGGAATACCAGGAGAACACAGGATTGTAAAATCATGACTGACCTGGAAGTGAGAAAAAAAGATTATTCCTACCTCTAGCATACATGACCCAGGGGAGTTACATTAATTTATTAATCAATAGACCAAAAATAAATGAAATAGAGTATAGAGGCTGCAGTTAAACTCGCAGCCCTTCTGAACACAGGACACTAGGGATGCTACAGGATCCATGCATCCTTACAGAATCATGGACAAAACAATTCCAAAGGGACCGTTAAACACAAAGATACTTTGACACAGGAAATTCCTGAGGGGCAGACTGGCAGGAACTGAAGTGTATCCTGAGACAATATCACTGTCTGCTGTCCAGTTCCTTGCCATGCTTTTGCCTTTATGTTCATTATTACCCAGCTTAAATCCAGGTTGTGAAGCTACATGAACCTCTGGCCTGACCCAGGACAGTTGTACCTACAGTCTTGGACAGGGATTATCTCAAGGATGTCCTAAGACCTGACAGCAGCCAATGACATTTGGGAAAAGGTGGTATGGCCATTCTCCAGACCCTGCAGGAAGCTGGATTTTAATATTAGTGGAAAACTCAAATAGGATGATGATAAGCACCACAAAACCTAGCAAAAATTCTTCCCTGTGAGGGTGGTGAGAGCCTGGCCCAGGTTGCCCAGGGAAGCTGTGGCTGCCCCATCCCTGGCAGTGTTGAAGGGCAGGTTGGATGGGGCTTGGAGCAGCCTGGGCTGGTGGGAGCTGTCCCTGCCCATGCAGGGGGGTTGGGATGAGATGATCTTTAAGGTCCCTTCCAACACAAACCATGCTATGATTCTATGAAAACCAACCTTTCAAGAATTTTATTCCATTTTCAGAGCAATCCCAATAGTGCTCAGCAACTACAGCCTGTGACCACACAAGAGCAAAGACACTGAGTTTAATCCATCTCTTACACCATGGAAAGCAAAAAGTTCATAGGAAAAGCACTTTCTAAAATTGGATCCAGCAACACTAAATTCTGACAAAGGTTGACACAGCATCCTACACAAATAGCTGGTTGCACAAGCAAACTTACTTACTTACTACTTGGTTTTGTTTGGGGTTTTTTGCAGAATTTCTAAAGGTGCAACACACAAAGTAACTTGGTTTTCCTCTAGAAATGGAGGATGGAAATGCCCAAATAAAATTCATTGAGGAGTAAGCAAAACAACCAGTAATTTTTTTAATCTAAGACCTGTGACTAAAGCTACCAGGTATGTGCCTATTACCTAAGATGTGAACGTCAGCATGAAAAAACTACACTATTGTTGTAGGGGCCTACAGAGACAGGATTCACTGCATAATTTTAGATAGGTAGGCAGAGAAATTAAGGGAGTTGTCCAAGGTCGAGCAGTGACCAGTGGCACAGCTGGGAGCAAAAGCCACTCTCAGAGTCCTAACAGACACAGCTAAGGTTACCCAGGTGAGTGGGGACTTGCAGGGTCTGATTATATTAACTATAACTGTGTTTTATTAGGGTACAACTAACACAGGATCAGATCAAGTTCACAGTACAAGAACATTCTTACAAGATTAAATATAAAATATGCAGATATTTGCAGTCAGGCAAACCTCACATCACTTTTACCTGATTTAGAGTTTATTATCTACAGATCATAAGGCCAAAAAAAAGGTAAACTCTGAATTAATGCACACCTGCTAGCAACCTGAAAGAACAATAAGGTTCTCAAACTTTTATTTGTCTCTACTTTTCTGTCTAAGCACTTTCCTAAATTCATATGTTTCCTTTAATCTTCTTCCAGCCACATTCCAGCTGCTCAAGAGACTTTTAATGAGAGCCTGTTCCTGTGCAATGCCCAATGTCCTCTGGATCTGAGAGGTCTTAAAAAACCCTAAAAATGTGCCTTTTCTACCTCTCCCAAGTAAGAAATAAAATCAAAGTGAACCATAACAATAATCCATATCTGATTTCACAGCTCTTTCATGTTCCACAGAAATATCTACACCCCACAGGTAGCTGCAACAAGCAGTCAGGAGAGGGTCAGAGGATATGGGACAATGGCAGATCAAACCAAGGCCACAAAGGGTTCTCAGCTCTCCTCTCTCCCTGGCAGCTCAGTGGAAGAGAGTTTTAATCCTTTCAGAAGCAATAGTATTTAATCCTCAGTATTCATTCCTGGACAAAGAGATGGCCAGCAGCAGTGGGGCACTGTCTGGACCCCCTGGGATGGTCACCCATGCTTTGCACCACCCGCTGTCCACAGAGAAGGTGGCAGAAACCTCCAAACCAGCATCTCAGGATAAACTATTGAGCTCAACAAATTTTTATTTTCTCCATCAGAGTCGTCATCTCAGACACTCTGGCAGGTGTTTTTATACATGCTGTCCTCTGGGGTTGTTGTCAAGCTTTCTGCTCCTCACAAACAAAAAGAGTTTGAATTAAAAACCCAGATGAGTTTCATGTGAGGTTATAAGTGGGAATCCATGGAAATGGGCTTCTCTGCTTCCTGAAAACCCTTGCTGGGAACAGCAACAGATATGTCCAGATAGTTTCTCCACAGAGAACAGTATATACAAATCTTACACCAGAAGAGCTGGCCAGTTTGGGATGGGAGGTGGGTGTGACCTGCTGTGAGGATTTAGCCGGGAACCATTGCAGTTTGTGCCTCTGCACTGGCTGACTTGGGTCACTGTCACTGCACTGGGCTCTTCGTAGGATCCCAGGCTGGTTTGGATTGGAAAGGAACTTAAAGATCATCCAGTCCCACCCCCCTGCATGGGCAGGGACACCTCCCACCAGCCCAGGTTGCTCCAAGCCCCATCCAACCTGCCCTTCAACACTGCCAGGGATGGGGCATCCAAAACTCCTCTGGGCAGCCTGTTCCAGTGTCCATCCACCCTCACAGGGAAGAATTTCCTCCTAAGACCTCATCTCCATCTCCCCTCTTTCAGCTCAAAACCATTCCCCCCATGTCCTATCACTCCATGACCTGTGCCAAGTCCCTCCCCAGCTTTCCTGGAGCCCCTTCAGGCACTGGAAGGTGCCCTAAGATCTCCCTGGAGCCTTCTCTTCTCCAGGCTGAACAACCCCATCCTTCATCCTTATCTGCTCCAGGCTCTCACATTCTGCACGTACTTGGTTCACAAACTTTCACCTCTCAACTCAATTACATGAAATGTCTCCATGTGGCTCCTGGTTTCAGGGACAGTGCACTCCCTGCTGCTGACCATCCAACCCAGGCCAGCTCTCCAGTCAGTTACAAAGGAGTTTGAGCACTCTGGTCAGTCATCACACAGGAGATCAGATGTTCAGTCTAGCTCTGGATGTTCAGTCTAGCTCTGGACTGACCTGTTCCCTGGAGTGTTACCTAAGTGAAGAACTTAACAGTCAGGGGGAAGATTTTATTAGAAAATGCTCTGAGATACTGAGCAAAAAGAATGTAGGGACTGAAGACAAGCAAAAAGCATCCATGAGAAGCCTCACCTCTTTGATGCAACTGTAGAGCCACCTCATCTCTGCTGTGACAATCACTAGACTCCACCTACAGACTCCATCTTTCCAAGTCGTAGCTGAATGTTGGCGTCTCTCTCTTTCTGCTCCCTTTCTGCTAATATCCTCCTTTTAGACATCTCATTATCCCCCCCAAAAAAATATTCTGTAGCCCTCCTGGTAGACAGAACTTTGAACTTGTAAACGATGTGAGCATTTAATTGATCAGCTCAACAGGAAGAGTGTTCACCTTCAGAAATCTCTAGAGGAGCACTCAGAACTGAAAAGCAGAGTTCCAGTTTGTAGATTTGGTTCATTTGATTTATCAGGGAAAGGCTGCAATAACAGTCCCCAAATAAAATTTAGGAATGTGGACAACTGGGCTAACTGGATGAAAACCAGCATTTATTTGACATCTCTAGAAGGATACAGGTACTTGTATTTACCTTAAGATGTCATTTGACATATCATGATCTTTTCAAGCTTCAACAGACCTGCAAGTGACATGTTGTTTTTACTCTCTAAGGGCCCCCAAAAGATTATTCCATGATGAAACAAGCAACAGTTGTGCCACTGACTTTGGTAGGAGCAGAACTAGCAGTGAACACAGAGGACACAGGTAGGCTGAACCAAGAGGAGATGTCAATTACAACAGCACATCACAGGGAAGCTGCAGGAATCTTGGTGCCTCTGCACATACCTCAGGAATTTCAGGATGACTTATAAAGAATCCCTCCAGCAGATCCAGCTGCCCACAGAGCACAGGACAAACTGGCCCATGAATGGTGCAGCCTGCTCCCTGCTCTGTTGCTTCTGCCTACCTAACATCATCCTACCTGACGTGAGTTTCTCCTGAATTCTGCCCTAATTCTAAAAAAACATCTTCTCAGATCCTGTGGGGAGCTCAGTGCCTCCCAGACTACTTTTCCATTTGTGAAATGCAGCCCCTAAAAAAGCAACAGGAGGCTGAGAGCTTTTAGGGAGCTGTAGAGAGGACCCACCCAAGGAGCTGTACATCCTGAAAGATGACCTACAGCATGGGGGAGGATTGAAGCAAAGGTGAACACAAAACAAGCATGAAGGCAATTTGGAGGTGTACAGAAGAGAAATGGCCACTCCTGGATTCCTGCACCTAATGAGCCAGGCAAGTCCAATGTAACCTGAATATCAGCTGGACCACTGTTCATGCAGAGCTTGTTTTCCCATCTTCAATTAAAAACAGGCTGTAATTTACCCTGATCTGGGCCCAGCACTAGCAGCCTGAGGTCTGTCCAACCACAGTTGGTGCTCTGAGACGAGCCAGCCAAACGACCCAGGTATTGGGACTGTGGTCCTCTGAGATCTGCCCTCAACTGCTGCTGTTTCTTCAGCCTGAGGCCACATTCACTCTGCCAAGATCTATAAATTTATTATTTTTTAATTTTATCTTAATTTTTTTAATTATTATTTATTTAACTACTTTTTTTTTAAGTGACCATCTTTCCTGGGCCCTTGGACCATTTTTACTGGACTGCTCTTGCCTTACCTTTGTCCTGATAGAGCCTAAATCAGTATTTTCTTTACCCCCAGCACTAGCAGCCTGAGGTCTGTCCAACCACAGTTGGTGCTCTGAGACGAGCCAGCCAAACGACCCAGGTATTGGGACTGTGGTCCTCTGAGATCTGCCCTCAACTGCTGCTGTTTCTTCAGCCTGAGGCCACATTCACTCTGCCAAGATCTATAAATTTATTATTTTTTAATTTTATCTTAATTTTTTTAATTATTATTTATTTAATTACTTTTTTTTTAAGTGACCATCTTTCCTGGGCCCTTGGACCATTTTTACTGGACTGCTCTGTACACTTCTTGCCTTACCTTTGTCCTGATAGAGCCTAAATCAGTATTTTCTTTACCACTGCCAACCAGCAATACTTCCCCTTTGCCAAATCCACTGTACACACCAGAAAGGGCTCAGGTCCCCCCTCTGCAGATAGCCAGGCAAAAGACTCCTTCACTTTTTATTACATCTAAGCAAGTTTTTCTCAAGTAGATGTTTGGAAAGCAAAGATCTGGCTCATGTTTCTCCTAAGTCTCTTCTGTTAGCAAAACGTAAAGATAGATCACTGAACCAGGGTCTGATGTCCCCTGCAGTTCAGTAATTTGGATGTAAGATTATTCTTCTTCCAAACTGAGACATACCAGGCATGCACATCAGCATTTCTAAAACACTCATGTTGCTCTTGTGTCTGTTAACTCCAAATTGTATGTGAAAGCACCCATGTATCACCAGTCACTGAGTTCTCAGACTTCAGTTTCCTTCTTGTTCTCCTCCTTGTGACTTTTAAACTAAGAGCTGAGAAAATGCAGGACACACCTGTGTCCAACCAGGAAAAAAAGGTTAAAAAGTGAAACTTCAGCCTCAGACCCTAAGATACACATCATCAAAAGGCAACATTCTGTGCCCAGAAAGCAGCATGTACCAACCAGGCCATTGTCACAAAACAGAATCTTTCAGGTTGCTTTAACAACCAGCCCCAGCTTGAGCAATAGGCAGTAACTGCTTTGTGGGACTTGTCTGAAAGAGCAAGCACCTTCACTTCCACAGAACACAAAGATGTCCACATGTCCCTGTAACTGGAAAGACAAACACTGCAACTCAGCTCCTTTCTAGACCATGTGTCCATTCCATGAATGACCACGAAAGGTAGAGACATCCCCTGTCAGCACGTGCTTAGGCAGGAGTTAAATTATATAAATAACAAAACCCAGGGAGCTTTCCACCAGAAATTAAATACTGGTTGTTGTCCCAGGTAAATGGTAACAAACCAGCAGACACTTGCAAGAGTAGAAGTGTCTGGCATGTGATGGGAGGGTCTGTGGAGAGGGACCCAGACCCTCTACCAGTGGAAGCCAGCACAGATCTATCCTGAGCTGTGATCACTCACAGCAGTGTCTGAACGTAGTGATGTTTGTGTCTCTCCTCCATTCTCTGTGATATTTGCACCACTAGCTCTGGTTACCCTAAGAATGTCTGAAAACCTGCCTGAGAAGCAGCTTACTCAGAAAACAACCAAACCCAAACACTTCACAGGAAATTCTGCTTTGAGCTAACCTTGTAAAAACCCATCTTCACCTTTAACCCAAGCAAAATGAAAGGTGGGGGCATTCGCACTCCCAGGGGCAATCCAGCGCAGTATCCCAGGCAGGAGCATCAGCTCAGCCTCCCTGCAGCCCGGGCACTCCCTGGGGGGGGTCTCAGCCCCCGTCTCTCCCTGGAGCCCCGCAGCACCCCCAGGGCCCCCCACTCCTCTCTGCTGAGCCCCGGTTCCCTCCGCCAACCTCTCCTCCCACCTTTTTCCCTCCAGGGAAGCGGCCTCAAGAGATACATCAAAGGCAGCAACTCCCCGGGGCCAGTTCGCAGGGTGACCAGAACGGGAGCAGGGGCTGTCACACAGCCGGGCGTTCTCCCTCTTGCTCACAGGTAACAGCGTCTTCCCCCCACCCTGTTTCTCTGTCCTACTCTTGCACAGGTTGATCCTCCCCACGTCCCATTTCTCCGGGGTGCCCAGAAGCAGGGCGGGGGCTCCTGCCCAGACCCCCCCCCCGGCTCCCTCTCCCGCCCCTCTGCCCCGGCCCGTCCCCGCGCTGTCAGGGCGGCC
>NW_009952493.1:203933-217283 GCF_000747805.2 Chaetura pelagica | reverse complement strand
CGGCGGCCGCTGCTTGGGGGGGGCCGGGAGCTGGTGCGGCAGGAGCAGCTGAACAGGGACCTGCTGTGCCCGGGCACCCGGGGCTCACCCAGCGCGTCCCTGCAGCTCGGGCTCACTGCCAGTGGAGCTAACGTTGGCGGACACGGCAGGTAGATCCCAACACGCGGCCTGGAACGTGCTCCACAGCACCCACAGCTAAACATGCATTGCACGAGCAGACACCTCATGGAAACGCTGGTGGGAAAGATCCTTTGGACATCTCTAGAGCAACCCTCTGTCCTCAGCCAGGTTGTTGTTAAATCTAAATAAGTGTGACCATGACTTTGACCAGCCCAGTCCTGTAAACCTTCAAGGATAGGAATCAGGACATCTCTGTTTCCTTGTCCTATGGCTGCACGACCCTCCAGGGGAAGGATTGTTTAAAGCCCAGCCTGGTCCTCCCAAGTGCAGCCACACAACCATTTGTAGAGGAGCTCAGCAACAAGCCCTCAGAACCAAATCACCAGCACTGGGACAGCTGGCGGGAAGGTGCACCCCCCAGCTCTGGAAACATTCCCACCAAATCACAGGACTATGGAGACAAGTATGTGGCAGGGCTTTCGGTGGCCAGATAGCCAAATTCAACCAATCTAACCAGGCAATAAATGAGAACAGCAGCCTGGCTGAGCTGGTGGTGTCAGGCTGCATTTCACACCCTCCTCCATCAGGTTGTGCACACGGGAAGTTTGCTTTGCCAGCAGAGTAGGGGTGTGTGCGAGGTGGGAACTGCAGCCCTTCCCGGTGATGCCTGAGAACTCCAGCTCAACCTGTACGTGCACTCACATCACTATCCTCAGGTATCTCATGGTAGGAAAGGTGCTAATGAGACCTGTTCTCTGCTACACAGACCAGGGCTGTTCTCCAGTATGTTCTTGAGCTTCTTTTTGTTTTCCTACACAGGGGTTTATGGCACTTTCCCAGGAAGAGCAGCTTTATAACCATGCCTCTGCCTGGAAAACAGAGATGGGCTGTCCCACCTCCTGCCTGCACAACCTGCTGCAAGGACTGGTGATTTTAGGAGGACAGCATCAGCAGTCACCATCTTACAGCAGTCCTAGTGCAGTAAGAAGAGAAAGCCCTGCTCTCCTCCCTGAGCTCCCTTCAACCCTTTCACCCCTGGAGCAGCAGGAGGTTTGTTTGTTTGGGAAGGGAAGCAGAGGGAGATAGGTGGCTGCATACCGAAGTGTGGCCCTGGGAAGGGGGCAGGGTGAGAGCCTCAGACACCATGAAACTGTGGTGAAGAAGGGCAGCCCAGCTGCATTCACCCCTTGCAGAGCTCCCCAACACTGAGCACTCCTCACTGCCCTAGGGCACTCCTGACTGTCCATGGCCTTCCCCTTCAACCTGCTCTGCTGCAGCCTCCAATCTTGACCTTCTTGCCCAAATATTCCAGGAGCAGCAAAGTTCCATTTTGCCCCTTTGAAAAGCTGCTCCCCATTTCCTCTCTTCACAGGTCTCATTAGGAGCAACACGGAGAAGTGGTGGATTTGTTTTTCATCTTTAGGTGTGTTTGCATAGGAACATCTTTTGATGCTCTTTTACACTAAATTGTGTAGGGGTGACTGAGGGTGGGGGCTGTTTGGATACCCCTCTCCTTTCTTGACTCACTTCTTGCTACCAGGGCAGCATTCAGAGGAGACAAGCCTGGGCATCAAGGAAGCATCAACATCAGTATTTGCTGAGAGCTGTCCTGCATCTGGGCATATTCTTCAGATGGAATCTTCAGCCACAGTTCCCAGACATCCCCAGTGACACCATCAGACCATGGAAGCAGTGCAGGAAGGAGGTGGCCACCTGCCTCCAAATCCGAGAAGGGAAACACATGGAGGACATCATACCATGCTCACCAATGTCACAATTGAGTCTTGATGTCTCTGGGAAAGAAGCAGAGAATCACAGAATGGTTTGGGTTGGAAGGGACCTTTAAAGCTCACCCATTCCAACCCCCTGCAGTGAGCGGTGACATCTTTCTGTCAGGTTGCTCAGAGCATCATTCAATCTGACCTTGAACAGTTCCATGGATAGGGCATCCACCTCTCTGGGCAGCTTGTGCTCAACCCTCACCACCCTTGCTGTATAAAAATAATTCTTCCTTATATCTGTCTGAAACTCTCCTCTTCCAGCTTAAAGCCATCACCCCTTATCTTGTCACTACAGACCCTGCAGCCTCTGCAGTCCTCTTGCTGAGACTTGCTCTCCAAACTTGGGTGTTCTTGTGCACCAGAGTTCCAACTCCTTGAGTACTAAAGCAGCCAAGATGCCTTCTCCCAGGCTCTCAGAGAAGCTGTGACACCATCAAGCCCTGTCTGGGTGCTCAGCACTTCCTGTAGCCCTCAGTGGAGCTGCCGGGATGTTTGTTCCCTGTCCTTCTTCAGTCAGACTGAACTGGGTTTGTGAAGTCCACCTTGTGGACACTGATGGACAGTGCCAAGCTCAGGCAGCACCTCTGCCAGCAGATCAGAGGAGGCAGCAGAGGTGGTGGCTCCTGGACAAAGCTGTGGCAGATATGGTCCTTCTAGTAGTTCTGCCAGTTCTTGGAAGTCCAATACTGCTCTGCACAACACACATGGACAGCTTCCCAGACCTGCCATGAAGCCCAGTCGAGGAAGAAAAGAGGCAAAGACTACACAGAACAATGCAACCCCAGAGGGACCTGCTGAGGAACCGTGGAAAGGACCAACCAGGATCCAAGCCATGAAGTGCCAGCAGAAGAGTGTTATGTGCTGATGTATAAATCTTCCAATCCCAGACAGACTTAAGGGAAGACCAGCTGACTGGGGGCTGCCAAGAGAGGTAGGTAAGCAGGCGTGGGGAAGAGGACACAAATGCCTGTCTTGTGCCTCCTGGAAAGTGCCTCCAGTGTGTGGAAGGCATTTTCTGTACAGTTTGGAGGCCACAATTACGGCCAGATTTTCACACCTTTGACAGCATCTATTTATATTGGGAGAGATACAGTTGGCAGAAGACATGTTGCCTTCTGCCTGGTGCGAAGGAGGGAATTCCAAATGGTATGTAAGCACCTGGGGAGGAGGTGGGAACTCCGTGGTGGTAGAGCTGGGGCCATGAAGGCAGAGCTGACTGTGCTCATTATGGTCCTGCTGAGGAAATATCTACAGTGAAGAGCTGTCAGGAGGAAAGGTCAAGATTCTGGGCAACCTACATTCATGTAGGGACCCTGTCCTTCTTGGTTCTGCCAGTAAAGGGAAACCTGAGATTGGTGCTGGGCTAAGGAAGGTCAACAAGAGCTGTACCTGTGGCTTTTCTCATCCCAAGACTCAGTGGTGGGAGAAGTAGAAATGAAGCACTTGGCAGGAGGTGGCAAAGGACAAGCATGGGGAACAACATGAGGTCATCTTGTCTTCAGATCTCTCTTTCATTTTGGCTTATTGGGGAGCCACTGTAGCAGGATCTCTTCCCACAGTTGCTGTCTGGGGCAGGAGGTGTAGGAGAGCCAGGCATGGGAAGTTAAGGTGCTTCCTGCAGGGAGTGAGGAGCACATTTCTAGAGAAAAATGCAATGAGCCCAAAGGAGTTTGATCAGTGAAGAGCTGGGTGAGAGGGAGGGTAAAGTGAAGAGTAACTTTGTGTCTGAAGCAGAGAAGAAGGTGTCAGGAGAGTTACTGGGCAGACCTGGAGGAGGACAAGTTGGTGGATGTGGGCATAAGGCAAGCCCAAGAGTAGGGATAGAGTAGGGATATGGGTGGCTTAGTGCACGGGCCAAGTAATGGTTCGTGCTGGTTGCAGGAATGGAAAAGGCCTCATCAGAGACAGGGCTGAGACCAGGATGTGCTGAGAACTTGGGAGGAGAAAGGAAAATTAGGGAAAATAAAAGGGCAGCAGGAGTAGCTGAGAGGGTCTGCCTGTGTAGGTGAGAAGACTGTTCTAACTGCTCCTCTCATTCCACTGCACAGAGTGAGGACAAGACTTTAGTGTTGTCATGGAGTTCATAAGCCAGCAAAGCCTATAAAAGACTGGGGGAAGGAGAAGAGTTATTTTCCATCTCAGTATGTTCCTTCAGCCCAGTTCCTAGTA
The DNA here is from genome assembly GCF_000747805.2 of Chaetura pelagica. Taxonomy (NCBI): domain Eukaryota; kingdom Metazoa; phylum Chordata; class Aves; order Apodiformes; family Apodidae; genus Chaetura; species Chaetura pelagica. Next base: position 213,213 of record NW_009952493.1, on the reverse strand, counting down.
GAGATGCATCAGGATTTGTCACTGTAGATCTCTCTCCAGTTAAATAATTTTGTTTCAAATCTGATTTGATCTGTGCTGTTTTGAAAGCAGTTTTAGGGGCACTTGCCAAGGCAAAATGGCCACATTTCTTCTAAACCAGATGGTTTTCTGTGTCAGCTCCTGGTTCCTCTGTCCACTGTCCTATGGCCATTTGAGCAAGTGTCTGTATCAGCACTTATTTCACACCTGAAGTTAATGTAGCTTTTACCTATGGCATTTCAAGCAGCTTTTAATTGCATTTCAGTTACTACTTCATTGATTCACAAAAAGGAGACATCTACTGTAAGATTTGGGAGAAAAATGTTTTGAGAGACTGAGGAGAACCAAAGAAATCTTCTCATTCCATGTCTCTATATGCTCGAGTTTGGCTGTGCAGGATTTTCTGATACTCAGATACTGAACATGTGTCTTGGTAAAACCAATACTCACACTTTACCACCCAGGATTTTGCAAAACCCACCCCACTCTTCACCTACGTTGTGCCATGGAGTAACCTGCACTCCCAAAGCTCCTTGTGAAAATATCTCAGTTGTGTGAAGTGTCACACCCAATGTTGGTTGTTTTCAGCTTTTTTTAAAATGCCACCAGCTGATTTAAATTGATGCCTCAGTAATTGGAAGTTGATGTCCACCCTCTATCAGCCACATGTTCCTGATGACCTTCTATCCCCAGCAGTTGTCTCCTTTCACAGAATCACAGAATCACAGCATGTCAGGGGTTGGAAAGGACCTCCAAAGATCATCCAGTCCAACCCCCCTGGCAGAGCAGGACCAAAACTGGGGCAGGTCACTCAGAAAGGCATCCAGACAGGGCTGGAAAGTCTCCAGAGGAGACTCCACAACATCTCCGGGCAGCCTGTCCCAGGGGTCTGTCACCCCCCCAGGAAAGAAGTTCTTCCTCATGTTGAGGTGGAAATTCCTTGACTCCAGTTGGAATCCATTGCCCCTTGTCCTATCACAGGGCATAAGTGACAAGAGCTTGTCCCGCCTTCTTGCTGCCCTCATGTATTTATAGACATTAATTAGATCCCCTCTCAGTCTTCTCCTCTCCAGACTGAACAGCCCCAGGTCTCTCAGCCTTTCCTCATCAGACAGATGTTCCAGTCCCTTCATCATCCTCGTAGCCTCCCTTGGACTCTCTCCAGTCGATCTCTTTCCAAACTGAAGAATCCCAACTTGCTCAGTAACTCCTCCCTTGTCTTTGATGAGTGTTGCTGCAACTCTCCAAACCTTTCCTAGTCCTATTGCACTCCAGTTTTAGGTGGGAGGGGGACTGACCTGTGCCTGGATGATTTCATGGCTTGAAGTGCCATGAAATCAGCCTGCTCCACAGCTGCTGTTTCTTGCCATTCCTTTTTGCATGAGCTGAGGGAGACCACAACCCATCCAGATCTATCATCAGTTAAGTGTTAGTGAAGCTACAGAGCATTGCTCAGGTCAAGAAGCAGAGATGAAGCCAGTATTCCAAAATACTATCTGTGATGGGCTGGGGATGTATTTACTCCTTAGCTTAGCGCTGGTGGAAAAAGCAACATCTTCACAGGACAGTGCAACAGAACAGTGTTTGAAAGCAGTTGTGCTGGCCCATCTCAAAGCTTTCTGCTGCTGAAAGGAAGGAGCTTTTGCTTTGTGGGTAAAGACACATGCTCAAGGTCACTTGGTCACTTCATGGGGTCCTGGACATGGTCTTCAAAACATGGGACCTGCTGCCAGGATCTCTGATCAGGATAGGGCTTGATGGGCTAAGTTACAGCAGAAGCCAAATGTCTGCATGCAGTTTAAGGAGAAACCATGAAGATTTATGGAAGAGAAAATAAAGGCTGTTACCTAAACCAGCAACACTACCCTGGGCTGGGGAAGCCTCTGAGCTGCAAATCCTTGATGTCTGGGAAATTTTTTCAGAGGAAGAGTCTCTACATGCACATTCTGTTCTTGTACGTTTCCCAGGGAATCTGCTGCTGCGGAGTGTGGCTGCTGGGCCAGGGGTGAAAATCTGCACAGAAAATCAGGAGAACTAGAGAACAGACCCAAAGTAAAACTGCATTACAGAAATGGTAAAAATGAAAGTGAGGAACAGGTCAAAAGACCAGAAACATGCAAAACTTGAAAAAAACGCAGCAAGCAAAGTGATGAACCTCCTCTGGAAATACCCCCTGGTCCCTGAGGGCACCTGAGCAGCTGGTGGAGCCTTCCTAGAGTGGCCAGGGCTGGGGGACACTGGAGGAGGAAACCAATAAGCCTGTGGATCCTGTGGATCCTCAGGTGAGATGGATGCTGATAAAAAGAGCATTACCAGGAGTCTCTAGAGGGCCTGAAGGTTGCTTTGCAGCCGTGAACACATGAACACCAGGATCTGCCTCTCACCACAAAAAGAAGCCATGTGAGGAGTGCTGTGAACTGCACTGCAAGAACACACACTTCCACCATATAATGGTGGATTTTCCAACTTAAGTCCTAGTCTGGGCCTGATATAAATGGAAATCTTGCATTTCCAACTTCCTTTGCCAGCCAAAGGTCCTGCCACTCTGTGTCTGTGCAGCAATCCAGGACAAAGAGATGGATCAGATTAAATGGTGTATTGGGCCATCCAGGAAGGATGGTGAGACTGAAATCCAACACTGAAGTCTGCAGATTCAAAATGAAGGGTGAGCAGAGTCAGAAGAGCTGTGTGATTGCTCAGGGTAGGAAAGAAAAGCAGAGCCAAGGTAGTCATAGAATCATGGAATGGTTTTGGTTTGAAAAGACCTTGAAGATCACCCAGTTCAACCATTAACCCAAGGCCACCACTGCCCCATGTCCCTCAGCACCATCTCCAGGGCTTGGAAACCCCTCCAGGGATGGGGACTCCCCCCCTGCCCTGGGCAGCCTGGGCCAGGCCCTGACAACCCTTGCCAGGGAGAAACTGTTCCCAAGGTCCAACCTCAGCCTCCCCTGGCACAACTTGAGGCCGGTTCCTCTTGTGATGTCACTTGTTCCTTGGAAGAATAGACTGACTGACACACCTGGGCTCCCTGGGAGTTGTAGAGTGAGAAAGTCTCCCCTCAGCCTTCTTTTCTCCAGGCTAAAGTCCTTGCATCCTGGAGGAATCATGAGAGTAGAAGGGAGGACACCCATCCCTAGTCACACCAAAACTCTGTCAGTCTTGCTAAGGTCCTAGGAAAAGGCCAGCAGCTCAGAGAGGCCTCCAAGGAGGTCGTATTGGATTAATGGAAAAGAACTGTTGATCATAATTCATTTTCAAGCAGTCCATGAAGAGCTGCTGGGCTCCAACAAGGGATTCTGAGGGTGCCAATAAAGGACAAACTGAGCCAGTCTAACAGCTCACTGCTGCCTCAAGAGGAATCACTTTCCCCCTCCTTTCTCCATGCACACTCTTCTCCCAACAGCAGCCCTGACCACTACTTTGTACAAGCTCTTTTTTTGCCCTATTCTGCTTAATGAGTGAGTTAAACTGGTCCATGAAGATCTCTGTGGGCGCCAAGCTGGTTCCAGGTGGGGTGTATGGGAACACAGCCCTTGGTGGAGAGGCAGAAAAGGTGTGGAAAGCAGACCCCTCCTTTTGTCAGTAGTTACCTGTTAGCCCCACATGGGACCTGACAGCCAAACCCTCCAGCCACAGCATGGACAAGGCATTAGACACCCTGCTGGGGCTGAGCCCAGCTTAGGAGAGCTGAACCTTGCCCAAAGCATCTTGAATCCAACCCCAGAGTCTTCAGTTTGGTGCTTTTCCTAGGTCCCCCAGGTGTGTCTGCAGCTCCCAGGTGCTGCATTGGTACAAACTGATAATTTTGCAGGTATGAACAAATAATTATTTCCAAGCACTTAACATACACCTCATCAACCAGGTGCATTTTGATAGATGAGTCAAGAAAACAACACGCAGGGAGTGCAGCCAAGCAGGGACTGGCCTGCCCTTTCCCCATCCTCAACCAGTGGGACCATGTTCCAAGCATGGGGCCAAGTCCTGGCTCCTATTTAGAATTATGGAATCATAGAATCATAAAGATGGGAAGGGACCTTAAAGATCATCAGGTTCCAATCCCATTTGCCATGAGCAGGGAACCACTAGACCAGGTTGCACAAAACCTCCTCCAACCTGGCCTTAAAAACCTCCAGGGCTGGGGCATCAACAGCCTCCCTGGGCAACCCATCCCAGTTCCTCACCACCCTGAGAGTGAAGAATTTCTTCCTCATATCTCACCTCAATCTCCCCTCTCTCAGTTTAAAACCGTTACCCTTGTCCTGTCACTGTCTTCTCTGATGAGACCTATTTGAACCCATGTAACTTACCAAATGCTTTCAGGAGTTGTGTTTTGAATCCTCTGGGTCTTCTTTAAACCACAGTTTCCTGGCCACACTGTGTGGGCTAGTAGCTAAGTGCACAGAACTTTCTTTTGGACACTCCAGAAATTGCTCTGTGAAATAACCAAGGAGAAGACAAAGAGCAACACACAAGAGCAAGAACATGATTAAAAGGAAATAAAAGAGTGAAGGTGGCTACTGGACTTGAGGGTTCTGAGAGCAGGAACAACATGATAACAGCCTCACAGGGATGGGGACTCCCCCCCTGCCCTGGGCAGCCTGGGCCAGGCCCTGACAACCCTTGCCAGGGAGAAACTGTTCCCAAGGTCCAACCTCAGCCTCCCCTGGCACAACTTGAGGCCGGTTCCTCTTGTGATGTCACTTGTTCCTTGGAAGAATAGACTGACTGACACACCTGGGCTCCCTGGGAGTTGTAGAGTGAGAAAGTCTCCCCTCAGCCTTCTTTTCTCCAGGCTAAAGTCCTTGCATCCTGGAGGAATCATGAGAGTAGAAGGGAGGACACCCATCCCTAGTCACACCAAAACTCTGTCAGTCTTGCTAAGGTCCTAGGAAAAGGCCAGCAGCTCAGAGAGGCCTCCAAGGAGGTCGTATTGGATTAATGGAAAAGAACTGTTGATCATAATTCATTTTCAAGCAGTCCATGAAGAGCTGCTGGGCTCCAACAAGGGATTCTGAGGGTGCCAATAAAGGACAAACTGAGCCAGTCTAACAGCTCACTGCTGCCTCAAGAGGAATCACTTTCCCCCTCCTTTCTCCATGCACACTCTTCTCCCAACAGCAGCCCTGACCACTACTTTGTACAAGCTCTTTTTTTGCCCTATTCTGCTTAATGAGTGAGTTAAACTGGTCCATGAAGATCTCTGTGGGCGCCAAGCTGGTTCCAGGTGGGGTGTATGGGAACACAGCCCTTGGTGGAGAGGCAGAAAAGGTGTGGAAAGCAGACCCCTCCTTTTGTCAGTAGTTACCTGTTAGCCCCACATGGGACCTGACAGCCAAACCCTCCAGCCACAGCATGGACAAGGCATTAGACACCCTGCTGGGGCTGAGCCCAGCTTAGGAGAGCTGAACCTTGCCCAAAGCATCTTGAATCCAACCCCAGAGTCTTCAGTTTGGTGCTTTTCCTAGGTCCCCCAGGTGTGTCTGCAGCTCCCAGGTGCTGCATTGGTACAAACTGATAATTTTGCAGGTATGAACAAATAATTATTTCCAAGCACTTAACATACACCTCATCAACCAGGTGCATTTTGATAGATGAGTCAAGAAAACAACACGCAGGGAGTGCAGCCAAGCAGGGACTGGCCTGCCCTTTCCCCATCCTCAACCAGTGGGACCATGTTCCAAGCATGGGGCCAAGTCCTGGCTCCTATTTAGAATTATGGAATCATAGAATCATAAAGATGGGAAGGGACCTTAAAGATCATCAGGTTCCAATCCCATTTGCCATGAGCAGGGAACCACTAGACCAGGTTGCACAAAACCTCCTCCAACCTGGCCTTAAAAACCTCCAGGGCTGGGGCATCAACAGCCTCCCTGGGCAACCCATCCCAGTTCCTCACCACCCTGAGAGTGAAGAATTTCTTCCTCATATCTCACCTCAATCTCCCCTCTCTCAGTTTAAAACCGTTACCCTTGTCCTGTCACTGTCTTCTCTGATGAGACCTATTTGAACCCATGTAACTTACCAAATGCTTTCAGGAGTTGTGTTTTGAATCCTCTGGGTCTTCTTTAAACCACAGTTTCCTGGCCACACTGTGTGGGCTAGTAGCTAAGTGCACAGAACTTTCTTTTGGACACTCCAGAAATTGCTCTGTGAAATAACCAAGGAGAAGACAAAGAGCAACACACAAGAGCAAGAACATGATTAAAAGGAAATAAAAGAGTGAAGGTGGCTACTGGACTTGAGGGTTCTGAGAGCAGGAACAACATGATAACAGCCTCAAATCAATCATCTGCTGTTTTCCAGGCAAATAAATTTTAGTGGGGTAGAGACTGGGAGAGTTAAAGGTCAGACACTGCTGAGATGAGTAGGAAAGAGCAGCACAGAAATAGATCAGGGCTGAGAGGGAAGGGAGGAAGGGTGGATGCAGTGCACAAGCAGGGAAGGAGAGGGGAAGGGGTTAAAACGTAGGACACCGAAGAAAAAGCTATAAAACTCTACCCAAATCAAACCTTCACACAGACTGGGTGAGCTGGGCTGTTTTGGGGGTTGCTTCTCCTGCTTCGTGCAGACGGAAACAGCGACTGGGGCTGAGAGGGAAACCTGACTCTCAAGGCGTGACTCACCTTTGAGGTCCAAGTTTGCAACCAAAATACTTTCAAAGAGACTGAATGAACAGCAAACGTGAGTTTTGATCCAGTTCTGGAAGAGAGCAAATTGGCAGGGCTGGTTTTCCTCCCGCTCCATCCCTGGCTCCGCTTCGTGCCGCTGCCAGCAGGTGGAACTGTGTCCCCAGGGATGCTCCTCCTCCCAGGGGCTTTGCCAAGAGAAATCTTTCCAAGGAACTGGAAAAGGTGCTCGCTTATTTTTCTCTGCCCTACCTACTCACCCTCCCTCTCTTGGAGCCCTTTTCTCCCGAGCCACTCTCGCCCGGTGCTCCCTAGCTGAGGTGAAGAGGTGCAGGGGTGTTTGCTGTGGGGGAGCTCCTGTCAGTGACACCAACCACACAAGGGAGTGTTTACCTGGATTTTGTTTATTCTCCATCAACTGGAGCACCTCCATCCCAGAGAGCTGGGGGAGATTGGGCATGATGGGCTAGTCCTCCATTCCATGATAGTTGTCCTCCTGCATCCTCACAGCTGGGCACTGTGCTGGGCACTGCCAGGCACCCAAGGTGTTTTTGGGGATACAAACTGGTACCTGTGCCTCAGTGAACAGCCCAGATTTATTTGTGGTCAGACCAGGAAAGCATCATATACACCCTAGTGCCTCAGCCCACATCATGAATGGAAATGCTATATGATAATGACCCCTCTGAAAGTGTTGAAGGGCAGGTTGGATGGGGCTTGGAGCAACCTGGTCTGGTGGGAGGTGTTGCTGCCCACACAGGTGATCTTTAAGGTTCCTTCCAACCCAAACGACTCTGTGATGCTGTGGTAATGCAGCATGGTCAGTGTGGCAGGTCCACAGGATGGCACTGTGTCCCACACTCCCAAGCTCTCCTGGAAAGCCACCCCATCCTACCACGCTCATTCCTCAAACCACAGAGAGCACAGGTGGGGTGCAGCTGCTCTGCAGGTCAGCAGAAATTACCACATGGCCTGGATTGCATTTCAGGATGTGCTTCCTTTACAACAAAGATGTTTTTTAAGAGGCACTAGAATGAGCCTCTGGTTACAAAGTATGAGCAAGGACAGTTCTGATACACAACCACACATGATCACAGAGATGTCTTGCTCCACTGCACTGAAAACCTCATTCCTGCCTGCACTTTCCATCAAAAAAAGTGATAACAAACAAAAGGAGAAATACATGAGGGTGGCAGTGATGAAAATAAAGATTACTTCCCCACACCTCTCCAGAATAAAAGGTTATATTTACAGCAGCTCAGTCCCCAGCTGCAACTCACCACAAAGAGGACACCAGGAGAGCTGGAGGGGTGATCCCAGGAGGGGAACTTGTGGCCTGGGGAGCCCACACCTCTCAGTCTGGACTAGGAACACTGTTGGGTGGGAACACAGAGGACTGCACCATCCGGGGGATGCTCCAGTTGGCTTTTTGCCTAGTTATGGAACAGAAGTGGATTTCCAGGGATCAAAGGTGAGGCTCTGAAATCCTTTTAGCTCCAGAAAGCTCCAGCTGTCCCTGGCAATGATACTTCCAAGAGTGGCATGCTTGTCATGCTTGTCAAGCTACGTGACAGGAAAAATGGTGCTCAGACACTCTGAGGACTGCAAGTGTATTTTTGTTTGAAGAGAGAAGACAAGATTGTCCCCAAACACTGTGAAAGCACCAAGCACAGAGCCTGGAAATTGCCATCAGTTCTGCTCAGCAGGACCATGGTAGGAGCCTTCTACAATGGGGTTACAGCACTGGTGGACGAAGGGAGAGCAACTGACATCATCTACCTGCATGATATCATGGTCTCTAAATCGGAAAGATATGGACTAGATGGATGGAGCACTTGGTGGATAAGGATTTGGCTGGATGGTCACAATCAAAGGCTCCATGTCTAAATGGAAACCAGTGATGAGTATCATTCCCCAAGGGTCTGTACTGCGACTGGTGCTGCTTAACATTATTGGTGGCATGGACAGTGGGATTGATGCACCCTCAGCAAGTTTGCTGACAACACCCAACTATGTGGTGTGGTCGACACACTGGAGGGAGGGGATGCCATCCAGAGGGGCCTGGACAGGCTGGAGAAGTGGGCCCAAACCAACCCCATGAAGTTCAACAAGTCCAAATACAGGGTCCTGCACCTGGGTCAGGGCAATCCCAAGCACAGATACAGGTTGGGTGGAGAATGGATGGAGAGCAGCCCTGAGGAGAAGGACTTGGGGGTCCTGGGTGATGAGAAGCTCAACATGGCCCAGCACCGTGTGGTGATCCCAGAACCCACCCGTGTCCTGGGCTGTGTCACCAGCAGCGTGAGCAGCAGGGCCAGGGAGGGGATTGTCCCCTCTGCTCTGCTCTGGTGGGACCCCCTGCAGGGCTGGGAACAGCTCTGGGGTCCCCAACACAAGAAGGACATGGAGCTGTTGGAGAGAGGCCAGAGGAGGCCACAGAGATGCTGGGAGGGCTGGAGCAGCTCTGCTCTGGGGACAGGATGGGAGGGTTGGGGTGTTCAGCCTGGAGAAGAGAAGGCTCCAGGGAGACCTTAGAGCAGCTTCCAGTGCCTGAAGGGGCTCCAGGAAAGCTGGGGAGGGACTTGGGACAAGGGCAGGGAGGGAGAGGACAAGGGGGAAGGGATGAAAACTGG
>NW_009952493.1:190385-203902 GCF_000747805.2 Chaetura pelagica | reverse complement strand
GGGTGGGACTGAATGGTCTTTAAGGTCCCTTCCAACCCAAATCAGTCTGGGATTCTATGTGCTTTGCTCCGAGTGCAGTGCCTGCAGAAGGCTCATTCCTCTTGCTGACAACTTTTGCCTTCCCTTTGCCTTTTTGTCCCATGTGTAAAACATCCAATGAGCCTCAGCAGGATATTTTGCAGCATATTACACCATGGACTGGAAGTGCAAGTATCCAACTCTGACTCCACAATGAGTAAAACCCAAGAGCATAACCTGGGCACTACAACACAACTTTGGGACTTGCATTGTGCAACTGTCACTGAAGAAATTGGAGGAGGTAGCACAGAGCTGAATTTCCCTTTCACTTAAATCCCTTTCACTTTAATTTCTGGCAATTGGTCAGCCAGATCCCTCCTGAAAATCCAAGAGCTGTGGCTGCCAAGAAAACCTTTTCCAGCTCCTAAGGAAGAGGTCTTCAGCCTGTCTTCATGGTGGAGGGTGTTGCATTGCAGGGGCTGGTGTGATGACAGAAGTCATGAGCTGTTTATCAGCTCTGAACAAGTAAAAATCTCATAACTACAGAGGAAACAGGGGCAGCACAATAAGAAGGGGAAGAATGGGCTGGAAGAAGCAGTGGTCTGTCCTGCAGGGACAGGTCCCTGGGGCAACGGGGGCACAACTTGTCCTGGATCATTTTTTGCCTTTTTTTAAAATTCTTTCTCTTTTTTTTTTTTTTTTTGTCTCCTGAGATCTGAATGTATAATTGCAGAAGAAGACAAGGGGGAAAATGAGCTGAAGACTCTTAACTGCAGAGGCCAGTCCCTGTGAGCAAAGGGCCACATGTCTCCCTTTATCGCCAGCCATAATTCCCTCCTTGGCTCAAAGGCGGCTGTGAAAAGAGCAGGACTGGTTCAAACTTCCTTGTGGTATCCGTGGCAACCAGCCCTGCAGGAGCCTTTTCTTCCTTTCCCTCCTTTCCTCTTTTGTTGTTGTTGTTGTTGTGTCATTAAAACTTCCCGGATTGAATCCCCACCAGGCTGCTCAGCAGGCACTGCTCCAGACCTCCTGCCTCCAGCCAACTGCCCTCACTTTTTCTCATCCCTTGGACCAGCAAAGCTCAGCCCCAACCCAGCAAAGCCCAGTCCCATCCCCAGTTCACCACAGTCCAGCCCAGCTTCCCATCATGACATTTGTCCATTCCCTCCACTTCGCCTCACCCCAGTATTAAATCTTCTGACAGTTCATCCCAACATCCTCATAGTGATGAAGCAAAAAATTAGGATGCTCTGATCTTTCAGGCTGAGGTGTCTGAGAAGGGACCTGGGGCCTCCCACACCTGGTGTCCCTGCTCAGCCCAGCCAAGCTGAGGCAGCCCCAGGCTGAGCAGGGCTGCTTCTGCATCCAGTGTCTGGGCACAGCAAGGACTCCTGGGGACCCCTGGCCAGCCAAAGTCTTGCCCACGCACAGCACAGGTCTAGGTCCCACTCTGGGAATGCAGGTGACAGCCCAAGATGTGAGGAAGCCTAAGATCTGCACCATCAGTCCTGACCACAGGGGATACAGTTCCCTGGGGCAGTGTAAAATAAGCAAAAAAATATTGCTTATTCCTGCTCTGGTGTTGGCTCTGCTGAACTAGAACACTTCCCTGCTGACATGCCCAGGATAGAGGTGTGAGTAGGTGGGGACACTGCAGGTGGGCACTGCAGCTGGAGCAGGGGGCAGGGTCTCAGCAGGGGGCAGGGTCTCCAACCCAAGCAGTGTTCCAGGGCTGGCTGGGTGAGTGTGACACCCCCGAGTGTGGCTGAACAAACAGTCCAGGAGAGATGCAACCTTGGCATAAATGCACACAGCTGCTCTTTCTCCAACAGCGAGACAGATGGGGTTGTTTAGCCTGGAGAAGAGGAGACTCAGGGGGGACCTTCTCACTCTCTACAACCACCTGAAGGGAGGTTGTGGTCACGTGGGGTCTGGGCTCTTCTCCCAGGCAACCAGTGACAGGATGAGAGGGCCTGGCCTGAAGCTGCTCCAGGGGAGGTTTAGGTTGGATATCAGGAAGCACTTCCTCATGAAGAGGGTCAGGGATCAGATACAGGGATGGACTGCCCAGGGAAGTGGTGGAGGCACCATCCCTGGAGGTGTTCAAGGAAAGGCTGGAGGTGGCACTTAGTGCCATGGTCTGGCTGGTGTGGTTGTGTCAGGTCATGGGTTGGACTTGATGATCTTAAAGGTCTTTTCCAGCCTTGGTGACTGTGATTCTGTGAGAGATGCAACCTTGACATAAATGCACACAGCTCCTCCTGCTCCAACAGCACCAGCTCTTGCCTCCATCAGAGGGCCCCATTGTTTCCAGCTATGACATCAGGGGAAGTCACAGCCTGCAGCAAAAAAATATTTGGTCTCATTTTTTACCGTGTGTTCTCCAGCCTCCAGGATATTGCTGGGTGAGAGTCCTGGGGAAGGAAGGAAGGGAGAGGAATTACTCTGTTCCCTTTGTTCTCCATCCCTCCCCCCATCCCCGGGATGCATTCCTCCAGATGTCAAGGTAGACAGAGCTGTCTTCAAACAAGCCCAAGACCCGAGGCATAGTTTCTTCATGTGCTCAGCCAGTCCAATTAGTCAGATTTACTGCAGTTGAGAAAGCAGCTCAGCCTTGCCCGTGGAGAGAGGCTGCCCCCAACACACAGCCAGTAAAACTGCTCTTCACAATTCCAGAGGGATGAGATGCACTCACCTCACAGTGCTTTTTATAATGGTCCCATTCCCCGGAAACCTCTGGGACTTGCCTTGAGGCTGTTTCCTCACCAACAAGGCCTCATAGATCTATGACCCCTGATCTGCACACGCTCGTGCACCCTCAGCCATCTGCCCCTGCTCACACACCCTTGCACACAGACCACCTTCTGGCAATCAGGGCTCTACACAACCATCCTAAACTGACCTCTCCTGGATGCTGAGCTGTTCCTTCACATTGAAGAAAAAAACCCAACAATTTGCAAAAACCCTTCTGAGACCTTTCCTACTGGGTGTTACTGTGCCCAGAGACAGAACAGAACCCTAAAAATACCTGGAGACAATTTTCCCATTCAAAACTGATGGCTGATGGAACAGATGTCCTGCTCTTCCAGATTTGGATCTCTGTTTACTTCAGAAGAGAGTAGGGATGACTTGGAGAGAAGACCAGAAGTTTAACAGAGAAGACTTTAAAGCTTCATCACAAGAACTGCCTCATTCTAAAGCACTGGTGAAGCAGTGTCCCACCTACCAATGTGGGCCAAGCCTGGCAAAATTCTGCCAGTCAAACATAATATTTGTGTCCTTGTATTTACTGAAGTTTGAGATGGGTTTCATTCCTGGCTCTCTGTGCTCCAAGTTGTCATGGTCACTAAAAAAACGTGTCTTAGGGCTTCAGTAGGTGATTTATTTTTTTTTCTGAACATCTCCATGGCAAGATAGAGGAAAGATCTGAAATTCTGACCAGAGTTTGAACTATGAAGTGCTAAAGGAATTTAAGTAGGTGACAGAGAAAAAAAAAGATGTTTTTATTCAAAGACCACACCAGCTCCAGTTCCATGGCACCCAGGTACTGAGGTGAAGTGTCTTTAGAAGATTTCTGCATTAGTGGAGATGTTGGAGGAACCTGCTGTCACCATTTCCACTTCACATATTCCATGTGATCCCCTGGCCAAAGAACAAGATGCAAGTGAATAAAAAGGAGAAAAATGAAACCACAGGGAGCAGCATTTATCATTCCTTCTGCTCTTCAGATGCAAAGACTGGGATTCCAGTTCTGCTCGTATGTTCAGCAACAGCAGAACTGTTAATAATAACAAATAGTTTCATTATTGTCCATGATTGGCAGCTGTCCCTTGATGTCCTAGCTCAGATCTGCACAAAGAGAGGGAGAGACAGTTACCCCACTGAAGGAAATAATAGAACACATACAGAAGCAATTATTTCACAAGTTTTACAGGCAAGAAAGAGGCAGAGAAGGAACCTGGGTCATCAAACTCATAGCAGGAGTCACAGAACCACAGGATCACAGTATGTCAGGGGTTGGAAGGGACATCTGGAAATCATCCAGTCCAACCCCCCTGCCAGAGCAGGACCCAAACCAGGGCAGGTCACTCAGAAAGGCATCCAGACAGGGCTGGAAAGTCTCCAGAGAAGGAGACTCCACAGCCTCTCTGGGCAGCCTGCCCCAGGGCTCTGCCACCCTCACAGGAAAGAAGTTCTTCCTCATGTTGAGGTGGAACTTCCTGGGGAAACGGGCAAAACCAGAGCAAAATGGTTGCAATCTCCTTTTTACACACCTCCTGAGCAGGTGACACAGCACGATACAAAGCACAGAGGGATGAGCCCTGCAAAACCATTCTGCATGGAACTTGAACTGTCCATTTTCCTCACGTTGAGGTGGAACTTCCTGGGCTAGAGTTTGTGTCACTGGCAAAGTTGGGAGCATAAGACAATTTTCTTGAGTTTCAATATGACAACAGGTCCTACAGCAGGTTACTCCCCTAATGTTCAAAAATCGAAACATTTGTTTGTAAACAAAAAACCCCAGAAGCCCCAGTCCCTTAGCCACCAGGCTTCCTGGAATATTGCAGCAGAAGTTTGATTCTAAAGAGTTTCTACCATCACTGAATGACCAAAAATACCCAAATTTCAGGGTTTCTGTACCATGAGCTTAGCACAGTTTGTAACAAAACAGAGTGAGGTAAGGCTTTTCACAGGAAAAATAAGTCATAAAGTTATTCCTAAAAGACTAAAAACAATGCTGGAGGGTTTTGCTAAACTTGGAGAATTCTGTTTTCATCCTCTCAGCAGCAGCCTGGCTTTCCACTGCTTTATGCCTGTGTCTTCAGCAAAGAGTGAAGTTCCATGAAAATGTCAAGTAAAAGCATCACCCTGGTGCTCACCTGAAGCGGTGAAGATCCACTTGCCTGTTACGGTGAATACTGTATCCCTGTGGCTGTCTCTGGTGTGGGCACCCACAGCTTTACACAGCAGCTGAAGAGGACAGGCAGGTGTCCTCCTCCAACCCCATGGGGCCATGAGCTCACCTGGAGACAGCACTAGAGCTTTGCTGGAGCAAACGTGGAGATGAGGCAGTAACAGGAGTAAGGGGTGTGCTAGGTGGGTCCATGCCATGTCAGTGTGCTGGAGCACACCTCCAGATCATCCCTGATGGAGCACATTGAGAAGATACATGGAAATATGCAAGTATTCCTGTCCAAAGATGATCAGAGGTGATGTCACACCCACTGAGGCCCTTCTTTAGATCACTCTGCTCTGGTGATAACTCAGGATTGCTGTTTCCAGGTCATGACTGCCTTGGTGTGCCCAGATAACAGGAGCTGAGGTGTGAGGAACCAGAAGCAGCAAAGGAGGAAAGCCCGATAGAATCAGAGGGGTTCTAGCAGAGATTTGGCCAAGGAAGCTGAAGAACAGGTAAGCTTAAAGAGAAATGTCATTGTTACTACTCATAGTTAGCAGCAAACACAGCCCTCAGAAACAACCTGGGCTTGAGCAGTTTAAAATGGAAGGGACTCAGGTGTCTCCTCCATTTCTTCAGCTCTTCACATACTTTTTAATAAATATTTACTTTGAGACTGATGGCTAGAGCCTTCAAAGAACTAATTTGCTCTTTTACCTCCACTTTAGGTACTAAGATCAATATTTAGGTCTACAAAACAACAAACTCAGTTGCTTCTAAGACTTGAAAATCCCTGAAGGACCATGTTCCTACAGGACCCACCTTCTCAGTTTCTGTTTCTGACCATGCCCAGAAGTGCCCAAATGAGCAACTCAATATCTAGCACACAGCTAAACGACACCCACCACTGAACCCATGTCCATCTGCAAATCAGGAGCTCTGATGCCCCTACTTAACATTGCACCATGGTCACAGGCCTCATGTGTTCCCTGCCTTCCCCAACACACCCACTTGGTTGCCTAAAGCCCCTTGGTCAGCAGCAACTCCAGCTCATCCATCTCTTGCCCTTCACTGTGCAGTTTGAGTCATTGTTTTCATGTCACACTGGCTGTGGTGATTCCACTGAGGTCAAAGGAACTGCTCCAGGAAGGGTCTGAGCTCCTGCTCTCTCATGCTGATCTGTAGCTTGAGATGTTGGGATTCATGGATGAGAACAAATCCAGGAGACTCCGTGGTCCCATCACATTCCCCAGGTGTTTGGTTTCATCCTGCTGGTAGATGCTGGGAGAAAGGAAGAACAGATAAAAGAAGAAAACATGATGAAATTTGGAGAGCAGAGGGGAAAGGGAGCCCATCACATTGGTCCTTTGCTGGAGCATTACTGGAATAAACCAAAGGATCCCTTTGGATGCTGTGGCACCTACAGCAGGCGTGCCTGCAGTACCACAACGTTAGCACAATACAGAAGGACCTTTGTACTGATATTGTAAAGGCAACAGGACTTCTCTTGAGCAGCCAAACCTCCAGCCTCCTCAATTTAATTTTTTTTTTCATTTCTGAGCATATTGAAACTGGTCTATAAGAGTCAATATTGCCAGACCAAAATGATGAAAAAGACCCTCAGGAAATAAAACTGTCAGTCAGCAGCACAAGGAGGTGCCTATGAGTGGAATTTTGAAATGGCACACTTTGGGGTAGCTGTCACTTGCTTTTAGAAATTACATTTAAAATTAATGTTTGCTGTAGAACTTATAAATATTTGTTCAGGCTTGCATAAAATATCCTCAGGATAATTTTAGCATGTACGCATCAGATTTTCATTTCACAGCAGAGAAGACTGAAAGTAAGTCTGTTCCTTCCACAGACAATGTAGTCTTCATCCCTGTGAGACAGGACATGGTGAGACACTCTCCTTGGTGAGACATGCCTGCCATTTCAAGTCTTTGAGGATCTGGGCTGGTACAACTGAAGACACAGCTGAAACCTGCCATCGATGTTCTACTCATTTTTCTACTCATTTCAATGGGAGAAACTTAGATTCAAGTCACTGGACAGACTTAGAGACAGCAAGGATCTTCCACTTGCAGGATCTCACAGGATCTCCAAACTAAAGCAACTGTGGACACATCTGAGTCACAGTCTCGTCCCAAAAGGTAGGACAACATGAACCCCTCATGATGCTGGGACAAACAGTCTGTGATGTTCAGACAAAGAGAGCAATGGGTGGGACAAGTTAAGAAGCAACTTGGGAAACTTCATCAGGTACTTGTCAGAGTCTAAGAGAGCTTTCCCTTGACTTCAGTCTTCTTGGGATCAAACCTTTACCAAACTGTTCACTTTTCAAAATGTGTGGGTGGCCAGACCAGCGTGATGCAGGTGTGGGTGGCTGTTTCAGCATCTCTGCTGGTTTTGTAAAGCAGAACTCCCTGTGATCTCTGCTCAACTCACAGAAGCATGTATAGTCTCCAGGGTTTGGGTCACTTTCCCCCACTTGGTTGTCTGCAGAAGCTCTTTGTGTCTTGCTATTGGCTTGATTCATATATCCTAGCATCAAGAAATGGATAAAGAGCATGTTGCATTTGTCAGCCACCCAGACCTTGTGATAGTCTCCAACCAGTCATTCAATTCAGTTTTCAAAAGCTTTCCCCATTTGGATTTCTGCAGCATTGGGGATATTTTGTCCCCACCACGGGATGTCAGTCACCTGCAGTGTCACCTGAGATGTCATACTTCAGTCTCTCCTTTTGCTGCCTCTTTAAGAGGCATTTTAATCACAGAAATTCTCTCACACAGCACTTTTAATCCTTACTCTGTTTGTAGGACTCCAAGACATCCAACAACAGAGGTACAAGCAATTTAAGATCTGCTTTTGCTGGATAAGCTTATAGGTTCTTT
Organism: Chaetura pelagica; assembly: GCF_000747805.2. Lineage (NCBI taxonomy): Eukaryota > Metazoa > Chordata > Aves > Apodiformes > Apodidae > Chaetura > Chaetura pelagica. The sequence goes on along the minus strand of NW_009952493.1, from coordinate 196,092 downwards.
AGTGGCAATTCTCATACTCTTACTCATACTTAAGGAAGCCATACATGGCTTACTTACACCTGTAACTTAAAAGTGCCTGCAACCATTCCCTGGCACTGGAACCAGTGAGTCAGGGACACAGAACTACCTTCATCCTAAACTCACCCTGCAGAAGAGATGGGTCCCATCTCAAGGGTCTGTTTGGAATAGTTCTTGTTCCACACTAAGTCCAAATCATCATGAAAATTTCTGAAGGGCTGTGCAAGTTGGCAGGGCCAGTCCCATGCCAGGGTCTGTGCGTCATAGATAAAAAGATGGACAACAGAGTTCAAGATCTGGGAAGATCCCCAGGTAGTGTATAATTCATTGGAACAGATTCAATCCATGTGTCTCCAAATGCTCATTTGAAAATCATCCCTTTCTTAAACCCAAGTGATTTTTGTTCAATAAAATATATCTGGGCACCAATTCGGAGATTTGCCAGGAAACATCCAAAAGACCCTTTGGGATTTGAAACCCCATAAGAGCCATGTTATCATCTATGATGGGTCATAGACAACTGGAAAATCTGTTGGACTAAGCCAGGAAAAGCCTGGCCTCATATTCCTTGCAGCAGATGCAGGGACCAATGAAGGTGCAAAGTGATGTCCTCTCCTGGAGGCACAATGGCCCGGAAACCAACAACCACCTGTGAGAACAGCTCTGCACTAACTCAATGTCCAAATACACTAAAATCTACAAGAACTGGAAACAACAGACACAGAGACACCAGGCAAAACAGTCCCAGAAATTAGGCAGCAACAAGGAATCCATTTCTACCCGGAGCCTTCATGTGAAGGGAAGGTCTGTCGCTCCCAAAACCATGCACTGCATTGGGCTGCCTGGGATGGGACCTTGGACCTCTGCTACAGCCTTTGCTCTGCAGTAATTGATCTGCTGGCTGTTCCTAAAGCACCAGGTGGTCATAAACTGGGCAGATCCTCTGCAGATGCTAGAGCTGTGATTGTTGGGGATGCTCTACAAGCAAAAGCACCTTTTTCCATGGACTAGTCCCAATTTTTTGTCTTGTTCTATTGAGCCATCACCTAGATTTCCTACTCTGACCTAACAGCTCCTGTAAAAACAGAATCTCTTGGCAATAACAAGGATTTTCAGGGAAAATATTTCTTGGCTCTATTTGCAACAGGCTTTAGAAACCTCTTCATGCTTGTGATTATTTATTGTGATTTTTTGATAATATTTTCATCTTTCTGTATCCAGAGATGCACATCACAAGAAAATCATTAATGGGGCATCTTCCCATCTGCCTGCTCCTCTCTTGCCATGACATGACATTCCTCAACAGAAAGCCAGGCTGCCACCGCCTCCCCCTGCATCCCTCCCACCCACACACCTCAAAAGCCCTGGGCAGGGCAGATTTCATTTCAAGTGTACAACCAGCTTTGCCCACGTGGCTCCCACCAACACTTTCAGAGGGTTATTCTGCTCTTTGGGGCTCCAGTAACTCTGCCTCTTGCAAGGGTTAATTCGCCTCCCTCTCCAACTAAAGCATAACTTGTCCATCTCACCCCTGCCCTGAGATTAAGCACAACCCATCACCCTCCAACCTTACCATGCAGTCTTGCCATTGCCAAGCCAGAAAGCTCCTGCTCTCTCATGCTGATCTGTAGCTTGAGATGTTGGGATTCATGGATGAGAACAAATCCAGGAGACTCCGTGGTCCCATCACATTCCCCAGGTGTTTGGTTTCATCCTGCTGGTAGATGCTGGGAGAAAGGAAGAACAGATAAAAGAAGAAAACATGATGAAATTTGGAGAGCAGAGGGGAAAGGGAGCCCATCACATTGGTCCTTTGCTGGAGCATTACTGGAATAAACCAAAGGATCCCTTTGGATGCTGTGGCACCTACAGCAGGCGTGCCTGCAGTACCACAACGTTAGCACAATACAGAAGGACCTTTGTACTGATATTGTAAAGGCAACAGGACTTCTCTTGAGCAGCCAAACCTCCAGCCTCCTCAATTTAATTTTTTTTTTCATTTCTGAGCATATTGAAACTGGTCTATAAGAGTCAATATTGCCAGACCAAAATGATGAAAAAGACCCTCAGGAAATAAAACTGTCAGTCAGCAGCACAAGGAGGTGCCTATGAGTGGAATTTTGAAATGGCACACTTTGGGGTAGCTGTCACTTGCTTTTAGAAATTACATTTAAAATTAATGTTTGCTGTAGAACTTATAAATATTTGTTCAGGCTTGCATAAAATATCCTCAGGATAATTTTAGCATGTACGCATCAGATTTTCATTTCACAGCAGAGAAGACTGAAAGTAAGTCTGTTCCTTCCACAGACAATGTAGTCTTCATCCCTGTGAGACAGGACATGGTGAGACACTCTCCTTGGTGAGACATGCCTGCCATTTCAAGTCTTTGAGGATCTGGGCTGGTACAACTGAAGACACAGCTGAAACCTGCCATCGATGTTCTACTCATTTTTCTACTCATTTCAATGGGAGAAACTTAGATTCAAGTCACTGGACAGACTTAGAGACAGCAAGGATCTTCCACTTGCAGGATCTCACAGGATCTCCAAACTAAAGCAACTGTGGACACATCTGAGTCACAGTCTCGTCCCAAAAGGTAGGACAACATGAACCCCTCATGATGCTGGGACAAACAGTCTGTGATGTTCAGACAAAGAGAGCAATGGGTGGGACAAGTTAAGAAGCAACTTGGGAAACTTCATCAGGTACTTGTCAGAGTCTAAGAGAGCTTTCCCTTGACTTCAGTCTTCTTGGGATCAAACCTTTACCAAACTGTTCACTTTTCAAAATGTGTGGGTGGCCAGACCAGCGTGATGCAGGTGTGGGTGGCTGTTTCAGCATCTCTGCTGGTTTTGTAAAGCAGAACTCCCTGTGATCTCTGCTCAACTCACAGAAGCATGTATAGTCTCCAGGGTTTGGGTCACTTTCCCCCACTTGGTTGTCTGCAGAAGCTCTTTGTGTCTTGCTATTGGCTTGATTCATATATCCTAGCATCAAGAAATGGATAAAGAGCATGTTGCATTTGTCAGCCACCCAGACCTTGTGATAGTCTCCAACCAGTCATTCAATTCAGTTTTCAAAAGCTTTCCCCATTTGGATTTCTGCAGCATTGGGGATATTTTGTCCCCACCACGGGATGTCAGTCACCTGCAGTGTCACCTGAGATGTCATACTTCAGTCTCTCCTTTTGCTGCCTCTTTAAGAGGCATTTTAATCACAGAAATTCTCTCACACAGCACTTTTAATCCTTACTCTGTTTGTAGGACTCCAAGACATCCAACAACAGAGGTACAAGCAATTTAAGATCTGCTTTTGCTGGATAAGCTTATAGGTTCTTTAGTGGCAATTCTCATACTCTTACTCATACTTAAGGAAGCCATACATGGCTTACTTACACCTGTAACTTAAAAGTGCCTGCAACCATTCCCTGGCACTGGAACCAGTGAGTCAGGGACACAGAACTACCTTCATCCTAAACTCACCCTGCAGAAGAGATGGGTCCCATCTCAAGGGTCTGTTTGGAATAGTTCTTGTTCCACACTAAGTCCAAATCATCATGAAAATTTCTGAAGGGCTGTGCAAGTTGGCAGGGCCAGTCCCATGCCAGGGTCTGTGCGTCATAGATAAAAAGATGGACAACAGAGTTCAAGATCTGGGAAGATCCCCAGGTAGTGTATAATTCATTGGAACAGATTCAATCCATGTGTCTCCAAATGCTCATTTGAAAATCATCCCTTTCTTAAACCCAAGTGATTTTTGTTCAATAAAATATATCTGGGCACCAATTCGGAGATTTGCCAGGAAACATCCAAAAGACCCTTTGGGATTTGAAACCCCATAAGAGCCATGTTATCATCTATGATGGGTCATAGACAACTGGAAAATCTGTTGGACTAAGCCAGGAAAAGCCTGGCCTCATATTCCTTGCAGCAGATGCAGGGACCAATGAAGGTGCAAAGTGATGTCCTCTCCTGGAGGCACAATGGCCCGGAAACCAACAACCACCTGTGAGAACAGCTCTGCACTAACTCAATGTCCAAATACACTAAAATCTACAAGAACTGGAAACAACAGACACAGAGACACCAGGCAAAACAGTCCCAGAAATTAGGCAGCAACAAGGAATCCATTTCTACCCGGAGCCTTCATGTGAAGGGAAGGTCTGTCGCTCCCAAAACCATGCACTGCATTGGGCTGCCTGGGATGGGACCTTGGACCTCTGCTACAGCCTTTGCTCTGCAGTAATTGATCTGCTGGCTGTTCCTAAAGCACCAGGTGGTCATAAACTGGGCAGATCCTCTGCAGATGCTAGAGCTGTGATTGTTGGGGATGCTCTACAAGCAAAAGCACCTTTTTCCATGGACTAGTCCCAATTTTTTGTCTTGTTCTATTGAGCCATCACCTAGATTTCCTACTCTGACCTAACAGCTCCTGTAAAAACAGAATCTCTTGGCAATAACAAGGATTTTCAGGGAAAATATTTCTTGGCTCTATTTGCAACAGGCTTTAGAAACCTCTTCATGCTTGTGATTATTTATTGTGATTTTTTGATAATATTTTCATCTTTCTGTATCCAGAGATGCACATCACAAGAAAATCATTAATGGGGCATCTTCCCATCTGCCTGCTCCTCTCTTGCCATGACATGACATTCCTCAACAGAAAGCCAGGCTGCCACCGCCTCCCCCTGCATCCCTCCCACCCACACACCTCAAAAGCCCTGGGCAAGACAGATTTCATTTCAAGTGTACAACCAGCTTTGCCCACGTGGCTCCCACCAACACTTTCAGAGGGTTATTCTGCTCTTTGGGGCTCCAGTAACTCTGCCTCTTGCAAGGGTTAATTCGCCTCCCTCTCCAACTAAAGCATAACTTGTCCATCTCACCCCTGCCCTGAGATTAAGCACAACCCATCACCCTCCAACCTTACCTTGCAGTCTTGCCATTGCCAAGCCAGAAGCAGGGGCTGTGTGTCCAGGGTGTCTAACTGTGTCCCAGGTTTCAAAGCGAAATTAAAGGAAAATATTAATGATAATTTTAAAAAATATTTAAAAATAAATTAAATAAAAGATTTTCAAAGAGTAATTGAAAAAAAAAACCACCAAAAATCTGTCTGCCCCAGCAAAGACTCTTGCAAAGAGGGTTTGTCTGTGGAAGCGAAGGCTAGGAACAAAGTTGTGGGGTGGAGGGGGAGGAGAGGATGATTGACAGCCCAGAGCTGAGACTCATCCCTCACCTTGGGCCATGCGGTCTGATTGGCTGCCTGCTGACATCCCCAAGCCCTGCACTTTTTAATAGACGCTTTTGGATGATCTACAGGGAAAAGCCTTGGAGAGGTGTGTTTCTGACAAGCCAGAAAGTCATCCACACTACAAGGGACTTTGTTTAACTCTTCTTTTTTTTTTTTTCCCTTCCCCCTTTTTTTTTTTATCCCCCTTTCCCCCCCCCCCCCCCCCCTTTTTTTTTTTTTTTCTTTCCTGGAAGGAGGGGGTTTCTTCATTTGCTCACTTAATGTTTTTCTGAAAACTTCGCTGAGATTTTCCCCTTGCACCAGCCTGGACTAATGGATTACCACCTGCTTGGACTAATTTTATCTTTTCTCTTCAATGGCACAAAGGTCTTAGCCGGTTACCCAATTTGGTGGTAAGATTTCTTCCCTTCCCACCCCCTCCTCCCCCCCCCCCCCT
>NW_009952493.1:178360-190207 GCF_000747805.2 Chaetura pelagica | reverse complement strand
CCCCTCCTCCCCCCCCCCTCTTTCTATGATTGATTAATGAATTAATTAATTATTAGCTATGGGATTTGTGTGTGTGCACGTTGCTTCCTTTTCACCCTTCACCCTGCTGGGCTGGCCATGATTGCACGTTTGATTCTAAACATAAATCCCCCAGATTTGACTGGTAATTAATGAAAAGTTTGGGGTTATTTTTAAAGGACAATGTCTGGGTTTCTCTTTGCACAAATGGAGTCTTCCCCACCACTCTTAATTTCTCCATTTTTTTCACTGGAGCAAGAGACATTTGTTTTAGATGTGAAAGGATGCGGTTTGTCTTTCTAGTGCGATAGGAATTTGGTCTGTTGCAGGACTGTGTAGCAAGTATTTCCCTCCTTTACATAAAACTGTGATCCATCTTGAAAAAAAGAACCATTTAATTCTATTTTCTTTTTCGGCTGCTGCAGTTTTTTTGGACTTCTTTCTCTCCTTTTGTTGTATTCTGTCATGTGAATTTGGTCTGGCAAATAAGCTGAGAACGCAAATGGCACCTGAGAAAATATTCGCCAGGAAAATTCCTCAAAGACAGATTTTGTTCTTTTTAATTATGGAAATGTCACTTATTTTTTTGCACATACAATGCAAATAATTTTTTTTAATAACCAGTTATATCTTAAAATGTGGCTGTTGAGTAACCTGGGTTACTTCTTTTAAAAATAAATATAACAGTGTATACACAAATATATTAAGAATATGTAATTGGAAGCACTTTAGAACAAAAAATACAGACTAAGACATTTAGGTCATTTAAAGCCAGCAGACAGCAAGTTGCATAACAGAATATTTCAGTTAATTTCTCTTGTTATCATGTGGGTTTCTCATTGGGATATATCTTGTTAAGTTTCTGTCTGTACCAGGTAGAGGTTGTAAAACCAAATGATCTGGAGGGCAAAGCGAGAGATGTTGGGTTTTGGTGCTACTGAGATTCTTGGGCTATTTTTGCCTTTCCAGAAAAGTCTCTTCTTTTATTACTGAATTCGATCCTTTCAGTGCCAACATGGAGATGGCAAGAAGTAGGTGGGAGTGAACTTGGAAATGGACTGCAAGGTCTGGGAATGTCTAGAAATCAGAAGGAGAAGACAAAATGTTTTAAATAATCAGCTTATTGCCATGGACTTGGAGAATGAAAACGTGCAGTTCCAGTAGAGAAAGGCAGAGAATACAATGACAAGTCCATGCTCAGGAAGCATTTAAAAGCTACGCAGGTTCATGAAATGGCTAAATCACAGCAGGTTTTCCTGAAGAATGAAATTATTTCCTTGCCCTGAGCATGGCTGCCGAACTTCAGGACCTAATCCCGGGGCAGGGCAGCCAACTGAAATACAGGCAGCATCACTTTGATTCCTTACATCCCTTCTCTCCTTCCTCTGGGGACCCGTGTGTCGGAACAGGGCTGTGCCATGGGATGCAGAACAGGTCAAAATTGCATGGCTGGATCTAAAGGCAAGGATCCATGTAGGGCAGAGGTGCTTTGCTGTGGTGCCAACTGTCCCAGGGTCTCGCCAGCTCCTGACCTGCCTCAGGCTCTGATATAAATCAGGATTTAATGCCCAAATCAAGGAGGGTTTTGACTCTCAGAGAGAGGAACGGAAACCTTGACAAAAAGGTCGTGTCTTTTCCCCATGAAGCAAAAATGTCCCCATGAATAAAACATCTCTCACTGTTTTCAGGAGAAGATGCTGCAGACAGGTGTCCTTGTCTTCCCCAGAATCCCTACAAGTTCACCCAAAATGAACAATACAGAGGACGTGTAAGGCAGAAACACCAGGGGCATGGTGAGCAGCATCCACAGGGAAGGAGGGAGTCGAACAAGCTACCAGCAGAATTTCATTCATTAAATCCACATCTTGCATATTTTTTTTTGAGATTCGGGCAATACCAAGGAGCCAGAGCATCTCCACTGCACTGAAGGGGTGTGAGGAGATGCCCCACGTGGGGCTGAGGGGCCATCAAAAAATGGCAAAGGGTTTTAGAGGTTTCTTGAAGGCTGAGGAACAGAACGGCAGAAATATCTGGGCCAGGGCTACCTGGCTGCTTGGGCAGAGACAATGGTTCCCTCAGCGTGCAGAATTAAATGTCTCCTTCAGTCCCACTGGAGGCCAAGAGCATCTGCTCTGTGGGGTGAGATCCTACCCAGTGGGCTCCAGCACGATCTGACACTGGTAAACAAAGCATCTTCTTCCAGTTGTCTTCCTGGTCCTGTGATTCCTAGGCAGGCACACAGCAGACTTGGGGGGATGAGTCCCACTGGCAGGGTTCAACACACCCCAAAAAGGGGGAGGAAACCAAGGATGGGGCCCAGCATCAGCCCAGGGCTCCTGCAAGCCCTCCAGGCCAGGTTGGGTGGGAGATCATCGGTGCTTCCCCAGCCCCAGCTGCACCCACTTCTGCTAAACAAGCCCTGAGGATGATCAGTCATCCCACAGGACCCCAGGACCTGACAGTGCCCGGTCCTGCTGGTGCTGCAACATTGCTGGGGTTTTTTTCTACAGTACAGGGAATATTTTGGCAGCAAAATCTAAACAGATCGTTTCTGCTCTGGGGCATAAATAGGAAAAACGTTTCTTGCTGTGGTGGGGAGGAAGAGTCTGGCTGTGCAAGAGACACAGATGTGCAATGGAGCAGGGTCTCAGCCCCTGGTGAAGGGGCTCAGGGGTGGCTGGAACAATCCAGTGCAGCCAGACAATACCAGCAAGCATGACACCAGTGCCACTGGGGTGGGAGGGATAAAGGCAACCTGAGGGGTTGCACTGAGCTGTGTTTTCACTGAGGGGCCCTGGGAGGATGCTGCCCCTTTGGTCATACTGTCTGGAGGAGCATGACTCCACAGCAACCCTCCAGCTTGCTCACCACCACGTTGGAAGGGGGATCCTGCCCTTGGCTCCATGGTGACACATTTTGTCCCAGGCTGTGAGGCTCAAGCCATTGGATCTTGGCACGGAGAGCACAGGGACAGGTGGACTGTGAAGAACTTTGAGGCTAACACAGACCTGCAGGGTCCAGGCTCACTGGTGGCAGAGGGACAGTGGAGCCACTGCAAAGCCAAGAGGGGGAGTTTGCAGCCCAGTTTGTTTGCCGACAACTCCCTGACATCACCCTGTCCCTGACCAGCCAGCATGTTCCCAGGCAATGTCTGAGCACAGTCTAGGGGTAGCACAGACTGTAGATGTGACCTTCAGAGAGCAGGGTGGTGTTTGGCCACAGGTCCAACCCTTCTTCACATGCTTCCATCCCATTACAGCAGTGACAAGGAACAAATGGGGCACAGATGGGAAAAGGTCATCTAAGTGCTGCCTGAGAGGCTGCTGACAAGAGGAGCTGAAGCCAACAAAATCTTCCTCAGATACATGTCCAGCACTTAAGCTGTCTGAGTTGCTGCTTCTAAAGGAGAGCCTGAGAAGGAAGAGGTGGAGGGATGCCCCTTCCAACTCAAACCATTCCATGATTCTATGATGGTTTATGACATGGTGAGGCCTTGGACACCCAGGACTGCTGTTCCTCCTGACCTCCCAGGGACGGCAAGGATGGGAGCTAAGTGGGCAAAGGGGCTATGGCTGGAACCCCAGCCCCACAGGCAGCAGTTGTGGGTCATGCCAACAACCCCTTTAGGTGCCAGGAGAAGTGATGGTGATTACACCAATCACACCTGCAGTCATTAATTTAATCACAAGTGCCCCAAGAGTAGCCTGGAGGACAGACCATGTCTCAGCCATTGTGGATGGGGAGGATCAAGGTATGAAAGGCTGGTCAATGCAGCACATTGACAGACTGATGGATGGACTCAGAGCTCCTTGGTAACATCCTGAGAGAATTTAGATGAAAATCCAGCCCATGGCCAGAGCTGTGTCAGTGCAAGCAAACAGAGAGAGGAGAGACAGGAAACAACCAGAAACTGCTCCCAGGATGCTCATACGTGTTCAGGAGCTGAAGAAGACAATCAGGGAGGCAACTCCACCCATGAACTGAGAAGAAACACCAAATGCTCTCCTCTTCCATGGGCAGCACTCACCAAGGAGTCTTGAAACCCTCTGGTGTGTGACTGGCCTGGAGAAAGGAGTCATATTCGGAGTCATGGTGTAAACAGGGAGTAAAAGGTTCAGCCCCACTCCTCTCATCATTTCTCAAGGCATAGTATTAATTAGTTCACTGCCCAAAACTATGACTCACCACATGTGTCTTCCCATCCAGCATTACTTGGCCTCTAAGCAGATGACTTGGCAACTGCAAGGAAGGCTTTGTCTATTAAATGTTATTAAATTTTATATCTGTCCCTTAGACATGTTCTCAGGGGAGGCTGGAGGCTTTGACTGCAGACTGAGCATCCCAGTGGCCTTGGGCCCCTAGGAAGAGGCAGAGAGAGACTTAAAAACATGTTCTCACTGGTCTCACAGCGACTTCCTCATTAGGAAAAAATCTGTGTATGAAAACCATTTGCATGTAGACACAGTCTGAGGTGACAAACAACGTGTCTCCTGTAGCTTGCAGTGTCTCACCTTGCTGGAATGATTGGGAGACTTCATTGTCCTGGCAGAGTTGGTCTTTTCATCCTCTGAAGTTTCAAAGCCCTTATATCCTGTAGCCTGTTAAAGGCACATGGGCCCTTGAAGGTGCTTTTATTGAAAAGGAATAAACTTGCAGGGCAGCAGCAAGAACAAGAGTGGATTTCCTGATGCAAATCCAGCTGTTGTGCCACTACAAAAGAAGTGGGAAAAAACCCCTGTAGCATTTTCCTACAGCTTATGATGCACCCAATTCTGGGGAAAAATGAGTAAGGAGCTGACAGAGGTTGTCAGTGGCAGAGCTGGCAGCACTTGCTGTGCAAGCCCAGAGGTGCTGCCCTGGCTCCTGCTCTGGCACATGAAGCCAAAGCAGCTCCACCAGTGGGCTGTGCTGGCACGTGAAGCTCTGAACTGGAAGAGCTGATGCATAAACCCTGGGTCCCCTGCTGCTGGGGATTCTGGAGGGGTGGACACGTCTAAGGGGTCACCAGCAGCGTCTGCCCCTGGGGGAGTCACAGCCTGGTCTGCCAGAGCTGCAGGTGAAGCTGCCCAAGGACTGCAGTGAGGCCAGAGCTGATGGGAACAGGTGCTGGGGTGACCTGTGGCTGCTCAGAGGAAACAGCTGTCAATAAATAAATGTCCACAGGGTTCAAGTTCTTGTAGTTTAAAAGGTTTTCTTCAGCATTTTCCATAGCAAGGCATGGCCTGTGGGAATCCATATCAGCACCCTGGCAAATGGGCCACACCAGGAAAGCAAGAGCTTGTCAAGCTGGAAGTGAGATGCATTGTCTGTCCTGTGCAGCATTAGTAGCCCTAGACATTGCCAGAGAAGAGCTTCTGAGGAGAGACACACAATCATTCTGGTTGAAAAAGACCTTTAAGATCATTGAGTCCATCCATAAGGCTATAACATCTGTAGTTCTGCCAACCACTAACCCAACTCTACCAAGCCCAGGGTTTAAACCATGTTCCCAAGCACCACATCTATGTGTCTCTGAGACATATCCAGGGATGGAGACTCAGCCACCTCCCTGGGCAGCCTGTTCAGTGAAGAAATTATAATACCTAATCTAAACCTCCCCACATGTACAGCTTTGTGAACCCCAGCTCGGCCCAGGCCCTGGCAGAGTGTTCAGGTGCCAGGGCTGCACCTCTTGTTTTATTGTCTCCCTCAGTGGCACAGGGCAGTGCAGCAGAGTTCTGAGCTCAGCAACAGCTTCAAAATGCCTCTAGAGTACAACAGGAAAGAGCAGTAAGAAATGCCCTTACAGAGAGCATTTCTGGGGACAGAAGGGCTGGATTATTTTAAAGATCTTTTCCAGCCAAAGCAATTCCCTGATTCTGTGAATCCTTCGTCAGAAGTAGCATTTGACAAAGTGAAGCACCTGCCTAAAGGACCCCATGCAAAAGCTCTAGGAATTGAGGGGCAACATCTGGGCCACTAACAGGTGAATTCACACACCAGCTCTTTACATCCTGACTTCTTCCCACAGCTGCCTGTCAACATTCACCTTGATAGACAGGTAGACTCTTCACACTCCATTGATACAGTGTGTATGTGTGCAGGTGGGGAAACTGATAGTGGTGGGAGATTATTTTCTTCCTCTGCTTCTCTCTGGTGAGACCCCCACTACAGCAGTGTGTCCAGGTCTGGAGCCCCCAGCAGAAGGACACAGAGCTATTGGAGCAAGTCCAGAGGAGACCACCAAGATGATCAGGGACTGGAGCAGCTCTGCTCTGGAGCCAGGCTGGGAGAGTTGGGGTGTTCAGCCTGGAGAAGAGAAGGCTCCAGGGAGACCTTAGAGCAGCTTCCAGTGCCTGAAGGGGCTCCAGGAAAGCTGGGGAGGGACTTGGGACAAGGGCAGGGAGGGATGGGATGAGGGGGATGGGTGAAAACTGGAAGAGGGAGATTGAGGTGAGACATGAGGAGGAAATTCTTTGGTGTGAGGGTGGTGAGAGCCTGGCCCAGGTTGCCCAGGGAAGCTGTGGCTGCCCCATCCCTGGCAGTGTTGAAGGGCAGGTTGGATGGGGCTTGGAGCAGCCTGGGCTGCTGGGAGGTGTCCCTGCCCATGCAGGGGTGGGACTGGATGATCTTGAAAGTTCCTTTAAACCCAAACCAGTCTGGGATTCTTTGACAGAATCCACGAGTCCACACTTGTTCTCATTTCAAACCAAATGAACTCTGTGCTGAGATACACTGGGAGGACTGTGGGCTTGAGGGGACCTGTCATCCCCTGCTTGGCATTTGGGGCACCTGTAATACTGGGTTGAGAAATGTCTCCTTCCCTCTCCAGTTCAAGAAGGATGTAGACAAACTGGAGAGTAGCCAGTGGGTGCTTCCAACATGGTAAGGATCCAGGAAGACCTGGTTTACCATGAGAGGAGGTGGAATCTGAGCTCATTTTGTCATTCAGAGGAGACTGAAGGCTATTTATCTGCAACCTGTTGGCTTCTTCAAGGGCTCTTGTAAGTCTGATGGAGCCCATCTTCTCTCCATATTGTCAGTCAACATAGCAAAGTTGCCACAAGATGGGACTTCAGGGTTTATGCTTCCTTCAAGAGGGTGGTGTGGCCCTGAGCCAGGTGCCCATGGAGGTTTGGAGGCCTCCTTGGACATTGCAGGACTCACCTGTATGAAGCTCTAGCCAGCCTGGGCTGGTGTTGGGGTTGTCCTACTCTGAGAAGGTGCTTGGAATAGGAACGTCCAGGGATCCTGTCATTCCTGTAGCTCTGACAGACCCCTTGCTGAGGCCAGCAGCAGTGCTGCAGAAGCTGCAAATTGTTAGACAGCTCCTGGATGCCTCAGTCCCCAGCACAGGTCCAATGGGCAGTGAGACCTTCCTCAGGACCCTGAACACAATGAAGCAGCTCTCACCCTGTGACAGCCCACGGCTTATGAGGGCAAAAGCCCCAACACCTGGCAAGGGGAAACCTGATGCTCACTTGTGTCACTCTGCTACCTGTGATACACCTTTGTACCCAGGTGTGAGTCACTGCCACTTCAGGTAGATCATGACAGGTCTCCAGCTAATGTTTCCTTGCTGATCTGCCTTGGCTCTGCTGGTCTCCAGCTCCTCCACTTGGTCACTGCTCTTCTGGGGGTGTGAGCCAAGAGAGAAGCAAGACAGTCTCAGCCCTTCCTCCCTCCCAGTAGGGGGCCTGGGTGGCTTGAACCCTCAGAGGACATGACTAAATCACTACTGACTTTTAAATCAAACTTTCACAATTGAGCTGAAATCCTGAGGCTCAGTGAACACTGCCACGTACTCACCAGGGCTGGTAACCAGGAGGCAGAAGGTTATCTTCCACTTGAAGCAGGTGATAGAGTCTCAGTGATGTTCCTCAGGCCTCTCCACTGCCAAGTAAAGCAGCTCAACCCAAACTAGTGTCTGGATTTTGCATGGAAAGGCAGGAAAGTATCCAAGCAGCCAATTTTAAAGAGCAAAAAAAGCAAACCTTAAATATGAAATAATACAGCTAACAGAATTGTGCTGCATATTGAACACATGCAGATATAAATGCACTGCAGTTTCAGTTGATCCTGTCATGTGTTCAACTAGAAAATGTCTTCACATGATGTGTCCTACAAATCCCAGTTTCTCAGGCTCACCAGCAGGTGAGAAACATGTCTAGAAATGCACCTCATCTGCTGCTCAGACACAGAAGCTGCTGGTCCATGAGCTGTGTTGGGTCAAAATAATATCTATGGTAATTTGGCTCAACTTGAGCCTGGTTTGAAATTTTTGCTAGGTCTGAGTGAAGCACCCTAGGCACATCTAGTAGGAGCCTTAGCAGCTGCTGGTTACTGCCTTCCTCTTGACCAGTGTTTGGCTGTTTTCCATATGTGATGGTTTATCAAATATGGAACATTTTTTGAGCATTAAAATAGAAAAAAATCTGGATTCAGGGTCCAGCCATTCAGCAACAAGTGCACACCCAAAGCCCTTGGTCAAGACCTTTGTGCATCCAAGAATATTTCTGAGTAGCTATTATAATTTTTAGAACATTATGAAACTTTTACAAAAGGCTTTTTGAAGATGGATTAATGGATTTTATCTATGTCCATATGGATAGGATCGTGTCTCAGGAGCTACAGTTAAACCTAGAAATAAAATTCCAGGAGGCTGGAATTCTTTCTTTATTTAAGCACAATTTGCTCTCAGTTTCCTGAAAGCAATGGCACTAAAAGGGGCTTGTAGTGGAAATTGTTCCCAACCTGGAATAGTTCTAAAAGGTTATAATGTGCTTCTCAAAATTATAAACCATGGCAAGAGAATTGTGATGGGATTCCTCTCCCAGAAAAGCTGGATATGAAATGGGAAGGATTTGTCAGGAGCTTCCCTCTATAATTTACATATCCTATACATAGACAGTTATAGCTCATGTTTCTTAAATTACTCAAAGTTTAATTTTAGCTTTCAGTTGACAGATGCAACCTTATTTTTGCTGACCTGGTCTGAGGTCCACTTTGTATCTACAAATTGAAGTGATTTAATATTGTTCAAATTTGGAGGGAATATTATAGCTTCTGATAGAGGGGGGTACCAGGAGACATTATTTAATGTTGTTTAGTGGAAGTTTCAGGATAAAGACCATACCAGGAGTGTGACATGGTGAAAACCACACCAAAGTACCACCCATGGGGCACAGACTATGAAGCACAAAATTGTCATTAACACTTAGAGCCTTTTGAACACTGTCCCTGCATTGACTGCAGATGAATGTAGAGCTTTTCCTATGATAGTACCTGGAAAGAAATCATAATACTAGGCACACCTTGAGAGTCTCCACCTTTTCCAGACAAGGAACACCATGTTTCTTAGTATTTATTCTAAATTGGAGTGTAGCCAAAGTCCTTAAAAATTCCAAACTGACTCCAAAACAGAAGGTATTTGCAAAACACTGAGTTAGAGAGCAGTCCTTTATAGTTATATCTCATCTCTCTTATCTAACACATACCCTGGCTGGAGGGTGCCTGTTCCACACCAAACATCCATCCATCCATCCATCCACTGTAATTAGCAGACAGACAGCCCAGTGCTGATGCAGGTTTGTTGAGAAAACCTCCACCCTCACCCAAGACAGAAGCTGTGAGCCATCCCCGGCTGAAACGGCTTTTACTGCACAAGCTTGAGACATGGAATATTTACTCTGTAGCAACAAAAATGTTGATCACCAGAACTGTGAGTGTAGCTGATTTGCCACTTTTGAAAGAGCTGTGCTTTGATAAACAGATGTGCTACTATAAAGGAGCCAAAGTTCCTAATTCCTTCTCTAAGGACAGGTTTCCTGATTTGCTAATTTGCTTTTTCACATTTCTCTGAAATTTTCCTCGTTTTAATTAGTCTTCCAAATTTAATCAAGTCTAATTGGCACTTTTTCCAGTGCTTGCACATCTCATTTCTGAATGAGATGCACTTTTCCTGAGCCAGCCTGGCAGGCGTTGGCTCAGACACTGAAAATCTTCCTCTATATTTTCAGCAAACAGACACTTTGAGTTTAAAACAGAAGGGCCCAGTGGTGAATGATAGACTTTTGGTTTTGTTATTCTGATCCCATTCCCATGTCTCATAGTCATCCAGATATCCTGTAGTTACTTTCTAGCAGCTGTGAAGAATTACAATTAGAATCTGCAGACACCCCTGGGGCTGGCACGGGGGCTTCCACAGCCCTAGTGGAGCCCTAACAAGTGTCTCTCCACCCCTCCCCTTCTCCTGCTGGAGGTATCTCCAGGGCAGGCAGCTCCATCCCAGCTGCTTGTCTTGCTGACGTTGGCACAGGTGCAGGTGGGGTTTGCTCACAAAGGTCTGAAATGAGCTCAGTGTCCATTTTGCTCCTTGGACTATGGTGGCAGACCAGGACAATGGTCCCAGCTGAAGTGTCTACAGCCCATCAGATGATTCCCATCATCTGCACACACCAGACAGCTGGGCCCAGACTTGTCTGCAAACATACAACATGATGTATTTTCTGGTAGGAGTTACTGCTCCAGCCTCCAGCCCACACAGCAGCCAAGAGCAGATACCCTGTATCTCAGCCCTGCAGTTCTCTCATCACTGATCAGTTTTTCACCTGATTTCCTAGAATACATTCCCCTTGTTTGCTGATGCTTTTTGCAGTCATGTTTTACTTCTGTTGCAAAGGCTTTTCCTTTGTGTTTTTAAATTCTGATCATGGCATTGCATGTGCTCTGGCCTCATTATCTTTGGCAACAACCAAATCACCTTTAGTAATTTTTTAATTAAATGCATTTGATTTCTGCTTGGCAAGAAGTTTATGTAGAACAGAGTTATCATTGGTTGTGAATTTTTAGTCTTCATTTCAGTTTGCTCGTTTTTCTTGTAAATGTCCTCAAAATCAGATCTGCAGAAACAAAGATTTCTGTGGCTTATGTGGGGCATGGCCTGTTGGTTCTGCTTGGTGAAGGGAGAAAACTGGGAGAGTCTGGGAGCTGATAATGTCCCTTATGAAAAGGGATATTTGCCTCAGCCTAAGACAACATTCAGTATCATAGTTTTGGAGACTTAATTTGTACTAAAGCCCTTGGGGGGGTTTCACAGGATTGCTGGAGTTGGAAGGGACCTCTAGAGATCATCTAGTCCAACTCTCCAGCTGAAATAGGACAACTAAAGCACTTTACCCAGGACTGCATCCAGGTGGGTTTGGAATATCTCCAGAGAAGGAGACTCCATAGCCTCCCTGGGCAGCCTGTCCCAGGGCTCCATCACCCTCACCAGAAAGAAGTTTTTCCTCATATCTAAATGGAACTTCCTGTGTTCTGACTTGTGCCTGTTGCCCCTCTGTCACGATCCGTGACCTATTATATCTCCTTTTTGGAGTGTATTAACTTATCAGGATTTGCTGAGAGATCCACACGTGGGTATCGCCTCACACAGAGGATACAGGAACTTATGTCCCGACTTTTTTGAGTGAATAACCTGCTCAGTGCTTACTAATATTTCTAACAACAGCAAGGTTTATTGTGGGGAAAACAAAGCAATTCGGGGCAGGAGGTTCAAAAGGAGTGATTACAACACATTAAACATATATGGGTACACCTTAGTTACACATCTTATTCACGTGAGGGAAGCAGAGGGGAGGGGTATGCCCGAATGGCTGGATTATATTTTCCCCTATAAGCTGGGGTAGCCGGAATTGTCTCACCACGGCAGTGCAGGTAGGATGAGCTGGGTAGCAAAGAGGCTGCGGGCACTCCAAGCGCAGGCCGCCCCCCCCCACCACAAAGCGGCGGCAGTCGGCACGCGGCTCCGGGACCGTAGGTGTGCAGACGCTGGAAACGCGGCGGTTTCAG
>NW_009952493.1:176009-178009 GCF_000747805.2 Chaetura pelagica | reverse complement strand
CCGTGTTAAGTCAGTTTTGTCGGCTGACTCAAAGGACATTTCATGTTCGTGTAAGGAAATACCTGGTCCTTCACACTTCACCCCGTGGCCTTTGGGGCAGCAGGCTTTATAGTCTCTGCTTGTAGGAAAAGAGTCCAGTCTTTGGCCCCAAAGCGTTACTGTGTTTCTCTCCTTGGAGCTCCAGCTTAAGTCGGGCTATTATGTGGCAATGTCCTCCTTGCAACATTGGATTTCCCTCGTATGGATGTGTGTAACAAGTATCAAAGAACAAAACAGATAGCATTAGCAACAATTATAAACAACTAGAAATCCCAGAATCTCAGACTGGCTTGAGTGGGAAGGGACCTTAAAGACCTTCCAGTCCCACCCCCCATGGGCAGGGACACCTCCCACCAGCCCAGGCTGCTCCAAGCCCCATCCAACCTGCCCTTCAACACTGCCAGGGATGGGGCAGCCACAGCTTCCCTGGGCAACCTGGGCCAGGCTCTCACCACCCTCACAGCCCAGAATTTCCTCCTCATGTCTCACCTCAATCTACTTTCTTCCAGCTTAAAACCATTACCTCTTGTCCCATCACTCCCTGCCCTTGTCCCAGGTCAGATACTGGAAGGCCCCCAATAAGGTCTTCCTGAAGCCTTCTCTTCTCCAGGCTGAACAAACCCAACTGTCTCTGCCTGTCTTCACAGGAGGGACACTCCAGCCCTCAGATCATCTTCGTGGCCTCCTCTGGTTCCACTCCAAGGCTGATAGATAATAAAATAGTCAACAGATTAAAAAAAGTCATGCAAATTGGGAAAAAGGTCCTAAATCTGCACAACACTGATATAGGTTAGACTTACTCTTATAACCACCTTGGAACCAGATGTCATTATAAACAGGTCTCTGCAGTTGGAAGTTCAGTGCTCAGTAAATGTGTAATTGTACATGTTTATCTATCTAAATCCACAAGCTTTGCATCTTGCTGCTGTCTCTCTTGCCCAGAGTTTTGGGACCATGTAGGTTGATAGGTGAGAGATAAGCTGTTCCAAGCTGTTGCTGGATTTGTTCTTAAAACAGAAAATATCAGCATGTTGTTATTTCAGTCATTATTTATTTTATTAGTGACTCCTGAGCTCTGTTCGCATTGCCTAAAACTCTTGTATAAAATAAGAAAAGCACATGAACAATCCAACAGCAACAGGGAACAGGGAGGGCTGAATGTCTTCAGATGAGAGAATGAAGGTAGCAATGAGGGGAGACCTCATTGCTCTCTACAACTACCTGAAAAGAGGTTGCTGGGAGGTGGGAGTTGGGCTCTTCTCTCAAGTGAATAATGACAAGACCAGAGGAAATGGCCTGAAGCTGCACCAGGGGAGGGTTAGACTGGATATTAGAAATAATTTCTTTATCCAGAGAGTGGTTGGACACTGGAACAGGCTGCCCAGGGAGGTGGTGGAGTCACCATCCCTGGAAGTGTTGAAAGGAAACACACATGCGGTGCTGAGGGACATGAGTTAAGCACTGAAGGGGTAGATTAGGTTATGCTTGGTGGATGTAGGTTATGGTTGGACTTGATGATCTTCAAGGTCCCTTCCAAGCAGGATGATTCTGTGAATCCATGAGGACATGATATTTAGATTTGCAGCTTGGAGGAAAACAGTTACAAGTGAATATTATACAGATCTTGCAGATGGTGAATTATGTCAAGGGTGTGCCCAGGAAAAGCTCTTTATTTCTCATAGTATAAGAACCTGTTGTGTGTTAGCCCAGGTGGGCAGCTTGGCACCCCACAGCCACCCAGTCCTGCCAGTGGAATGGTGAGAGAATGGGAAGGGTAAAGGTACATGACCTTATGTGTTGAGATAAAGGCAGTTTAACAGATACAGCAAAAGCTGCACATGGAAGCAAAATAAGGAATTCATTCCATGCTTCCCCCTGGCATTACTTGGGAAGACAGTGTCAACTCCAATCATCCCCTGCTTCCCCGATTTCTTTGGATAGCTGGTATTTTATCATAGAGT
>NW_009952493.1:156775-175900 GCF_000747805.2 Chaetura pelagica | reverse complement strand
TCAGCAGGAGTCACCTGTCCTGGTGCTGCTCCAAAATTTCTGACAGTCTGTGATCATTTCCAGGACTCCTGGGTCATCAGGGTTTCCCATTCAAGTCCCATCACTTACTCCACATAGCATCAGATTCAAGTTGCATAGAGGGGACCCTCCCTTTGAATGTCCAATCTAGCACAGGTGGTCAAGGTGCCCAGAGGACCTGAGCTTTGATACCAACCTCAGGTGGCTCAAACCCCTCCATGACCTGCTAATATCTCTTTTTCTTCTGGAGGTCTGTGATGTCCATTTCTCACATCTGGTCCTGTCTGGACAGTTTCAAGGGACAGTTTCAAGGCTTTTTGCTGTTCCCCAGTGAATTTATTTGCCCTTGGATTTGAAATTAATTGAGATATGTATAATTAGGTTGTGGAACTTGTTCCCAGGAAGGCTGCATACACCATGGGATGTGATGTACCTTGGAGACAATTAATGAGAATGGGTCTACTGGTAGACCTTGAGAATGATAGCCCAGATGTATCCTCCAACTCAGGAAATCCCACTTCCCATCACTGCTGGAACCTGCATACTGGGCAAAGCCATCTTTTCCCCTTGCCTTCTTTCTCATGGTGTTTTCCTTCTTAGCTGAGATTGCCTGTGAAGAAGGCAGAGCATTGGCTGCCTTGGCCTTTGGAGCAGACCCAGTGTATCAACTGGTTCAACCTTTTCTGCAACATTCATGACAGTTTGTGCTTCATGTCTTCCTAGAGCTCAGCACCCCTCTGCTCTGGGTGCTGCTGGGCTGTCCATGACAATAGCAGCAGAGAGTTTTTCACCACTATCCAACACCAAGACAAATTCTAGATCTGGTTTCCAGAAGATTCAATTTGGTTTTTCCATGTTGTAACTGACAAACCACTTTAGGATCCAGTTCACCCAGGTGAGAGGGCTCCTTAGTCTCAGCTATACTGCCCCAGGTGGGCAGAGTCCAGCTCAGTGCAAGACCATGGCACCCATGGTCACCTCCTAGGCCAGAGCACATACTCCTTGGGGTAACCTCAAGCTGTTTATAGGAGCAAGAGTCACCTCTGTTATCTTCTCTGTTATCTCCAGGACACAGTGAAGGTGTCCCCAGGGAGAGGCAGCCCGGGGATCCAACTTAGATCACACCCCAAATTACGGGCCAGCTGTCTGGGGTAGTCATTCGCATCCACGGTGCACATCTGGATGTTCCTGTAGTATCTGAGCATTGGGCAGATGCCTTTCAATGCCAAAGCTGGTGGCTCACACTGAGTGAATTCCAGACAGTTGGCACTAACCACTCAGGGAGGTTAGACCCACCAAGACCTCTCCAAAGCAGCAGCCCAGACTGGAGGCATTTGGAAAGCCTTGGCTGACCAGCAGGAGATGACCAGCATCCCTGGAGAGGTCTCTTCCTTCCCTCTATTTCTGGATGATCCATTCTGGATTGAGTGTCCCATCACCTCCTCCTCCCTGGTAGGGGGAAGAAGCCAGGGGGAAGAAGCAGGAAAGGAAGCACAATCTGTGTGGTGGGTTGTCCCCTCCTGGGAGCTCCTCACAGGCAGGACAGGCAGTGAGGGGACAGCAGCACCAACAAATGTGGTGGCCTTGCTGGAGCAAGCAGGTCTGCAAACGAATTTCAGGGTCTTTCTTTGGAAGAAAGGTTTTCACAGTGCTGAAAAATCTCACTGTGTTTATTGCAGTCGGAGCCTGGAAACCTCCATTTCCCTATGCAGATCATATGCATTTATGTAAATTCCAGGTCAAATCATATTATCAGAGCCCTGCAGAACGAGCGGCTTCTCTCCCACGGCAAATGGGGTGACTGTGTTTTCTAAAGGGACAGAGACGTTGCCCTGCCCAGACACTGCTGAGCACAACATTTCTCTCTGGCCCAGGGAACAAAGGGGCAGCCCCTGGGCCCACTTTATTCAGGCTGCAAGAGAAGCAGCCCCAGCTCCCAGCCCTGCCCCCCGGTCCCCCAGCCCTCCAGCAGTTGCTGGCAAAGAACTCCCCAGCCCAACCACGTGCAGTGCCAGGACAAAGGGGTGCAGGCAGATGCCAAATCACTTTCCAGGCCATGACAGAGCCCTGAGTCACCCAAACTGGAGCAGCTCTCCCGCATGGGCTCGGCTGACAAAAGTGCTGTTGCTGCAGCAACACTAATCCAGGGCAGGGAGCTGAAGGAGGGGATGCAACAGCAGGTTTGTTTGCTCAGCACTGTGCTCAGACAAGGGGAAGTGGTGGTACAGAAGCAGAGAATCACAGGATGTGTGGGGTTGGAAAGGACCTTTAAAGGTCTTCTGGTTCAGCCTCTCCTGCAGTGCACAGGGACCTTTTTAAACAGATCAGGTTGCTCAGAACCTCCTCAAGCCTGGCCTTGAATCTTTCCAGGGATGGGGCCTCCACCCCATTATAGGTGGTTGTAGGCAGCAACCTAGAGGGATCTGCTCACTCTGTTATGAAGCCCTTTGTGGTGGCACCTCCTTGAGCAAAGGGCTTTGAACATTAGAGGGAACTAGCCTCAGAGCAGGTGAACAGCTCAGATCTGACCCCACTCCCTGCTTGCTGACTGGACAGTCATAGAATCACTGAGTGGTTTGAACTGGAAGGGACCTTACAGACCATCCAGTCCCACCCCCTGCATGGGCAGGGACACCTCCCAGCAGCCCAGGCTGCTCCAAGCCCCATCCAACCTGCCCTTCAACACTGCCAGGGATGGGGCAGCCACAGCTTCCCTGGGCAGTCTGGGCCAGGGTCTCACCACCCTCAAACTAAAGAATTTCCTCCTCACATCTCACCTCTGCCATTACCCCTTGTTTTATCACTTCATTCCCTTGTAAAAAGTCCCTCCCCACCTTTCTTGTAGCATCTTCAAGAACTAGAAGGTGCTCTAAGGTCTCCCCAGAGCACTCAGGGTAGCCCCCTGGCAACTGTGGAGGTCTCCACTGCACTCCCAGATGTCCATGTCTTGCCTGTCCTAGGGACCCCCAAACTGGACATGGGATTCCACACATTATCTCACAAATGCTGAGTAGAGGGGACAAATCACATCACTCCATGTTCTAGTCACTGTCTTGCTAATGCAGCCCCAGGATGCCATTGACCTTCTCTCCTGCATGGACACAGACTCCTGTTCGAGCTGTTGCCCACCAGGATCCTCTAGCCACTGTTTTCCACTGAGTTAGTCCCCAAATTGTCCTGTTCTGTGGGACTGTCCCAACCCAGAGCAGGACTTTGCATTTGTTGATATTGAGGTTTAGGAGGTTCCCATCAACACATTTCTCACTCTATTGAAAACATTCTTGATAGGCTGGAGCCTATCAAAACCAGCTGCCAGATAGTCTTTGAGCCACTGACCAGTGGCCTTTCAGCCTAGAGGTCCACCCACTTTTCAGTCCCTCTGTCTGGAACATATTTAATCCATTTTTTCCACAGAGATGTTACAGAAAATGATCTCAAAGTTCTTGCTGAGGCTGAAGTAAAAAACATCCCCTGCTCCTCCCCACCACAGAGCCAGACACTTCATCACAAAAAGCTGTCTGATTGGTCAGGACAAATTGCTTCTGATAAATCCATTCCCAATCACACTCCTGTCCTTGACGTGACTGGACAGGGTTTCCAAGAGGATTTTCTCCACAGCTTTCTACAGCTGAAGGTCTCATTTCCCATAATTGCAATTACTGAGACATGGTGGGATAGCTCACATGACTGGAAGGTTGTCATGGAGAGCTATGTACTCTTTAGGACAGACAGGCCAGCAAGGTGAGGTGGTAGAGTTGCTCTTCACGTGTGAGAGCAGCTGGAATGCATTGAGCTGTACCCAGGGGGAAGGAAGAACATGTTGAAAGCTTCTGGGTAAGAATCAAGGGGCACACAAAGATGGGTGAAACTGTTGTGGGTGTCTTCCACAGACCACCAGACCAGGAAGATGTCCATGAAGCCTTCTACAGACAGCTGGAAGTAGCTAGATCACATGCCTTCGTGCTGATGGGTGACTTCAACCATCCTAATATATTTGTTGGAAAGCCCACACAGCAAAGCAGGTTCCGTCCAAAAGGCTCGTGCAGATCATCAATGATAACTTCCTAATGCAGGCAGTGGAGGGACCAATGAGGAGAGGTGCACTGCTGGACTTTGTATTAACAAATAAAGAAAGTCTAGTTGTTGACATTAAGGTTGGGAACAGCCTTGGTGACAGTAACTGTGACATGGTGGAGTTCAGTATTTTGCAAGGAAGAAGCAGGGCAACAAGTAGGATTTCAAACCTGGACTTCTGGAGGGCTAACTTTGGACTCTTCCAAGATCTACTTGCAGGAATCCCATGGGCTTAGACTCTAGAGGGTGGGGAGGGCCAAGAGAGCCGGTTAATATTCAACATCCCTTCTGCCAAGCTCAAGATAGGTGCATTCCTTTGAGTAAAAAATCAAGTAGAGGAGGAAGGAGACCTGCATGGGTGAGCAAGGAACTCCTGAAAAAAGTCATGTGGAAGAAAGAAGTTCACAGTCTGTGGAAGAAGGGACTTGTCACTTGGGAGAACTACAGGGATGTTGTCAGGGTATGTAGGAAGGCAACAAGAAAGGCCAAAGCCCTCTGAGAACTTTAACTGGAAAAGGAAGTAAAAGAGAACAAGAAGGGCTCATTCAAATCCATCAGTGGAGAAAGGAAGAGGAGGGAAAATGTGGGTCCAGTGCTGAGGGAGGTGGGAGCCCTGGTACCAGAGGATGCAGAGAAGGCAGAGTTGGTGAGAACCTTCTTTGCTTCAGCCTTTCCTAAGACCAGCCCTCATGAATCCCAGACCATGCAAGTGAGAAGGCCTGGAGAAAGGAGGACTCTCCACTGGTCAGTGAGGATTGGGTTAGAGATCAGAATATACACAGATCCATGAGCCCTGATGGGATGTACCTGAGTGCTGAGAGAGCTGGTTGGTGGTGTTCAACCACTCCATCATTTTTGACAGATCCTGGCCACCAGGAGATGTGCCTGAGGGCTGGAGGAGGCCAGTGTCACTCCAGTCTTCAAACAGGGCAAGAAGGAAGATCCAGAAAACTACAGGCCAGTCAGCCTCACCTCCACCTCTGGAAAAATGATGGAGCAGCTCATTCTGGAGGTCATCTCTAAGCATGTGGAAGAGAAGAAGGTTCTCAGGAGAAGCCAGAATGGACTCACCAAGGGGAGCTCATGTTTGACTAATCTGACAGTCTTCTATGATGGTGTGACTGGATAGATGCAGGGAGAAGAGTGGGTGTGTCTACCTTGACCTTAGCAAGGCTTTGGGCACTGTCCCCCAGAACATCCTTGTGACCAAGCTCAGGATACGTGGGATACAAGAATGGACAGTGAGATGGATGAAGAACTGGCTACACAATAGAGCCCAGAGTGGTGGACAATGGTCCAGCTGGAGACGTGAGACCAGTGGAGCCCTCAGGGATCAGTGCTGGGTCCAGTCTCATTCAACGTCATAATCAACAACCTTGATGAGGGGGCAGTGTCTTCTCAGCAATTTGCTGATGACACCAAGCTGGGAGGATTGGCTGATGCACCTGAAGGCTGAGCAGCCATGCAGGGAGATCTGGACAGGCTGGATAGCTGGGCAAAGGGGAACCTCATGAGGTTCAATGACAGTAAGTGCAGAGTCCTGCACCTGGGGAGGAACATAAAATGCACCAGGACAGGTTAGGAGCTGATCTGCTAGAGAGCAGCTCTGTGGAGAAGGACCTTGGGGACAACAAGCTCTCCATGGGACAACAATGTGCCCTGGTGGCCAAGAAGGCCAATGGTATCTTTGGATGCATCAGGAGGAGTGTGTCCAGCAGATCCAGGGAGGTTTTCCTGCCCCTCTACTCAGCCCTGGTGAGACCTCCCTTGCAGTGTTGTGTCCAGTTCTGGGCTCCCCAGTTCCAGAGGGACAGAGATCTACTGGAGAGAGTCCAAGGGAGGCTACGAGGATGATGAAGGGACTGGAACATCTGTCTGATGAGGAAAGGCTGAGAGACCTGGGGCTGTTCAGTCTGGAGAGGAGAATGCTGAGAGGGGATCTAATTAATGTCTATAAATACATGAGGGCCTCAAGAAGGCAGGACAAGCTCTTGTCACTTGTGCCCTGTGACAGGATAAGGGGCAATGGATTCCAACTGGAGCCCAGGAAGTTCCACCTCAACATGAGGAAGAACTTCTCTACTGTGAGGGTGACAGAGCCCTGGGACAAGCTGCCCAGAGAGGCTGTGGAGTCTCCTTCTCTGGAGACTTTCCAGCCCTGTCTGGATGCCTTTCTGAGTGACCTGCCCTGGTTTGGGTCCTGCTCTGGCAGGGGGGTTGGACTGGATGTTGGGGGTCCCTTCCAACTCCTGACATTCTGTGATTCTGTGATAACTGCTGAAGCTGCTGCTGTTGGTGTGATAGGTTTTTCCTGTATTTGCACGATGCAGAGGCCATCTTATTTCAGAGCACCACATGGGATAAGACAGAACCAGCTGCATCTAAGAGGGGGTTGTTCATGACCAGCCGAAACGTGACAAACCTCAAAGTCCCAAAGAGAAATGACTGTTTACCTGGAAAAATCTGTAATGGTGCCCATTCAAAATCCTTAGGAACATGAGAAGCATAAACAGAAGGACATCTGAGATGTCCTTGAATGGATTATATTCAATACTTGGCAATTAGTAGGAGACAAGGAAAGGCACAAAATTTGCACCTATTCAGAGATTCAGGTTGGCCACAAGGAAACACTGTTTTCTCAAGGAGGTGGCACAGCCCTGGGACAGAGTCCTGGGCAGGTGGGTGATCTTTACCCTTGGAGGTTTACGAAATTTGGCTTGCCTAATCTGATGTAGTGTTGCTGGTTGTCTTGCTCCAAGTCAGGTTATACTGCACCACCTTTTAATATGAGGAATATTCCTATTTGGTGTTTTAACCAAACCCACATCACTTACTCCAAGCTGAGGGCATTATAGGAAGTTCTAAAATTGCATTCTAACAGTCAAGCCACATGTTCCAATTGTTTCTTCCAATCTGTCAATTCTGGATTTTCTGAATGCTTTAATATCTGTTCAGCCTAGAGAGCAGGAGGCTCCTTGGTGACCTTATAGCAATTTTCCAATATCTGAAGGGACCTACAAGAAAGCTGGGGTGGGGCTTTTTGCACAGGTGTGTAGTGAGAGCACAAGGGGCAATTGTTTGAAGCTTAAAGAGGGGAGATTCAGGTTGGACATGCGGAAAAAGCTCTTCCCTGTGAGGGTGGTGAGAGCCTGGCCCAGGTTGCCCAGGGAAGCTGTGGCTGCCCCATCCCTGGCAGTGTTGAAGGGCAGGTTGGATGGGGCTTGGAGCAACCTGGGCTGGTGGGAGGTGTCCCTGCCCATGCAAGGGTGGGACTGGATGATCTTTGAGGTCCTTCCAACCCAAACCAGTCTGGGATTCTATGATTCTATGATTTGTCTCTAGAGGTGATTTTAAACCATTTACCAAATGCAATTATAATGTGCTGATCCCACATTGCACACAGGTACAGCCTAACAACATCTCGTTGTCACAGAGAAATTAGTATTAATTCTCCTGAGTGGTTTTATAACCATCTTCTTCCATCTTTGGTGTTTCTTCCTTTTGCCAGTTCACTCCCAATCCTCTTCTCTCATCACACTGTGATGTCCAGCGACACATTAATTCTGCCTGCAGGAGCTGCTGGCAGTGAGGGAGCTGTGTTGTCTCCTCATTCTGCTGGGTGATGGAAACTTCTGGGCACAAGCCACTTACCATCCAGCCATTATCTTGACCTTCCTTCTGTCTCTTCTTTCTGTGTGTGACACAAGCTTCTGAATTTCATTATTTCTTCAACTATCAGCACTTTGAGGGTCATCTTAGATTTCCAATCACATCTAGACCATGTCTCCTGCTTCTTGGTGCCAGGGCCCTGCAAGAAGCAACAGAAGCTCTTTTGAAACACAGGCAGGATGTTGGCTACAAGTATTTCTGGATGACTCAAGTGTTTGTGTCGTCCAATGAGGAACACTTCTGACGATCAGAAATTATGGTTTTTTAACTTAGGACACTCCTCCCTCCAAAAAAAATGCAACAGGAATTTAGTACAAGGTGCAGGAATTCCTGTCCAGGACATAATTTTGCCATAGTCTCTTCTCAGTCATGGTGCCCAGTGCTCTTCATCTCCCTATGAGAAATCAATGTCTGCTTCTCTGACAGGATATCCACAAGATATCCACAAGAACCTGTGGATCTTCCCCAGATCTACACCAACGTCAGTGATGAGATGTTGTTCAAGCACTTACAGATGCCTGGGCTACTCTTCTGAAGGCCAAGGCATCTCACAGCCACTGTACTCCTGGATCCATGCTCCACAATGGTCCACATGAGCCAAGAGGAGACAAAGTCCTGAGCCAAGAGACATTAATTTCCTGTTCAAAGAGCTTTGCTCACCAGGGAAAACATTGAGATCAGTTGTGCAAAAGGGTATGCAGGGCAAGATCCATGCTGGTGAAACACGTGTAGTTTGGAAATGTCACCAGGGTGATGTCTCCAGAGAAAATTATCTCTGGTGAGGGTGAGAGAGGCAAAGGGTCCTTAGGAAGCTTGTGGAGCTCAGTAAGGTGATCCAGGTTTGGTGCAGGGACACTACACTTAGATGCTACTGCAGAGGATGCTACTGGCCCAGGTTGAGATGCAGGACTTTCTGGGCCCTGCAGCAGCTTGTGTTTGCTCTTGAGCCATCAGGACTCAAAACCCAGATGAGGCTACAAAAAAGGTGCTGAGAAGACAGACACTGCCAGGCATGGGGGGGGGGAGGGAACTGGCCAGCTGCTAGGGGTGGTGGAAGAGGCTCCCAGGTTTCCAGCAGTGTTTGTAGGCCATGGATGCTTCAGCAATGTGAGCAGCAGGCAGAGCACTTGAAAAATGTTTAAAGCTAATTTCTTTCCAAATGTTGTTTGGATCAGAAGGTAATATGACAGGTGCCGTAGAGGATGTAGGACCCAAAAAATTCTGTAGGGGACAGAAGAACTTCCTTCAGTGCTCTTTGAACTCAAGGGCAAGAATTTAGCATCTCATGCAATTGCACTGGAAGGATGTTCAGCACAGCCCCTTTGGGGAACCCAGGATCCTTCCTCCATCCCCTGCACTGGGGACCCCAGTGTGTGCCTGTGGTTCTCATCATGTCACTTCAGATGATCTGTTTCAGGCAAGTCCTCCCACCCCTCCATGTGTCACCTGATGACACACCTGTGTGTCATCTCACTGAGTGCTGATCAATGAGACCTTTGTTTAGAGAGGAAATCAGGACTATTGATTTCCCAGAAGATGACCCTTACAACACAGCTGAGTCCAAGCTCCTCTGACCCTGCCCCAGCACATCCTCCTCCTTGGTCAGTGCAGCTGCTGTGGGTCTGTGCAGAAACTGGCAAGATTCAGACTATATGGGCTCTCCCCCTTCAAGCCCAGAGGACAGGGGAACAAAAAAATCCTCCTTACAAACCAGGCAGGGGCCCTTTTACCCAGAGGTTGAAGAATTAATTTGTATTGGCTCAATCAGTTCTTTTCAGAAAAGCACAGGCTGGATTTGAAGACAATGTTAGAGAATCTGCCATAAGTGCTGGACATTTGTCTTTTTCTTTGAAACTGGTGCCTTTGCATTTTGCAGGTCTGAATTCCCACTCACCAGCCATTGTCTTGCCCTCTTCTGCTGGATAGAAAGTCTTAATCTTCCCCTTCTTCTCACTGCAACTAAATAATCTCTCAGAAGTCTCTCCAATAGACTAATCAAACTGTCAGTGGAAGCCAGTGCCCCAGCTCACTGCTAGTGCTCTTTTGTCCCCTTTCCATGTTTAACACCCTATTTACAACAAGCAGGAAGCTCAAAAACACTCCAGTTTCTGCAGTAATGGCTGCAGCATCATGTGCTCGTCCCTGGATAAGACAGAACACGCTTGGCCAGAACTCCATGAAGGCAACAGGAGCACAAAACTATCCCTAATTGTCCAGAAGGGCATCTCTGGGCAACCCTCAGGGCCTGGGAGCTGAGTAATCCCATTTCATAAACATGGCCCTGTCCTCCTTCCCCTCAGATATCTTATTTAACTTTGCCGAGTGTCAAAGGCACAAAGTTGCATTCTCATGGAGATGCCATTGTTGGCGTTGGGACCCCCAGGCTCCAGCATGTTCCTTGCAGCCTCCCCAGGGCCACCAGCTGCCACAGGTCACACTGTGGTCAGGCTTCCAGCCACATGCCCAGTTGTACATTTACAAGGCAGTCTGGAGAAGATGCTCAGATGTCAACAGAAATGTCACCAAGGGTCTCCTGCTCTGCCAGTGTGCCCAGGCTGCTGCCCACAGGTCTGACCAGTGCCAGCAGGTCCTGGTGCCCTGTAGCCAGCTTCTGGCTCATTTCAGAGTTGGTCACTTCCTACCTCAGTTCATCCTCCCTGCTGTCTTGGCTCTGGAGGGAAGAGAGGTCATGGCAAGTGGAAAGTGAAGTGTCACAGGAGAGAGCTGGGTCATCACAGCCAGGTGGTGACCACCAGCAAGAGCATTCTTGAAGAACTTTATCCTTTGGCATAGAATCACAGAATCCCAGGCTGGTTTGGGTTGGAAGGGACCTTAAAGATCATCTAGATCCAACCCTGCATAGGCAGGGACACCTCCCACCAGCCCAGGTTGCTCCAAGCCCCATCCAACCTGCCCTTCAACACTGCCAGGGATGGGGCAGCCACAGCTTCCCTGGGCAACCTGGGCCAGGCTCTCACCACCCTCACACCAAAGAATTTCCTCCTTATGTCTCACCTCAATCTCCTCAATTTCAGTTTAAGTTTCTCCAGATCCAGGGGGATTCAGGCAGACATCTTCCATGTGCCATGTGCTCATCCCAACCCAAAGTGCTCAGTGGAAGAGGATCCTCTGGCTGCTCAACACGTGCAGGTCCAGCCTGGTAGAGCAACTGCCCATGAGAAACAGCCCAGCAGGCAGAGTCTGGTGATTAGCACCCTCCTACCAGGGGGGCAGCAACAGGCGTTACCTGCAAAATTCAAGCATTTGTTATGACAAATACAATACAGATTGTTTGGTGGCTCAGTGAGATATTGACAAAAACCCACTTGGGATTTAGACACTGAAAAAATTGACCACATCAGCCCTGTTCCACCCCTGTGGAACATCTGCTTCCAGCTGAGAAACCATCTCACTCTGAAAGTCCTGGGCAGATGTTTGGGGTTAGAGTGATCCATCTCCCCTGCTCCCCTGAGCTCCATTAAACCTGCAGAATCTGGATGCAGTTTATAAAGAGAATGAGGGAACCACATCCTACCAACAGCAGAGATTTTTTTTCTGTGGAGTGGAGAAAAAGACCAGACACAAAGAGGATGGTTCTCTTTAAGCAGGATGCTCTGGGCACCCTTAGGAATTTTTTTAAGTGGTTGAAATCACAAAATGAGGAAAACATGAAATGATGTTCCCCTGAGTACAAACACTCCCAGGGGCTCAAACCAGGACACCTGCACTGAGCAGGGAAAGCTCCTCCCCAGCTACCAACTTCCAAAACTCCTCTTGATGCTTCCTTAAGCCTCATCCTGGCTTTTTCCTTTTCTGTTTTTCCCTTCACTCTACAATGACCTTTCAGGCAGTTGCAGAGACTGATGAGGTCCCCTCAGCTACCTCAACATCAGTGTTGACTGGAAACTAAAATACAACAGCACTGGCTCCTGCCTGCAATTCCTCAGGCACCCTCCTCTTCAGCATTTCTTTGTACCATTCATTATTAGCAATACCTGAACAGTCAGCACTGACATCCCACAGTAAAATCACATGCATCAATGGCACAGCTCCCTTCAGCCAGGATGACAAGCAGGTACCTGCTGTCCAACCCTCCTGGTTTGAGCCTCATTTTATTAAGTGCTTTCTCCTTGTCTTCTTCTGGAAATAATCAACATTTCTCTGTGAATGGAGCAGGTTGCCCTATTTCTGACCAGCTGGTGCTACAAGCACCTGGGCAACTGGAGCTGGGCACCCCCAGGCTTTGAAGGATCCCCCCGTGGGGCACTACCCCACCACGGGGAACATCTCTCTTCCTGCAGTGCTTGGAGGACGGAGTAAGCACTCCTAGCAGAGGTTGCAGCAGTAGGTAGGACACAACTCACAGAGGAGGCACCACTGAGTAGAGTGGACAACAAATAAAAATAATCCAGAACCTGGAGGGATTGAAAGACCCTGAGCTGTCCCTCTGGGAGAACTCTCAGACAGATGCTTCACCTATTTTTAAGCAGCCACAGGTTTGGGAGTGATTACCAGGTGAACTCTTGACTTTGTGAAGGTTTTGGAAAGGTTTTCAGCCTTTAGGTGGGACTAAATTAAGGGAGAATCTTAATTGAACAGAACCTGGCCTTGCAGGCTGCTGAATTTTGTGCAGATCATGCAATTCAAATGCATGATATAATGAGGTAAATTTAAAACACACCAAGTAGGAACAAAGCTGTCTTGTTCAAGAGGTCACATCACACTGGTGTGTAAATTCTACAGAGACTTTCCAGGGCAGAAATACAGCAAGACCCTGCACCACTCAGGGCCTTGGGACTCGCCCTTGTCTGGGGGATCAGCCCCCAATGCTCAGGCAGTTGAACCTCTTTTAAAAAAGAGAGGGAAAAAAAGTTCCTTTTGTTTTTGCAGAACCTGACGACGACTGCAAAGTTTGATGGAGAGTCTGTGCTAATAATGGTGACACCTCAAACCAGGGACACAGGTGCCCTCTCTAGTGAGCAGCTCCAAAATCAGGACAGAAGAGAGAAAACAGTAGGTGATTTATGAGCAAAAGGATGGGATTGATTAAAGCTTCCCAGTTCCTCCAGTGAAGTGAGATGTTCCCTATTTGAATTCTGTCACCTTCTTGTCTGAGCTCCAGATTCAGCCCAGACCTGGCCTGCCTCCAGCTCCTGTGTGCAGATATATTGCAGGCTTTGACTTGCTAAACTTTCCCTCTTGCCACTCTTGATCTTCAGGCAAACCCAAGAATTTGTGTCTTACCCTGTTCACAAAGGGCTGTAGTCAGCAAATTGTAATAATTAAAAGACATTAATAGTAGAGCATATAAAACACCCCTTGAAGGTGGGAGCACTGCCTGAGAGGTGAGACAGCAGGACAGATTCAGGACAGGACACGTCAGTCAGAGCTGGGCTGAGATTCATGATCCCTGAGCTTAAAATTAACATCTGCCACTTGTTATGACAGTGGGATGCCAGCCTGGGCCATTGTCCAGTTTAAGCAGAACATGGCCCAGAACTGGAAAATGCCAGATATGTCTAAAAATAGTACAATGAAAAAACATCCAAGCAGAGAAAGGTTTTCTCCAAGCCAACAGGTGGCAAGCAAGGCCTGATCCATGAGCTGGTTTTGTCCTGCTGGTTCATGGTTTTCCCAGCACGTTATAGGAATTGTGGAGATCAATAAGGAACATTAAGAAGACATTGGAGGGCACAAGCAGGATGACTTGGCCTTCTAACATTATGCTGCAAGTGATCTGAGTTGCTCTAGAAGGAAGTATCAGTATTTCAGTATTTTTCAGACATCATTTCTACCAGGTCCCTGGAGCCCTCAAGAAGTGTTTCTGGCTGTTGCTCTCATGGTATTTAGGAAAAGTAGTTATTTAGTTGATGCTGAGATGCAGGGGGAAGGTGCCACGGCTCCTCAGCACCCACCCTGCAGGGGTGGCTCCCTGCTCAGGTCTGCTCTGGCTGATGGGCAGGAGGGAGACACAGGAAATCTGTCTGTGAGGACTTGGTGCTTCCTAACCTACATATCCCATTGGCACAGCACTTGTGACCTCCCTCCATCCCTGGAGTCAGCACCACCAGCATCCTCTGCCCAGTGTTCACAGAACTCTTGGATCTCCAGGAGTGCTGGGGGCTCCAGGGCTGAACACATAAGCTCTTTCTAACAATTTTGTCAAGGTGAAGGGCACAGTGGAGTGGAGCATCCTCACAGCACTTCTGCTTTTCCATGGGAGATCCCTCAGGAGAGGCAAGGCAGAGCTGCAGGCTGGAGAGGCTCCGTTTCCGTGGCATAGGACCCTGACAGACACTCAGCTCTGCAGCCCGGGCTGTGCCTGCTCTCCTGTCAGGGGCTGCTGGTGGCCTTGGGATAGTGGGGAAAAAAGAAGAATTGCTCTTCAGATTCATCCACTTTCCAGTTTAGAGATGGAAAACATTCCCTCAGCAGCACATCCCAGAGATGTTTTTCCCGGCATTTCAAGTGAAAATGCCTGAGCTCAGGCAGTGGCAGGAGGCACCGATGCTGCTTTGAAGCTTTTTGGAATGCACCCCTCACACAAATGTCACCATTTTGCAGGTTTCTGTCCAATCCAGCTGGGCTCTTGGGACCCACAAAAGATGGAAACAGGTTTATGGGATTGCAGCAGAAAGAGGAAGAGGTGACCACACCAGGCTGTGCCCCAGGAAGCTGGTCCCCTCCTCACACTTCACTTTCCTTTTTTCTTCATCATGAAACCAGAACGTGACCCAAGTGTGAGGAAAACCTTTGGGTCAGCCCTCACTGTCCCCAGCACTCACAGCACTGGGGGGACAAACCTCTTTCCAAGGAGCTGTTTTGTCCCCAGGCAGCAGCTCAGCTCATCACCCCCAGCCAAGTCTCTATAATGTTCTCCTCCTCCAGGAGAAGCCACTCGCCACGGTTTGTCACTGGCTGGTAAAACCCAGGTGGGATGAGTTCCCTGTGGTCAGTGCCCCGAGCAGCTTCCAGTCTCCTGCAGAGGGGACAGAAGAAATGTCCCAGCAGCCTTTCCCCTCACCATCAGGAAACCTTTCTCAGTGTTCATCCTAAAAACTCTTATTCATCTATTTTGGCACAGTTCTAATCTGGCCAAATCCTGCTTCTTCCAAATATGACTATGTCTAATTTCTCTTAATATCATGTGTCTCTCCAAGCAGTAGCCCAAGCAGAACAAGATGAGTTTGAGGTCACCTCTGTAGGAAGGATGATGTTGAAAGGAGGGCCATGATACTGGAATGCAGGGGGGTGGTACTGGATGATCTAGGTCCTTCCAACCCAAACCAGTTCTATGGAGGTGAAGACATGACTCAGCTTGCTGAGGGTGCACCCACTGGTGGTTGCAGAAGAGGACCTGCACGACCATTTTCTCCCAGGGCTTCAAAGGTTGTCCCAGACCAATGGAAACCACAGAACATCAATGTGGGACTGCTGGATCCCCAGCTCTGCTGCATCCAGCACCTCCCATGGGTGACAGACAGTGCCCAGACTCCTGAGACATTGAAGGGATTAAGCAGAGAAGGATAAAAGGGATTCCCCACACGTTACCTGCACACACACACATGCACGAGACCATGGTCACGTGCACATCTGCCCCTTCACACTAGTACCTGCAGCTGTAAAGGACAGTTTCCCAGCCAAGCCTGGCCTCTGTAGCTCCTGCCCCTGAGCATGTGAAATGTCTGGGTTGTGAGTTGAAAATGTCTGTCACCTTCTGCAGCTGGGGCAGCAGAGCAGGACCATGAAACAGCTGCTTCCCTCTGGGAGGTGCAGAAACATGGGCTGAGGGAGCAAGGAAGGACCCTGGCACTAGGAGAGTGATCAAATCACAGACTGGTTTTGTTGAAGGGACCTTTAAAGATCATCTAGATCCAACCCCCTGCACGGGCAGGGACACCTCCCATCAGCCCAGGCTGCTCCAAGCCCCATCCAACCTGCCCTTCCAGACCCCCAGGGATGGGGCAGCCACAGCTTCCCTGGGCAACTCCACCAGCTGGGTGTGTGACCATGTGCAACCAAGAGCCACTTCCACCCTCCTCAGTGGCCTCTCTCACAGAGCAGATCTCAACTCCCACGTCAAAACAGATGGACCAACACTGACTGCACATCTCCTGCTGGGCTTCGCAGGTGGAGAATTCTGTTGTGAGATGGATCAGGAGTTTAAAGAAGAGATTTGACCAGGTCTGTGGCTGAAAGGGAGGATGGGTTCTCCCAGGAGTTCCCCAGGATGTCGTAGCAAGTCCCAGCTCTTCCACCCTGGAGGCAACTGCTGCTTTCTGGTGACCTACAACAGAATTAACCTGCATGTGAGACATGGAGTGGAGCTCACAGGCAGCACATCAGGCCAATCCTGCACCACTGCTGTGAGAAGCTGCTGCTACAGGAACAGCCTCCTGAGTCCTGACACCAAATGTCACCTACACCTCCACCTCTGTGCAAACCCAGAAGGCATCACACTCAAAAGAGTTGGGCTCAACTGCTCCATGTCCAGATGGAGACCAGTGACCAATGATGTTCTGCAGGGGTCGGTGCTGGAACTGGTGCTTTCTAACATGTTTGCCAGTGACATGGACAGTGGGATTGATGCACCCTCAGCATGTTTGCTGATGACACCAGACTAGGTGGTGAGGTGACACACTAGAGGGGAGGGATCCATCCAGACTAGAGAAGCTGTGGGGAGAATGGATCAGAAACAGTCTGGAGGAGAAGGACTTGGGGGCGATGGTGGAGGAGAAGCTCAACATGGCCCAGCACCGTGTGCTGGAGCCCAGAACCCACCCGTGTCCTGGGCTGTGCCACCAGCAGCGTGAGCAGCAGGGCCAGGGAGGGGATTGTCCCCTCTGCTCTGCTCTGGTAAGACCCCCCTGCAGGGCTGGGAACACCTCTGGGTTCCCAAACATGAGAAGGACACAGAGAATGTGGAGTGAGTCCAGAGGAGGCCACGGAGATGATCCAAGGGCTGGAGCAGCTCTGCTCTGGGGACAGGCTGGGAGAGTTGGGGTGTTCAGCCTGGAGAAGAGAAGGTTCCAGGGAGACCTTAGAGCAGCTTCCAGTGCCTGAAGGGGCTCCAGGAAAGCTGGGGAGGGGCTTGGGACAAGGGCAGGGAGGGATGGGATGAGGGGGATGGATTGGAACTGGAAGAGGGAGATTGAGGTGAGACATGAGGAGGAAATTCTTTGCTGTGAGGGTGGTGAGAGCCTGGCCCAGGTTGCCCAGGGAAGCTGCAACTGCCCCATCCGTGGCAGTGTTGAAGGGCAGGTTGGATGGGGCTTGGAGCAGCCTGGGCTGGTGGGAGATGTCCCTGCCCAGGCAGGGATCTAGATTCTTAGAATGTATGATTCCACGATCTCACAATGCACCCCCCTGAGACCAGAGTCTGGGTGCCTGGAGAAGCACACCATGCTCTCCTGCCTTTTCCCTGCCTCCCTGGCCTTGCTGGATGGAGAATGAAGCTAAGGTTGTCCAAAAGTGTTTCTTGGAGCTGCACAGTCTTCCCTGCAGTGCTGAGCTCTCCCATTGGGTTTGGTCTGGTGGGAGCTGGATGCATAAAGGGGCTCTCAGACTCACTCCTAGTGCCCTGTGGTGCCCCCCAAACATGTCTTGTTGCCCCTTTCCTGTGTGTCTCATCCAAGGGTGTGGCAGATGGAGTCAAAACATCACATGGACTGCTACAGCACTGAGGGCTTGGACAACTGTCCCACCACTGAGCAGGTGGGCAGAGAAGTGCAGAAGAAACAGGCCTGAGAGATGGTCAGGCAGGGATTTCTGGCAGAAGACAACAATGGGCAGGGATTGCAGCATCTCTTTCCAAGCAGGATGGAATTCAGGTCTTCTGGATTAGTGTCTTCAGCAGAGACATCTTTCCTGAGCAGGTTCCATGGGATTCTCTTCACATCTGAACATCATTAGAGTGCAATTGATTCATCCAACTGGTGTCAGCTCAGCATCCAGCCTGAGATCCCAGGCTGGACAGGCAGTTCAGAACATCAACCACAGGTGTCATAAAGTGAGGCTTCCAAATTCTAGAAGGACAAGGCCTGAGAATCCTTATCTAACCTGGAAACTGGCCCTGGTCTGAGCAGGAGGTTGAACTGAAGACCTCCTGAGGTCTTTTTGAACCTGAATTAACTAGTAACTATACAATTACTTATTAGCTCCCATGAAAAGTTCAGGGGTGGGCAGATGGGTTAGGGGAAACCACAACAAAACCAGGAGAAGTGGTTGATACCTCAGTGCTTCTTTGAGCAAAGGTGTCTTCACCCTTCAGCAACAATTTCTGGCCTAATAAGCAATTTGACCCACATATTTAATGCTAGGCACTTGGCAGGTCCTTGGACCTATAAGAAAAGGTCCTGTCAAATCTTCCCTCCAGCCCCTTCCCCATGTGCCAGCACATGTGCCTGGCTGGGGGCAGCTGGAGGCTGGTGTCCTGGGTGGAGCCGTGGTGCTTCAGCTTCTGCTGGGACCACCTGCCCTGGTGTCAAGGCAGCCTGGGACACGTGGCATTCAGATGTCTGGTCCCAGAGTAGTCCCTCTCCAGCACATGGTGACCCCTCTGCTGCTGAACTTGGCATTGGACAGGGCACTTTCCACCTTGGCCACAATCGAGGTGCTCTCAGGTCAGTGTCTCCTGACAGGTGAGACATCCCAGGTTTTCCCAGGCTCCAGCTGTTGCTGTCCCAGATCCAACTCCTTGCAGGTCCCTTATCAGGCCCACCGGCCCCACAGGTACATCTCAGATACTTGGGGGTACATTTC
This sequence comes from Chaetura pelagica, assembly GCF_000747805.2. NCBI lineage: Eukaryota > Metazoa > Chordata > Aves > Apodiformes > Apodidae > Chaetura > Chaetura pelagica. Next base: position 157,378 of record NW_009952493.1, on the reverse strand, counting down.
ATGGCTGCAGGTGCCTCTGTGCAGGGAGCTGAGTCCCTCCTTCTGTGCCTAGAAAGGACACGGATGTCTCCAGGTGTGAAAGCCCTTCCCACGTTGGTGCTATCCCCCGGGAAGTCTCTAGTTTTCCTGTGAAATTTCTCTTTCTCAGTACTTTGTCTCCCTCAACTGTTGGCTCACCTTGCTCTCCCCGGGATGAGACCAGGACCACGAGTGCAGCTGTGGCCCCAGCGCTGACGCTGTGCCCTGTCCCCGCAGGTCCCTGGCGCTGGGGCAGCAGTACAGCTCCCTGGGCTCCCAGCCCATCCTCTGCGGCTCCATCCCTGGCCTGGTCCCCAAGCAGCTCCGCTTCTGCCGCAACTACATCGAGATCATGCCCAGCGTGGCCGAGGGGGTGAAGTTGGGCATCCAGGAGTGTCAGCACCAGTTCCGGGGCCGCCGCTGGAACTGCACCACCATCCACGACAGCCTGGCCATCTTCGGGCCCGTCCTGGACAAAGGTAAACTGGGCAGCCCTGGGGCTTGTGGGGGGAAGCAGTTTTCCAGGGCGGGTAGAGCTGTCGCATCTCGGCTTGTGGACCCAGTACCACCAGTGTCCTACTAGGA
>NW_009952493.1:150684-156763 GCF_000747805.2 Chaetura pelagica | reverse complement strand
TGATGTTCTCACTTTCCATCTCAGCTTCTCCAGTTTCATTTTTTTGAATATTTTTGGTGTGTGACAGGAAAGGGGAGTGAGGGAAGGGGTTGTTCCCATCCCAGGAGCTCTCAGAAGGAGCACGTAGGATAAAGTGCAGGCAGGGGAAGGTCTGGCCCCGTGCATGTTGCTGTATTCTGGAATGGTGGGCTCCATCCTCCCTGCCCACGGTGAGCAGCTCATCAAAACAGGGTCAAGCAGATCCAGGTTGGGGTCATCAAATCCTAGAATCAGAGAATCGTTTGGGTTGGAGGGACCTTAAAGATCATCCAGTCCCACCCCCTGCATGGGCAGGGACACCTCCCACCAGCCCAGGCTGCTCCAAGCCCCATCCAACCTGCCCTTCAACACTGCCAGGGATGGGGCAGCCACAGCTTCTCTGGGCAACCTGGGCCAGGCTCTCACCACCCTCACAGCAAAGAATTTCCTCCTCATGTCTCACCTCAATCTCCCTCTTCCAGTTCCAATCCATCCCCCTCATCCCATCCCTCCCTGCCCTTGTCCCAAGCCCCTCCCCAGCTTTCCTGGAGCCCCTTCAGGCACTGGAAGCTGCTCTAAGGTCTCCCTGGAACCTTCTCTTCTCCAGGCTGAACACCCCAACTCTCCCAGCCTGGCTCCAGAGCAGAGCTGCTCCAGCCCTTGGATCATCTCCGTGGCCTCCTCTGGACTCACTCCACATTCTTATGTTGGGGGCTCCAGAGCTGTTCCCAGCCCTGCAGGGGGTCCCACCAGAGCAGAGCAGAGGGGACAATCCCCTCCCCAGCCCTGTTGGTCACGCTGCTGGTGACACAGCCCAGGACACGGGTGGGTTCTGGGCTCCAGCAAATGGTGCTGGGCCATGTTGAGCTTCTCCTCCACCAATACCCCCAAGTCCTTCTCCTCAGGGCTGCTCTCCATCCATTCTCCACCTGTATCTGTGCTTGGGATTGCCCTGACCCAGGTGCAGGACCCTGCACTTGGCCTTGTTGAACTTCATGCAGTTTGCATGACCCCACCTCTCCAGTCTGTCCAGGTCCCTCTGGATGGATCCCTCCCCTCCAGTGTGTCACCTCACCACCTAGTCTGGTGTCATCAGCAAACATGCTGAGGGTGCATCAATCCTACTGTCCATGTCACTGACAAAGATGTTGTGGTCAAGTTCCTTGGGGTCACAGGGTTATGCCCTTTGAAGCAGGCACTGTTCTCCCCAGGAGATCAGTGGGCAGCAGCTCCCCTGCCAGTGAGAATTCATGGTTGAACTCCATGGTCCTGACCAGGCTCAGTCAGGATTTCAATTCATCTTTCACAGATGAGCCCAAAACAGCCTGGGCTGGGAACAAAAGGGGGTAGTAAACATATTTTCCCTCTCCTCACTCCAAACGTGGTTGCTCCTCTTCATCACCTGCTTCTGACAGGCCACCTTTCTAAACCCTTGGGACAGATCAAGCACACTGGAAGCACATTGAGGAGGCACAATAAAGGTTCCCAATGAGGTCCCACCCTGAGTATTTCACTGAGAAATGAGATGTTGGTCCCCAAGACCAATGGGCAGCTGTACCACAAGCCTGCAGCCAAACATGGCCTGAAAGGAGGGTGCTGGAGGACCTTGGTGGCAGACAACCTACCCCACATCTCTGGTGTTCTGTTACCAAACCAAGATCTTAGATTAAAGCACATTAAATCATCTATGAAAATGAACCATATGGTGGAGAAAAAACCCCTCCCCTCTCCTCCATCCCATCCCATGGCAAAAGGGAAGTCACCAGGGCCAACTCATGGCTGTGGCTTTGCTCCTTCTGGAGGAACCTTCCCTGAAGGTTTGATGTGCTGAGCTCCTCCAGGTAGAAACAAAGCACTGCCTGCTCGGAGCAGCAGCTGGTCCAGGGCATGGCTTCCTTCCCCAAGAGCCTGCAGACCATGGGGACTCAGCTGCTCCCATGCACCATCTGACTCCAACCGCACCTGCACTGTCCGTGCCACCACCACGGGCTCAAGGGCAGGTTGGACAGGACTTTGAGAAATCGGGTCCAGTGGGAGATGTCCCTGCTCATTGTAGGGGTTTGGAACTAGATGGTCTTTAAGGTCCCATCCAACCAAAACCAGTCTGGAATTCTCTGACTCAGTAATTTCCAGAAGGTTCCTCACTTCCCAGGCTTCTTCCCCAATTCCAGGGAGAAGGGGCTGCATGTCTGCACCCTCACTGGACTCTGCCTGTACCAGGATCCTGACTATCAGGATCAGGCTGCAAATGTCTCTCTGAAGGCAGCTGGTCAAACTCAAGAAAGATGTCCAGCACATGCCTTGCTCTGACTCCATCCCAGCTTCAGCACATGGGACATCTGCAGACATTGTCTTGGCTTCACAGCTTCATAAATGCAACCAACACCATTTCTGGCTTCATTGGTATCAAAACACATGTAGGGTCAAGGGTTTAGTACCTATGGTCAACTGTCTAGGGTCTAGGATTGAGTATGTGTTTTTATTGAAAAATCAGTTATTCTTTCCAGTGACAATATGGAAATGGGTATCTTCAGGAAATGGGACAAATTACGGTTGAAAACTAAGACGGCAAATTCTTTCCCAGTAGTCTCCTGGAGTGTGTGTGTCCTGGTGGATCTTCCTTACAAAGCCACAATATTCTGCACACAAACAGCTCATGACATCTTTTTCAAGCTCCCACTAATGGTGCAGTTTCCTGAAACATCAGTAGGATATTGCAGGGAAAATGACTCATTTGGGTTAAAGTGCAACTCTTTGCAGGAGTCAGGACTGTGAAGTTACATGAGAGGGCTAAGAGGGACCATGAGATTCAATTCTCTTTGTTGCCAGGGTGTGTTTCAGGTAACTGCTCTATTTACCACCAAATAACTTGTCACCAAGGCTTGCCACGTGAGACTTCCTGCCTACTAAAGGCACGTCCCAAACTGCAGCTCTTACAAGATCAAAAAGATTGAATTTTATTATAAACTATCATAAAAACTGCCATAAAACCCCCTATCATAACAGTTTTAAACACGTTACGAAAGAACTGTTCCAGCATCCAGGCACTGAAAATCTCTCACCACCATTTCTGTCAGCACAACAGCACTTAAAAACTGCATTTCAACCATCCTCCACATCATGAGCAACTGAACTTTTGAATTTATGAAGAATATTTGAGGATTCTTTCAGCTGCAGGGGCTAGAACAAAACCTCACATGTTGGACATGCCTCAACATTTCCGTGCACTCCAAGCTGACAAAGTAAAATATCACCCCTTGCTCAGAAACTCTTCTGACAGATGGAGAAAAATGATGGAGCCCATTTGTTATGGAGCTTTCCCCATCACCCCCTGACACACCAAGGGTCTCCTAGACAGCATTGCCAGGAAATTAGCTTGGAAAATGTATTTATTCTCACGTCTCACTAAGCTGTAAGTAGAACAGCCAAAAATAAACACCATCGTCTGCAAATAACAACACATCAAAGTCCAACCCATTTGATTGTGGTTATTATTTACAGTTTTCTAAATGTGTTAAAGTCTTTTCTCTGCTACCTTGAAAATTAACGAGCAGAGACAGGATGGGACTCATTGCATCTACAAAGCAACAAGCAACACCAGGGAAGCCTTTGAGATTCCCAAAGTTTGCAGTCTCCGAAGTTGCAAAGAAACATTTTCAGCCACAGGTTTCTCAGCAGAAGGAAGAGAGAATGTTTGGCAATAAAAAGGCTTTTGTCCTGACCTGATGGATCTCGCCAGCTGTGAGGAACCTGGGACCAGCACAGCTGGTTGCTGCTGCAGGGCTGTGGGCAGGGCTGCTGGACACTTCTGTTGCCCTCATGGCATCCCCTCTCCCAGGCTGTTGTCCCACCTGCTTTAGATGCAGCAGCAGCAGAAACTGAGGGGTTTGTGTCCATAAACTGGAAATGAGACCCACAAACAACCCTGGCTGCACATTTAACATCTGGCCCAGCTCTCAACATCTGTGGCAGCTGTTGCTGTGTTCACTTCTCATTGGCTTCCAGGACACATGGAGGGGTTTCACCCACTAACTACAAATCATTAATTAGTATCAGGACTCAAACTCAAGATGACAAACACTGTTGCAGTCTGCACTGTGCATTAGGCCAATAGGGATTAAATACTAAGCCAGTATTTCAGCTGTGATAACTACCTGGATAAAATCACCTCTAAGTACTGAAGAGCAACATCTCTGTTCATCTCCTTGACTGCTCCCTTGGGTAGACTGGAGCTATTTTGGAAAAAAACTTTAAAGGTGCAGTTCTCACAACAAAAGCATGGAAAATCAGCCTGAGAAGAAATTGAGGATAATTTCATTTTAAAGGAGCTGCTTCCACTCCAGCAGAGCTTAGTCTGAAGAGTGATGTAGTGTGGGTGAACCTGGAGCCGCCTGCGGTGGTTGGGCTGTGCAGACCCTCTCACAGCTTCAAGCCTTCCTTCATTGCTCCTTCTGGACACACCATCCAGGCTTCTGGGGCTGGTGTCGGCATGAGAGCACAAGGCATCCCAGCCTGAAATAGCCTGAGGGACTTCTGTCCCCAGTCATCCCCCAGCTCCATCCCCACCTGACTACTCTTCCCAGCTTTACTGTAAGACACAAATCTGTCCTCTGACAGCATCCTACCTAGAATCCCAGAATCCCAGACTGGTTTGGGTTGGAAGGGACCTTAAATATCATCTAGATACAACCCCTTGCATGGGCAGGGACACCTCCCCCCAGCCCAGGCTCCTCCAAGCCCCATCCACCCTGCCCTTCAACACTGCCAGGGATGGGGCAGCCACAGCTTCCCTGGGCAGCCTGGGCCAGGCTCTCACCACCCTCACAGCAAAGAATTTCTTCCTAATCACAGAATCACAGCATGTCAGGGGTTGGAAGGGACCTCCAAAGATCATCCAGTCCAACCCCCCTGCCAGAGCAGGACCCAAACCAGGGCAGGTCACTCAGAAAGGCATCCAGACAGGGCTGGAAAGTCTCCAGAGAAGGAGACTCCACAGCCTCTCTGGGCAGCCTGTCCCAGGGCTCTGTCACCCTCCCAGGAAAGAAGTTCTTCCTCATGTTGAGGTGGAGCTTCCTGGGCTCCAGTTGGAATCCATTGCCCCTCATCCTATCACAGGGCACAAGTGACAAGAGCTTGTCCTGCCTTCTTGATGCCCTCCTGTATTTATGGACATTTATCAGATCCCCTCTCCATCTTCTCCTCTCTAGACAAAAAAGCCCCAGGTCTCTCAGCCCTTCCTCAGTAGGCAGGTGTTCTAGCCTTACTTCTTTCATCTTAAACCACTTCCCCCCCCATCCCAACCCTCCTTGCCCTTATAACAAGTCCCTTCCCAGCTTTCCTGGAGGCCCCCCAGGGCCCTGTAGGCTTTGAACTCACAGCAGTGATACCCAGCACATGCAGCACAGTGAGACCCGGGGGACTGACCTGCTCCCACCTGAGCTGAGCACCAGCCCTGCTTACAAGTCTGCCTTGACCCACCTGATTTCCCTCTATGTCCCCTACCCAAAATTGAGACTCCCAATGTTTATTTGCCATAAAATGTGTGGCAGCTGCAGCTGGTGATGCTTTGGCTTCCCAGGGCCACTGGTTGGCTTCCTGCAAGCTTTCTTTTTTGTCTGTTGGGTTTGGCTTTTTTTCCTGGGCTATGAAAAAAAACAAACCCCAAAACAAACCCCAGAATGTGGGGTAAGATCATGTTTTTACAAGCAAATTCTCTGAGATGATTTATATGGCAGGTGTGTAGTCTGGGACAAGGAGGGAAGAAAAACCTGCTTTCCCCCCTCTCTCCCTCCCTTTTCTTTTTAAAATAAGGTCAGTTTTTATTAAAAGACAACATCTCTTCCAGCCAAGTCCCACCCTAAAGCCAAGGCTGAGCCAACAGCCTTGCTGCTCTCTGGGAGGACGAGCAGTTACGGTCTCTGGGTTAGTGATAAACTCTGGGGTTTTGGTTAAAGTACCGAGCCCAGAAAGAGCTGGTTGTGAGAGCAGGAGGCAGGAACCCCCCCAGGCAGCTGGACACGGGCACCTGGGGTGGAGAAGAGGTCTGTGAGCTGCAGGCAGG
>NW_009952493.1:140509-149947 GCF_000747805.2 Chaetura pelagica | reverse complement strand
CCCGGCTGGGACAGCACAGGGCTGCACTGTCAAGGCGGCTCTAATCCTCCCTCGCCAGCCTCTCCCTCGGTGCTGGGAACGTTGCTCCCACATTTCATCTCTGGGAAACTCTCCCGGCTCCTCGCCCAGAGCCAGGGACGGTTCCAAGGCGCAGGGTTTGTGTCCACAGCCCGACCCTCCCAGCTGTGGCAGCAGGGCCAGCCCGGGGTGCTGGGGCAGCTGCTGGAGGGGTGCAGCCCCCCAGAGCACCCGCAGCCTCGGCTCCCAGCCCAGCACCCAGGGAGGCTCCAGGAAGCTGCTGCCCCTCTCCATCCCACCTTGGACCCCCTCCCAGGATGGAAAGCAAAGGCACGTCAGCAAGGAGAGCAGCTCATGTCCCCCCCTCTGCCCCTCAGCTGTCCTGCTCTGGGGCCAGAAGGGTTCACCAGCTTCTCTAATCTGAGCTGCTTCAGATCATCGGCCACCCAAACAGCCTTTGTGAGGCTGAACCACTCCAGTTGGAGCAGTCATCTTCAACTGGTGGCCCAGAGCCCCCAGTGGGCCCAGAATAAGTGGTTGGTGAAAGATATCTAAGGAAACCTCAATAGGCAGAGGATGAAATGCTGCTGGTACATCAGAGGTGAGGAGGGTAAGCAGGGAAGAGTTTGAGTTAAAAGAAAGTGAAAACCACAACATGGTCCCAGCAGGACTCAGCAGCCCTGGTTTAGGCTCATGTTTGACTCCCAGATGCCAGTTCCTTGTGCTGCAGCCAAGGGGAGATGTGCATTTCCCAGCTGGAGTGTCCCCACCAGCTGCCTCCTCCTATCACCTGCATGGGCTGCAATCAGCTCAGTTTGAGATGCCTGTTTTTTGGGAGCTTCACCCCACCTCTGCAGAGAAGCTCTGCAGGCCAAGAACAAGGTGCAGTGATTATCCCCCTGGGCATGAGGCACGAGCAGGTGAGGGACGCGCGGGGCAGCTGAGATGGTTCGTGGCTCCTGCTCTGGGAGGACATGATGGTCTCCAAAGTCATAGTTGGTATGAGCCAGCAGAAAATCCTGGCTTTGTCCCACACCCATTGACAACTGTCCTAGTCATTTGGCCAAGCTACACCTCCCACTGCACCCAGGGCACCTGCAACAGTTCCCCAAGACACGGCCCTGACCACCCCTTCTTCACCTCCAGGGCTGGATTTGCCCCAACATCTCCTCTGAATTTAGAGACCTACAGGCTCCCTCTCCCTCAGATGCCACGCAGGGTTGCAGTGCTCCAGTGTTGTGACCCAGGGTGCAGCACTGACACCAACTGTGCATTGTTCCACCAGGTTCTGAGCCAAAGGGTGTTCCCAAGGAGAAAGCCAACTGAGATATCATTTAGACCATGCTTGGGACAGCCTGTGCTTGGGAGAGCCTCACTGAAGCCCAAGGCCAAACTCCTGTTGGTTTCAAAATGAGTAAAAATAGAGAAACACTGTCTGCTCTGCTAGGAAAAAAATTTAAAAATAAAAATAACATAAAATTTAAAAAAAACCCAAAAACACCAAAAACCAACCTAAGCCACCAAAACCCAAGAAAGCCTGAAAACCCTCTGGAGCCGAGCTCTGCAGCTGAGCAGCCAGATCATTGCTGCAAGAACCCAGACTCCAAAGTTTCTGTCACTCTGCTGAGCAGGTCAACACGCAGGGGACTCACCTGACTGTCCTAAGTCAGGAGAGAGCTCTGAGCTGCCCTGAGCTGTGGTACAATCATGGAATCATTCTGGTTGGAAAAGAACTTTAATGTCATAAGTCCATCCCTTCCCCCAGCCCTGCCCAGGCCACCCCCGCCCCGTGTCCCTCAGCACCATCTCCAGGGCTTGGAAACCCCTCCAGGGATGGGGACTCCCCCCCTGCCCTGGGCAGCCTGGGCCAGGCCCTGACAACCCTTGCCAGGGAGAAACTGTTCCCAAGGTCCAACCTCAGCCTCCCCTGGCACAACCTGAGACTTTCCTTCAGCCCCAGCCAGGCCACAGCTGGAAGGCAGCATTTCCTTATCCTCACCCTTCTGGAGCAATCAGAAGCAGATGCAGAGCTGGGCATCCAGGCTGGTGAGTGTCATGGACATTTATGGAAAGACTTAACAAATACAGCTCTTGGAGCACAGCAGAAGGGAGGCTTTGGTCTCTGCAAGCACATGAAGTTAATCCAGGAGCCATTCAAAATTCTTGAAGATGAAAGCCCATGCGAGCACAGGAACAAAGGATATCAACTGACTGGGCTTTAATCTGAGTTAAAAATTCCAAGTTGCCATTGTCCTGCCTTCAAAACAGTGGAAGAGCCACCAGTCAGAGAACCAACAAAAAGACCAGCTGAGTTCAGAGCATATCACAAGTTCTACTATGACCTCCTGAAGAGTTAAAATACCAAAATATAAAAAGCAGGAGACACCTTTTCAGTTTAACAGTGTATTGTCCATTTTACAACTGCAAGACTCCCAGAACCATAACATTGAACTCCTAGACCTCACAGTACAAAAATGTCATCACATTAAGTGGACAAAGTTATCTCCTCTGGCGTGTCTAAAGCCAGGTCTAGGTTTTCAAGGTCTCCTCACAATAGAGTTATCTGGTGCTTCTAATACCTCAGAAGTGTCCTTTTGTAGTAGAAGGCCAAGAAAGTATGTCTTGATGGCTCCATGCCACCTGCTGCTTTGGGTGCACCACCCTCCAGTGCTCAGGCAGAAGGTCCTGCAGTGGGCAAGGCTGCTGGAGAGGTTTTGGTTCATGATGAAGAACAGTAGCTCCCTGGCTTCAGGCACTTAAGGTGAGCTTGGAGGCTCCAGGCACTTAAGGTGAGCTTGGAGGCTCCAGGCACAGAGCAGCCAGTTCTAGTGTGGATCATGAACTGGTTGAAAGGAAGAGACTTGTGGTCAGTGGGACAATGTAGTTGGGGGCCTGTGACCAGTGGGGTCCCTCAGGGGTCGGTGCTGGGACTGGGGCTGTTCAGTGTTTTCATCAAGGACCTGGGTGAGGGAACAGAGGGTGCCCTCAGCAAGTTTGCTGGTGACACCAAACTGGGAGGTCTGGCTGACACACCAGAAGGCTGTGCTGCCATTCAGGGAGACCTGGACAGGCTGGAGAGTTGGGTGGGGAGAAACTTGATGAAATTTAACAAGGGCAAGTGTAGAGTTTTGCATCTGGGGAAGAACAACCCCATGTACCAGTACAGGTTGGGGGCTGAACTGCTGGAGAGCAGGGTAGGAGAAAGGGACCTGGGGGTCCTGGTGGGCAGGAGGATGAGCATGAGACAGCAATGTGCCCTTGTAGCCAAGAAGGCCAATGGCATCTGGGGTGCATTAGAAAGGGGGTGGTTAGTGGGTCAAGAGAGGTTTTCCTCCCCCTCTGTTCTGCCTTGATGAGGCCTCATCTGGAGTATTGTGTCCAGTTCTGGGCCCCTCAGTTCCAGAAGGACAGGGAACTGCTGGGAAGAGCCCAGGGCAGAGCCCCAGAGATGCTGGAGGGAGGGGAACATCTCCCTGCTGAGGAAAGGCTGAGGGAGCTGGGTCTGTTGGGCTTGGAGAAGAGGAGACTGAGGGGCCACCTCATCCATGGGCACAAATCTGTTCAGGGCAGTGTCAGGAGGACAGAGCCAGGCTTTGTGCAGTGATGTCCAGTGACAGGACAAGGGGCAGTGGGTGCAAACTGGAGCCCAGGAGGTTCCATGTGAATCTCAGGAAGAACTTCTTTGCTGTGAGAGTGACAGAGCCCTGGGCCAGGCTGCCCAGAGAGGCTGTGGAGTCTCCTTCTCTGGAGACATTCAAACCCACCTGGACACGTTCCTGTGTGATGTGCTCTGGGTGACCCTGCCCTGGTTGGACTGAGTGATCTTTCAGGTCCCTCCAACCCCTGTGATTCTGTGGTTCCCACACATCCTGCTTTGGCCTTGTCTTTCTCACCTGACTATAACATACAGCCAATGTAAACATCTTTATTTGGCTCCTGCTGTCCAAAGTCCAGGTCAGGGCTCCACAGGATGACCATGGCTGGGGAAAGCTTGAACCATTGACCTGCCATGGTCACAGGTGGAAGAGGTGATGGACAGAGATGCAGCACCTAGATTAATTAAACAGTATCCACCAGCCCTTAGGCTTTGTTCTGCCTGTCCTATATCATCTGAAACCTCTCCCCATTTCAGTGGATGAATGAACTTCTTCATCTCCCCTTGGCCTACCCACCTCCAGCCATGGAGTTCTGCTCTGCTTTCCAGCCCAGGTATTACTCCAGTCTTCTGAGGCCCCTCAAGCTCTCACTGGGGTTTTGGTTACACGTGGGTGTCTGTGCTGGGTCAAATCCTGTTCCCATCATGTTTGGGGCAAACGCTGCCCTTGTGACACGCGGAGCTGGGGTGACCCCCCCAGCCCCTCCCGCCCAACCCGCTCCCGAAGGCGACGCCGGCAGCACCTGGTTCAGAAAGAGTTTGTTGAAAAATGAATAAAATACTTTTGTCTTTTCAGTGGGATGTAGGTGATGGAGGAGGAGGTTGGGAAGGAGAACACAAGTCTTGCCTTGACTGACAATCCCTGGGCTGTTTCTCCCCAGCCACCAGGGAGTCTGCCTTCGTCCATGCCATCGCCTCGGCCGGGGTGGCCTTCGCCGTGACCCGCTCCTGTGCCGAGGGCACGTCCACCATCTGTGGCTGTGACTCCCATCACAAAGGACCTCCAGGAGATGGCTGGAAATGGGGGGGATGCAGCGAGGACGCCGACTTCGGGGTGTTGGTGTCCCGGGAGTTCGCAGATGCCCGGGAGAACCGGCCGGACGCGCGCTCAGCCATGAACAGGCACAACAACGAGGCCGGCAGGACGGTGAGTGCTCGGTGGGCCCAGAGCTGGGCCTCCTGGGATAGCCCAGTATGGCTCCCCAGGGTGTAGGGTGACCCTGATCATGTCCAGGCAGGAGCTTTCTGGGATTATCTTCCAGGGCATAGCATTTCCACTGTCTCCAAACAGACAGGTGGGGGTTAAGAAGAACTAAAACACACCTCGCTTCCTTGCAAACATCTCCAGGGCAGCCTGTAGAAACCAAACTCAACTGCCCAAGACCCCAGGTCAATGGTGAAGAGGACTTTCCTCCCATCCTACTCCTTCCTGTGCACTCCCTGCTGTAGCCCTGTTGGTTACTAGCTGCTTATTGTTGGTCCCTTCCAACTGAAACATTCTGTTGTGCTCCTGCTCTCAGCAGGTCCCTGGGCCACCACCTGCTCTAGGTCATCTGCAAACCCAGAGCTTGAAGCAAACACCACTTTCCATACCACAGCAGGCGGAAGTGGAAGGGTAGAAGCTCATTAGCTTGTGTTAATGACTGGCAGCTTTATGTAAAAAAAAAAATAATCTCACAAACAAACAAACAACAAACTCTAATAATTTAAAAAAAAAAATCAGTTACTGTTTTTCTCCACACAGAGGAGGTTTCTGGGGAAGAGAGACTGTCCTGACCTTAGGTTCCCAGTTTCATTCCCTTTCTAGTGCCAATTGTCAGACTGGAGGCATAAAGTGAAAGGTTGTCAGCAAAGCCAGGACAAGGGGATTGGTCCATGTACACGTTGTGCCAGAGACATCCTGACCCTCAGCTCTCCTGGGCTCTGACTGACCACACACGACAGGGAGGACCCCAGTGAAAGGGTCAGACATTGGGATTAGATATTAGCTTAGCTTAGCTTAATTTATTTTAGCTTAGTTTAGTTTAGTTTATCTGATTAGATTAGGTTAGATTAGATTAGATTAGATTGGATTAGAATGGATTGGGTTGGATGGGATTGGGTTTGACAGCTGGTTAGAGTCACAGTATTATCATGGTTGGAAAAGACCTTTAAGATCACCAAGTCCAACCATCAACCCAGAAAAAATCCCCATGCCCACTGAGACATGTCCTGAAGTGCCACAGCTGTATGTTCCTGGAATTCCTCCAGGGTTGGTGACTCCACCACCTTCCTGGGCAGTTCTGACAACTCTTTGGGTAAAAAAAAACACTTCCTGAACCTCCCCCCCTAATGATGCTTTCCTAGCACGACGTCTCCATCTGGAGATGTTTCTGCCACACGCTCAAGACCCCACAGAGCAGCCAAGCCCACGCTTTCCAGACCAAGTTCTGGTCAGATGTTTACACATGGGTACCAAAGGTGGGCACCTGAGACTGGTGGTTTGGGCACCCTGAGCTGCTCCTGACCACCTTGTTTTCCCTGCCCAGACCATCCTGGACCACATGCACCTGAAGTGCAAGTGCCACGGCCTCTCAGGCAGCTGTGAGGTCAAGACCTGCTGGTGGGCCCAGCCAGACTTCCGGGCGATCGGGGACTACCTGAAGGACAAGTACGACAGCGCCTCGGAGATGGTGGTGGAAAAGCACCGGGAATCCCGGGGATGGGTAGAAACTCTGAGAGCCAAGTACGCGCTTTTCAAGCCGCCGACGGAGCGGGATCTGGTTTACTATGAGAACTCCCCCAACTTCTGTGAGCCCAACCCAGAGACGGGCTCCTTTGGGACCAGGGACAGAACCTGCAACGTCACATCCCACGGGATCGACGGCTGCGACCTCCTGTGCTGCGGCCGCGGCCACAACACCAGGACTGAGAAGCGGAAGGAGAAGTGTCACTGCATCTTCCACTGGTGCTGCTACGTGAGCTGCCAGGAGTGCACACGTGTCTACGACGTCCACACCTGCAAGTAAACGTGGGTAGGTCTCCAACTGACGGGAGGTTGCTCCAGAGCAGGGCCAGGGCATCCATCAACCCTGTGATCAGTCCCTAAGTGGTGGCCTCAAAGGATGGCATGAAAAAATCCCGGTGCCCTTGGTCAGGGCAGACCCTCCCACAGCCACCACCGGCGCTGCGGACGGGCTCACAGCATCTCACCCCAGACAAGGAGGCCCAAGGCAGGACCTGACACTGCAGACACGTTAGGTGACTGATCCCCTGGCTGATCTCAGGCTGTTGGGCACGATGGGCTGTGTGGGGGCAGCAGGGACAGAGCAGGTACAAGCAAGGTCACAGCAGTCAGGGTGCTGCTCACAGCTCCATCCTCCTCCTGAGGTCTGGCCCATGTAGACCCAACCCAGGGATTCAGGGGGAAATGAACTTCAGACAGTGAAAGCTGAGCAGGTTCCTCTGCCTTCTGGCTCAGCCATCCTGGGCTCAGCAGATGTGGTGGGGAGGAAAGGAGCCAACCCCCTGCACCAGCCAGGCCCCTTTCCTGCTCCTCCTGGACATGATGTTGGAAAACAAACCCAGGCCCTACAGCCCCTTTGCCCTCTGCTCCCACAGCCCCAACTCATCCCCTAAACCCCCTGAGGAGGACAGCAGGAAACCAGAGCAGAGATGCTGATCCTCTGGCATTTGTCCCAGGGCAAGAGCAGATCCCACAGGGTGAGGCTGGGACTTACCTGGGGCTGCACCCAGCTGCTCAACAGAGGTGTTTAAGGATCTGGCCAGATCCACCCAGTTGATGCAGCTATTAACTAATATGACTTCATGTTGCAGAGCGAGCCCAGAGCATCTCTCTGGGCACAGGGTATGGGCCAGGAGAGCTGCTGCACCAGCTCTGAGCATCACCAAGGGATGAGGAGACAGAAGCCACGGTAAGAAGAAGCTTCTGTCCAAGGCTTCTTGTCAGCCTTCCCTCACCAGGCAGGCTTGATCAAACCCTTTCATCCAGCAAAGGAGAGGCAAGGGCAGATGGGAAAGGGAGACCTTCATCCCACAGCACAATCCCAGGCAGACCCTTTCCTTCCCACAGGATTTCTGGAGTTGCTAGCAGCTGGTCCATAAAGAGACTCCACACCCCTGGCAGGGGTTTGGGCCCTGGGTGTAGCCACAGGCATCCCATGACCCATCTCAGTGCAGAAGAAGAAGCACTTGTCCCTCCACCTGCCCCCCAGGACACATCCCCCTCCCTGCCCCTCATTTTGGGCCCATGTTCTGATGGGACATTGACCACTGAAAACCAATCAATACTGTAACTGTCCTGGTGGGCTCCTCCACAGGTGGTGAGGACCAAGAACCACATTCTGATAGCACACAATCACAGGATGGTCAGGGGTTGGAAGGGACCTCTGGAGACCACCAAGTCCAACCCCCTGCTAGAACAGGGTCGTCTACAGTAGCTCACACAGGAACACATCCAGGTGGGTTTGGAATGTCTCCAGGGATGGAGACTCCACCACCTCCCTGGGCAGCCTGTCCCAGGGCTCTGCCACCCTCACAGGAAAGTTGTCCTTATGTTTAACTCAAACCTCCTGGGCTCCAGTTGGTGCCCATTGCCCCTTGTCCTGTCCCTGGGCACCACTGGGAAGAGTCTGGCCCCATCCTCCTGCCACCCCCTGCAGATATTGATCAGCACTGAGCAGATCCCTCCTCAGCCTCCTCCTCTCCAGCCTCAACAGCCCCAGCTCTCCCAGCCTTTCCTCACAGGCAGATGCTCCAGCCCCCTCAGCATCTCAGTGCCCTGGGCTGGACTCTCTCCAGCAGCTCCTTGTCCTTCTGCAACTGGGCAGCCCAGAACTGGGCCCAGTTCTCCAGATGGGGCCTCCCCAGGGCAGAGCAGAGGGGCAGGAGAACCTCCCTGACCTGCTGGCCACGCTCTTCTTGGTGCTCCCAGGATGACATTGGCCTTCTTGGCCACAGGGGCACATTGTTGGCTCATGGTCAGCCTGTTGGCCACCAGGACACATTGGTGGCTCATGCTCAGCTTCTCATGCATCAGTGACAGAACAGAAATCTGGCTGAACCACTGAAGTTGCGTCCTCTCTTCCCCTCACCCACCCATGGCAAGAGCAGCTCATGGCACTTCAATGAGCACTAAACAGGGGTGACAACCCCTCCCATGGAGCACAGAATGTGGCCCTGGCCCTCAGACCTGTGGCTAGAGAACCAGGGCAGATTCCTCAGCCCCTCCTCTGCAGAGCACCAAGGTCCCAGGAGAGCTCCAAACCCTCCCCGTTCAGAAACAACCCGTCCCTGAGATGCATCCTATTTAAAATTATACCTGGAATTCAGTGTGTGGGAGGCCTCCAAGTATTTTAAACAAAATCCCATTTTATTTGTTTGTTTGTTCGTTTGTTTTAATCAAGAAAAGGTATTTAATAATAAATAGAACATTTATTGCCTTGTAATTATTTTCCTGTAGCCAGGTGTTCTAGCACTGAATGGAAGATCTTTTTCCATCAATCTGCTGTATCCAAAGTTTTGTATAAAGTTGTAGAGGTCGATTTTTTTGTTTGTTTTATTTTATATTCAGAAAATTTCTCTTTTTATAAGCATTATTTATTATACTATGTATATACTTGAGTTAACTAAGATTATATATTATATAAATATATATATTTGGAGAAAAATATATTTCAACTGGCTTTTTGTTTTTTTTGGTGGTAAGTCATTAAAGAGAAGGTAAAAAAAAAGAGAAAGAAAAGCACTTGCCAGCTGGTGTAGTT
>NW_009952493.1:105017-140322 GCF_000747805.2 Chaetura pelagica | reverse complement strand
CAGGATGGGAGGGGGGTGGGTCATCCAGCCCCTCCTGCACAGGGACATCACATGATAGTGATAAAGTGGAGGAGACAGAGGAATTTTCCAGTTGAATGATGAGGGGTTTATTCCCCCAGTGTCATCTCTGCACAGACAGCACAGATTAGGTCAGTACTGGGACCAGTGCTGTTTGACATCTTTGTTGGAGACATGGCCAGTGGGATTGAGGTTGGGATCAGCAGGTTTGCTGATGATCCCAAGCTGGGTGGTGTGGTTGAGACCCAAGGGGGAAGGGATCCATCCAGAGGGAGCTGGACAGGCTGGAGAGGTGGCCAGTGCCAACCTCATGGAGATCAACAAGGCCAAGTGCAGGGTCCTGCCCCTGGGTTGGTGCAAGCCCAGACACCAATCCAGGCTGGGGGAGAATGGCTGGAGAGCAGCCCTGAGGAGAAGGGCTTGGGGGTGGGAGGAAATGAGAAGCTGGACATGAGCCCCCAGTGAGGGCTGGAGCCCAGAGGGGAAACCACATCCTGAAAGTCTGGATGGAATTCTGTGTCCAGCTCTGGTGCCCTCAGCACAGGAGATGGAGCTGTTGCAGAGCCCAGAGAAGGGCCATGAGGATGATCCCAGGGCTGGAGCAGCTCTGGGACAGGCTGGGAGAGTTGGGGTGTTCAGCCTGGAGAAGAGAAGGCTCCAGGGAGACCTTAGAGCAGCTTCCAGTGCCTGAAGGGGCTCCAGGAAAGCTGGGGAGGGACTTTTCATCAGAGAAGACAGTGACAGGACAAGGGGTGATAGTTTTAAACTGAGAGAGGGGAGATTGAGGTGAGATATGAGGAAGAAATTCTTCACTCTCAGGGTGGTGAGGAACTGGGATGGGTTGCCCAGAGAGGTTGTTGATGCCCCAGCCCTGGAGGTTTTTAAGGCCAGGTTGGAGGAGGTTTTGTGCAGCCTGGTGTGGTGGGAGGGGTCCCTGCTCATGGCAGGGGGGTTGGAGCTGGATGATCTTTGAGGTCCCTCCCAACCTGAATGATTCTGTGATTACTGCATCAAACAGGCTTCAGGCCTCAGACTCTCACCCACATCCTTGCAGGATGTCACTGAGCCACTTTCTGATGGGCTGGGCAGACTCAGATCCAGATTTTCTCATTTAAAAGTCTTCTTGTGGAGAGCTGCCTGGAACGTGGCCCTGCTCATCCAGGGATGATGCCTGGCTCCATCTCACTGACCTGTGGTGGAGACCACAAGCTTCTGCCAGTGCCACCTCCTGCTGATGGTGGCAGTGATGCCTTCAGCACTCCAGGAACACCAAAGATGTTGTGATACCAATCCAGATAACCAGAAAGTCCAGGACTGTGAACTTAATGGCTTAATGGCCAGAGAAGCTGTGGCTGCCCCATCCCTGGCAGTGTTGAAGGGCAGGTTGGATGGGGCTTGGAGCAACCTGGGCTGGTGGGAGGTGTCCCTGCCCCTTAGATGATCTTGAAGGTCCCTTCCAACCCAGCCTATTCTGTGATTCTATTATTATCTCTGCCCATCATTCCAAGCCTTTCTCCACCATCCCCCCAAATCCCAGCACTTTCAAGTATATTTGTCTTTGGTTAACAACTCAATTTTAGAGACAGTTGCATTTCTGGATTAAAGGAGCAACAGGGCAAGGAAGGGGATGAAGAATTTGGCCCTTACTCTTCAAAGCCTTGTAGCTCCCATCACAAAGCCACTCCTGCCCAGGCCGTGTTTTGGAGAGAAAATGGGAAGGGGGTGTCAGGAGTCATCCTCTTCTGTCACCTGCAGGAAACATCTTGGATGAAGACCTCAGAAAAGGTTCGAATGGGGGGGCATCTCACACCCAACAGTTTGGCCTTGGTTTCCTACATGGCCATCTTCAAGTGTGATGCACCCAACTCACACACACGTGAATGTCTTGGGGCTTTATCAGCACTGCAAGGTCCAGAAAACTCTAGAAAGGGCTGGACCAGAGGTCGTCTTCTTGGCCAACTCACAGAATTGTTCAGGTAGGAAGGGGCCTTTGAAGGTCATGCAGTCCAACCTCCTGCAGTGATCAGGGACATCTTCAAGTAGACCAGGTAGCTCACAGCTCCATCCAACCTTTGAATGGCCCCAGAGATGGGGAATCTACCACCTCTCTGGGCAACCTGTTCCAGTGTCTCACCATCCTCATTGTAAACATTTTCTTCCTAATGTCTAGTCTGAATCTTCCCTTGTTCAGTGTCAAACCATCACCCATTGTCCTGTCACTACAGACCCCACTAAAAAGTTTGTCCCTGGGTTGATTATAGGCCCCTTCAGGCACTGGAAGGTGCTCTAAGGTCTCTTCTCCAGGCTGAACCCCCCAACTCCCCCAGCCTGTCTCCAGAGCAGAGCCGCTCCAGCTCTTGGGTCATCTCTGTGGCTCCTCTGGACTCTCTCCAATGTCTTTCTTGTGCCAAGGACTCCAGAGCTGGACAGAGTGTTCCAGGTGGGGTCTCACCAGATTACCTGTGGTGGACCTAACCAGGCTGGGGATGTGTTGAATTCATCCATGCTCAGGTACACACTGTGCATCCTTCTGGCCACCAGCAGCCTGGGAACAGCTTTGCTACCTTCATGCCACACATCACCACTAGATGCACACACCTCTGTCCCACCAGCACCAAAGACACAGGTGTCCCAGATGATCACAAGTAGTTGTGCTTTTTATTGAATCCACTGAATGTGCAATTAAACCAGATATTTATTCATCAATATAGTTCTGGACAAAGACACAATAAGGTTCACATCATTTACTCTGAAATATAAGTTAATTTGTGCTGCTGTCACTGTGACCAGCAGAGGAAAGGAACAAACAAAGTCACAAGATCATACACAAAATGAGAGGGAATAAGAATCACTGAGATTTGCAACGTCACCACAACACAACAGCACTGCCAAAGGAGAAGAAACCAGAGTGGAGTGACTGAACTCCTGCTGCTGCTGTAGGGACACCCTCAGGGCCACGGGAGCTTCACCTCTGGGCCTGGCAGGCTGTGCAGGAGCCTCCTTCCTGGGAATAGCAGCTGCCTGCCCTGAGCAGCGTGCCTGGTCAAGTTGAGGAAGCTCCACTAAGATCTCCTAAATGGCTTTGATTTCACGCCCCACCAAACTGAGGTATGTTCCATGAACCTTATTAAACGTGTGGAGCCAAGGAAACAGAGGGAGGAGCCTCGTGCAGTCACGGGCAACAGCATCTCATGGAGCTGAGATGATTGCTGGGGAAAAAAGTTTGATACATTCCTTTATTTCAGTGCAAAAACATGGCAACACTCATCTCCTGCAGCTGCAGCTTGGCCTCCTCTCTGTCTCTAAGGAGGAATTTCAACCTTTGGTAACATGGCAGAAAAACAGGACACCGTGAGGGTGGCTCATTCCAAGCTGCCACCTACACTGCACATGGGAAGAGCTTTCAGGCTGGGATCTGCATCTCTAAAACTGTTGGTCAATGAACAAGCAGCTTTGATGCCTTAAATACTGGCTTTGGAAGTTCCCTCTGCTCTGATCAAAATACTTCCCTGCCTTCTTCCAGTCCCTACTGCCACTAGCCAGGATCTCCTGGGGCCACAAAGCACCTGGGTGTAAGAGAGCAGGTTTTAGCATCTGGGCAGTTCTGGGGTTGAATTAGAGTGGCCACTGTCTTGAGGCCATGAGCCTGGCTCCGCGGTGGATGAGGCATAGACATCACAAGGAAGGTGTCCTGAGGGTGACACAGAGCAGCACTTCAGTGTGTCCTCCCCACAGACTGACAGGGTTGGGTGGAAATCAGGATTTCTTTCCTATCAGAGCAGCTGGATGCTGGACACAAGTGAGCATGAGCTTCAAAACTTACAGGACATTCCCCCATGCTACAGCCAAATGAGAAGACAGCCTGGTCTGCACACAGCCAGAAGCACAGTGTGGTAGGAGACACTTCCACATGACAGGAGGATATTAAAGACAAAGAATAAAGATAGTGTATTGCACTAAACATGCAGATTCCACATCAGGTTCTTGGAAACAGGAGAATTTCACTTTGTCCAGTGTTTTGAACACAGAAGAGCAAAGATCCCAGTGTCTATTCTCCAGGTTGGTCTCTTTTCCAGCTGTTGATCTTGCACTTGGTCCACCTTCAGTCTAGGGGAGGAACTCTTGCAAAAGAAGCCAAATCCATCAAGAAAGCAAGCACATGTATAAAAGCATCAAGCACACACTGGAACCCACTCACATGTAGCCAGGATAGACACTGGTGTGAGTTCCCTCAGCACAGGTACTGCCCTACATGCATTAGAAAGTCATTTTCTAGGAGTTGTCACTGGCCAGATTGGGCTGAACTATTCCCTGTGACACCTACAGGGGAAAGAGCAGGACATCCTTCTCTCAGACAGGAGAAATACAAGAAACCAAAGTTCCAGATTTTAGCTAAACAGCTGGATTTTAACTCTAGCAGAAACCTCTTCTGATTTACTTAGATTACAGAAAGCTGAACTGTGATCCAATATCTGAGATTTTGAAGTCCTGGGTAAATTAAGAGCAGAGAATTCAGACATGCAGGTTCACAAGGAGCCTCCAGGACCTCCCCCCTCCCAGAACAACTGGCACAGCTGCAGGGAGACCTGATCTGACCCACAGTTCTGTAAACACAGCAAGGGCCAACAAGGAGGTCACACACCACAGTGCAGGTTCCCCTCAAAGTGCAGGTTACTGAGCAGATGAGAATTTTAAACAATGCTTTAAAATAAAAGTACTTACGTTCCTTCTTCTCTCAAAAGAGCCAAGAACTTTTTCACCCGATACTCAGGATCCATCTAAACAGCAAACAAACCAGATCTCCATTAATGTGATGCAACCTCCCAAGTAGCACAACAGGACAATGAGACCACAAAGGTGCAGCTGGAGGTGTGTGACTGTGTTTGCTTTGCCATTGGCCTGGCCAGAGATCAGTCTCTTATCCAGAAGTTCCTCAGCAAAGCAGTGCAGACCCACATTGAAACCCACACAGGACAAGGAAAATTGGCTTCATCCTGGTTCAAACCAGGACACCCCGTGTGCTCAGAGAGCTACAAGCTGGGCCAGGCTGGAAGCAGACATGAGCATTTCTACCAGGCTCTTGTGTTTTGATGGCAACCTGCTCACCAGCTGCATCCCACACTGCCAGCCCTGCACAAGCCAGGCCCACTCTGAGTCTGCTTCATCCCCCCTTTCCAGAGCTGGAGCAGCAAATGAAGACAGTCCATAGGAGAAGGGACTGAAGATGAGTCCAGAGGAGGCCACAAAGATGATCAACTACCTCTCTTCCTGTTTCTGGATGTTTCCATAATTACTGGTACTTTAAAAGGTCTGACCACACAAAGTGTCAATGACTGACCAGTGCAAACTAAGTAAGTGGGAGAGCACAATGGACTGAAAACCAGTTCAACTGCTGGGCTCCTGGGTTGGGATCAGTGACATAAAGCCCAGCTGGGGCCAGCAGCTGGATATCACTAGCAGGATAGACCAAGCATCCATATGGGAGCCAATATTGCTCAGCCTCTTTAAGAAACAGGCCCTGGGGACACTGCACTCTCAGCAGGTTTGCAGATGACACTGGGAGGTGAGATAGCTGTGCCTGATGATGGTGGTGTCCTTCAGAGAGACCTCAGCTGGGTGGTGGTACAGCCAGACACAAATCTCATGCAGTTCAACAACCAGAAATGCAAAGTCCTACACCTGGGCAGGAACAACTCTCTGCACCAGTGCAGACCTGGGGACACCTGGCTGGAAAGTGACTTTGCATAAAAGCTCCTGAGCCTCCTGGAGGACAAGATTAACATGAACCAGCAATGGGCCCTCAGAGCAAAGTTGGCCAACAGGATCCTGGGCTTCATTAGGGGGATCAGAGCTACTAGACTGAGGGAGATGATACTTCCCTTCTTCTCAGCAATAGTGACACCAAGCTTGGAGGACAAAAGGGGCAGGGACATCTGAGACAGACTCCAGCAATGAGTCACAAAGATGATTAAGGGTCTTGAGCATCTGTCATGCAAAGACAGGTAGTGAAAGGCAAGACTGTTCAGTCTGCAGTAGAGAAGACTCAGGACTGGGGAGGGAAGGGTGACTCTTCCCAGTGTCTAGAAACACCTGATGGGAGGGACTAAAGCAGAGAGGGACACTCCTGGGAGTGGTGCCCATCGACAGGACAGGAGCCATGGGCACAAACTGTGTCAGTGTGAGGGTGATTACACACTGTCAGGGACTGTCCAGTGAGGCCAAGGAGTCTCCATCCTTGGAGATATTCAAGACCCAAGCAGATATGGCCCTGAGCCACCTGTTCTAGCTGATCCTGCTTGGTCAGAGGAGGGGGCTGGTCTGGACAAAGATGACAAAAATGCCATGGGTGCAATTAGCAAAGTGTACCTGGTTGGGACCTTCCTGCTCTCCACAGCATCCACCCAAAGAGAAGGTCACAAACAGTCCAGCCAGAGAATCAGATCCCACCAGCATGGGGAATTAGGTGAAGTGCTCACTTCCAAGTGCTGGACAGGAGGTTCAAAAAGTGGCTGAAATCTCAAACTCAAGTCACTTGCACAGCCAAAGCAAACCCAGGAACCAGAGCTGCCACTAAAGCAAAAAGAAGTACCAGTGCACACCCAACAAGCTTCAGATGGGCCATAAAAGGAAGGGATTTGAGGAAAAGGACAAAACACATTTGATCTTTGCCCATGAGTAAAAAAGTTGTCCTGGTCTGAACATCTGAGAGGGATCCCTGGACTTCTCAGATATGACACAACATTTCTGTAGATACTGGCAGTTCAGATGTCTACTCCTGAAAGGATTTCTTCAGGAGTTACTCAAGTAACTCACATTACTCAAGCTCACCAAGACCTCAGTTTTCACTCCTCATCTATGGTCCAAACTAACAGATTATCTACGACAAAGGTAGAAGAGTTGGATAAATGAACTGCCAGAAAGTGGACTTTGCTGGCAACGGTCCCAACCCCAGACTTCACCCATTCCTACCAGAGCTGGACAGGCCTGATTCCCATCAAAGGTTGATGTCAAAGAGGGTGGTAAGAAGTCTGCTGTCATCCCATAAGCCTACTGAGGGTCTGAACTGGATGAGGTGACATCCTGAGCTCCTTTCCAACAAGAATGGTTCTGTGATTCTAAGATCTCAATTATTCTGCAAATCAGACAGAGCAGTGGAAGGCAGCTGGGTGGTTAGGGGAGCAACTGCTCAGCACCTCAGCACCCACACTCCCTGCAGAGGCACCACTGAGGGCCAAAGGCAACGTCCATATCAGCACAGCCAGGACTGCCAATCCCATCAGGCTGTTGCACCAAAGAGTGGGTGAGGAAGAGGCTACAGAACCAGGTGATTTAGTCAGTAAAGAGAAGATCCCACACCTCAGACTGACCTGAGAAACCATGAAGATGGAGCCAGGCATGGCTTCTGGCCATCAGCTGACAGGAAGAGAACATCACACAGAACAAAGGACCTTGCTTCTTCCAAGATTATGGATCTCATTGACTGACACAGGGACCAAGAGGACTGTCCTGTTGCCAGGACCTTGGTGAAAGTTTAGAAATGCATGGAAAAGTCATCACCATCAGGAAATAACAAAGGACCAGTCAGATAGTTCTGTTAAAGTAACCCCACACAATCTGAGATGCAGATCCACAAACATTTAACTTATTTTCATTCCTAGAAAATTCATACTCATGCCACCAGCCAAAATTCAAACTTGCCAAGGCCAATGTTCTGTTCCCAAATCAAGATGTTGCCTCCCCACTCCTCTTCTTTCAGACACAAGAAAGTGGCCATGGAAGACCCTCCACCCATAACCTGCACTGACAGAGCTTCCACAGACTCTTTGGGAGGACCAGAATCTGAAGACACAACATCTGCCCAAAAGACTAAAGCAAGAAGCTGAAAGGCAGCAAAGAGGCAAACTTGATCAAAACTGCAGAAACAAAACCAGAAGGTTGACCTGCCCTGGAAGGAGCACAAGATGGTGTCACTAAAGAGCAAAGGGACAGCAGGTGCAGGACTCTCTAGTGTCCTGTGGAAGGAGAAAAGCTGCTGTCCAAGGGGGTGGAAAGTTCTCTAGAACAGCACAGAGACCAACTGGAGCACTGGCAAGACAATGGCTGCTTCTTTCCAGGTATTGCAGTGCTCCCAGGACATGCCTGGGAATCCTCTGGGAAAAAGGCAATGGAAGAGTCTTCATTAATCCTTAGCCCAAAGAAAAGCAGCTATTCCAGCAAGATATCTATGCCCTTGGGTAGTGCAGTACTCTGTAAACATGTCAAAATCCAAACTCTTCCTATGGCCAGATAGTGTTAAGTTTAAAATAAACCAGGCAATTTGATGTGAGGACCTTTCAAAACAAGTTCCTGTGTAGGCTGAAATACATTCCATGCAAACAGCTTAGATTCACTCAAGTTTTATTTATGCTAAGCAGAAGTTACCAAATCAGGAAATGCTGGAGGTGCAAAAAAGGACTTTCTGGAAAGCTGCCTGGCTCAGTCAGGTTCCTGCTCCAAGAGGAGAGAGCCTTTGGTTTCTGGAGTGTTGCCAGCAAGGTCCAAGAGCAACAAGCCAGGCAGGCAAGGGCAGCAGGAGGAACTGGTCCCTGAGCTATGCAGAGAAGGTTCCTGCAGCCAGCAGCCCAGGCAGGGCCACAGGGTCAGGGCAGGTGCAGCCAGTGTGACCCCTGACAGCTCTGAGAGCTGCTCCACACCCAGCAGCCACAGGGACCACTCAACTGAGCTCTTGTGGATTCATGTGGCAGATGAGTGTGTCCATTCATCAAAGGCTTCTTTTGAACAGGAACACAACATCATTCTGGGACACTCGGTGTATAGGTGACCAAAGAATGTGACAGTAAATCCCAGTAGTTGGACATGAAAGAAGGTCAGGAACAGTAATAAACATAGTTTGAGGGAAATGAACCTGCCAAAAAGTGTGGGTTTAGAAAGCTTGTAAAGAAGGAAGCAAAGGAACTGAAGATAGCAGAGCAATGCAGAGGTTCACAGTGCTCCAAGAAAGGACTTTGTTGTTGAGAGACTGGTTCACCAAGACTTTAGTTGGAAACAAGAGTCATGTGAACAGCTGAAAAATCCCTACAGGCAGCAAACGCTGGGTTACTGGTCTAGTAAAAGACACCACAACAAATCCAACAATTAGATTCAGTGACTGCAGAGAAACAAACCAGGTGCATGTTCTTTGTGAAGAATTCATTCACCATGGGATCTAATCAGCTGACTTTTGAGAATCTCCATCCACCACTTGAGTCTTGATGGAATTTCAGATTCAAATCCCCTTCTAAAAAGCTGTGGTCCAGCTCAGAAAAAAAAAGGAACTAGTCTTGGGCTTGTAATTTGGTGAGATCCTGCTTTCCTGTGAGTTAAACTATCTCACAGGATATATCACTATAGTATTTGGGTATGAGTGTTCTGCTCAGTGAGGGCCTGCATTGCTTCCCTGGATTTATAGCAGTTCAGCAGATGGATCATGTAAACACTTCAGACCTTCTGGAACAGGACTTGTTCATATATAACTGCCTCATGCTGTCACACAACTACCTGAATTAAGTGACTTATCATGCTGCTGCCAGCCCAGGTGGATCACCAAGCAGCTCTGTCAATAGTGGCAGCCCTTCATCTCACACTTCTTCACTGTGGCAGAAATCACAGAAACATAGAATCATAGAATCAAAGGGGTTGGAAGGGACCTCTGAAGATCACCAAGTCCAACCCCCCTGCTGCAGCAGGAACACCCCAGGCAGGTCACACAGGAACGTGCCCAAAGGGGTCTTGAAAGTCTCCAGAGAAGGAGACTCCACAGCCTCTCTGAGCAGCCTGTCCCAGGGCTCTGTCACCCTCACAGGAAAGAAGTTCTTCCTCATGTTGAGGTGGAACTTCCTGGGTTGTTACTTGGTGCTGTTTCCCCTCATCCTATCACAGGCACCACTGAACAGAGACTGGCCCAATACTGACACCTCCCTTCAGATACTTATAGAAATTAATAAGGTCCCCTCTTAGTCTTCTCTCCAGACTGAACAGCTCCAGATCTCTCAGTCTTCTCTTGTATGATAGATGTTCCACTCCATCATCCTCATAGCCCTCTGCCACAGCTCTGCCTGTCTTCTCCCAGCCTGCCTGGTCATGGACTCATCTCTAAAATGGTGGTCTTGTTAAAAAAAATAATGCACAAGACCAGTTTCCCCGTCTGCACAGTCCAGGGCAGCATGGAGACCCCCTGCCCCCAGCAGGGTAGGTGTGCAGCCATGGGCCCAGGCTGTGAACACCCAGCAGTTCCACCCCTGCTCCAGACTGAGAACAGCCCATCATTTACACACCTTGAGTCTTGAAAAGAACCAACACTTAAGGTCAAAGCAGCAAAAGAAAATGTTCTGTGTCAGGAGCAGGAATCCAATGTCAAGGCAGAGTGAAAGGGACTGCAGCAGAGCCCAGCAGGTCCTGGAGACCTGCACCCCTTAAACACATTTAATACATGTAAGCAATAACTGACTGACTTGCCTGTAGGTGTGGAATTAAAAGCCAAGGAAGAAGAGGAAAAAGGCATCGAGATGAATGACTTTATTCCCTGAGGTGACATCCAGTCAGAGTGTATCCCCAGTGCTGTGCAAGTTGGAACAGAATTGTGCATAGTGAACAGGGGGATCCATGACTTATTGCTGCTGAGCCACATGCCTCTTAGCTTGTGCTCAGCCTCTCCTAGGAAGATCTAAGGACAGTTCACTCAGCTGCACTAAATCCACTTGATGTGAAGAGAGAGAGTGTGAGGGGGAAGGGGCTTGAAGTGTCAGGGGGGAGGATTAGGGCTGCACCCTCTGCTTTCCAGCAGGCAGCCCCTGGGGAGCACCAGCCTGGCTGCAGGCAGGGCTGCTGGCTGGGGGGCCTGAGAAACTGCTGCAGATTTCTACCCTCTGCAATTCTTGTCTTGAAAGTGCTGGAAGTGGAAAAATCAACAGAAGAGCAGCTGAACAGCCTGACAGATTTATCTTCTCAAGGGAAAGTTTTTTACATGCACAGGCTGCTTTTTCTTAAAGAAAAAAAGAAAAAATATATATAAAGATAAATGCTAAGTGACTGCAGCCCTGACAGGCTGGGTGTGGAGAAGAAGTTTCACCAAAGGTAAGTGAATCCAATCCCTCCTGTTGCCAGATGCTCTTCCCTGCAGTGCAGCTCCACACAGCCTATTGGCACTTTGGGTTCTAAAGATCTCTCCACAGACCAAGACCTGGCAATTTCTTTGTTCAGAAATCTTATGAGGAGCAGCTGAGGGAGCTGGGGCTGTTTGGTCTGAAGAACAGGAGGCTGAGGGGAGACCTCATCACCCTCTGCAGCTCCCTGAAAGGATGTTGTAAAGAGGTGGGTGCTGGTCTCTTCTCACAAGTAACTGGTTATAGAACAAGAGGAAACGGCCTCAGCCTGCACCAGGGGAGGTTTAGACTGAACATTAGGAAGAACTTTTTCACTGAAAGGGTTGTCAGGCTGGCTAGGGAGGTGGTTGAGTCACCATTCCTGGATGTGCTTAAAAGGTGTCTAGATGTGGCACTTAGGGACATGGCTCAGTGCTGGACTTGGGAGAGTGGGGTTGATGGTTGGACTCGATGATCTTAAAGATCTTTTCCAACCTAAGTGATTCCATGATTCCAAATCTTGTACTCACTGCAGCTCTTTTCCCAATGAACCCAATTCAATGGCTCCACCACACAGCTCAAATACGAGACTGAGAAGAGGGAACCTCTGAGCCTGTTCCATTTACCTCAGCCCTTCCCAGACCAGAAACATTCTTACTTGTAATGACATTTCTATCAGCATCAGCAGCTTCTTGATACCAATCCAGACAGGTTTCCCTTTGACATTCTGTGCAATGGTGCTGCGTTCCTTGTCTTTGAAGTTACCCAGGAGCTGGGGGGGGGGAGAAACAAACAAAAATCAACAACAGGAGACCATCAGTAGGAAAAATGGCACCAAAGTCAGGAAAAAAGGAATGAGAAGCTAGAAAGCATAGAAGAAAAAATTGTTGCAATATATGTAGGCAAGGCAAAACACATAGATTCTTTTATTCCATAAGGGTCATTTCATAACATCTCTAATAGAACAGTCAGTGATTGGCTTTTTATGATCCATTCTAGTTTTCTACAGATTAGAGTCTAGAAGAAGACAGTGCCTCAAGCCATGAAGTTTTCACAATTGCTGCAAGAGCTCCTGTGTCTGTCAGGATTTGATGACATTACCACTGTGACAATTTTCCAAGTTTGCACAAAAGATTTGCCTGTTAAGTTTATTTCAACAGCCTTCAATATTCACTGTGACATAGAAGAAAAAGCCATTAAGGGCACAAATTTATAAAGAACATATAATCTCTTCAGCACCAAACACCTTCATTTGATGTTGTTCCAGTTACCCAGAGTTTGGCACCCTCCTGGTATATTCAGTTTAAGTGCCCTGATTATATTCATTGCCCACTTTCATGCCCTCAGAATATTTCCACTCCACAAACTTTATCCCTGCTCTTTCATTTTGCCTTATATCATACAATAAATGTATGAAAAAGTAATTCAGAGAGGCCTTAGAACTGATATATTACGACATAATGTCAGGTAAGACAGTTCACAAACACTGAGCTACTGCAAAATCCCCCATTTACAGCCAATTCTAAGCTTGTTTGTCATCCTTGAACTTTTTTCTCACCTCCAAAGCCTCCATCAGCTGCTCCCCTGTTGCAATGTTGGGCACATGAATCGTGGTGCTGAAAGCATTGAGCATCTCCATCTCCTGCAGAACATCTTTGCGACTGGTGGTTCCAATGATGAGAAGCTTGCGGCCCTGCCCAGACAATGGAACAAGTGTCAAGAAGGGAAAAACAAAAGGGGAACCAGCCTTGGGAAGCTTCAGCTGAGTACCAATGGAAACCAGAAAATGGCCCTGTAAAATAAAATTACAGAATCACGGAGTGGTGGGGTTGGAAGGGACCTCTGGAGATCATCCATCCAACCCCTGCCAGAGCAGGATCCCCCAGAGCAGATCCCACAGGAACACGTCCAGGAGGGCTGGGAATGTCTCCAGGGATGGAGACTCCACCACCTCCCTGGGCAGCCTGTCCCAGGGCTCTGCCACCCTCACAGCAAAGACGTTTCTCCTCATCTTCAGCTTGACCCTCCTGAGCTCCAGTTGGTGCCCATTGCCCCTTGTCCTGTCCCTGGGCACCACTGGGAAGAGTCTGGCCCCATCATCCTGCCACCCCCTGCAGATATTGATCAGCACTGAGCAGATCCCCCCTCAGCCTCCTCCTCTCCAGGCTCAACAGCCCCAGCTCTCCCAGCCTTTCCTCACAGGCAGATGCTCCAGCCCCCTCAGCATCTCAGTGCCCTGGGCTGGACTCTCTCCAGCAGCTCCTTGTCCTTCTGCAACTGGGCAGCCCAGAACTGGGCCCAGTTCTCCAGGTGGGGCCTCCCCAGGGCAGAGCAGAGGGGCAGGAGAACCTCCCTGACCTGCTGGCCACGCTCTTCTTGATGCCCCCAGGATGGCATTGGCCTTCTTGGCCACAAGGGCACATTGCTGGCTCCTGGTCAGCCTGCTGGCTACCAGGACTCCCAGGTCTTTTTCCCCAGATCTGCTGCATCAGGTCAGCCCCCAACCTGTGCTGATCCATGGGGCTGTTCCTCCCCAGATGCAGCACTCTACCCTTGCCCTTGTAGAACTTCATTAGGTTTCTTCCCACCCAGCTCTCCAACCTGTCCAGGTTATTCTGGATGGCAGCACAGCCCTCTGGCACATCAGCCAATCCACCCAGGTTTGTATCATCAGCAAATTCTGTCCCTTCATCCAGGTAATTAATGAGTATATTGACAGGACTGGACCCAGAACTAAATTGAATTAAATCTGTCAGAGCTCTAAGTAACATCACCACCAGGGTGGTCCACAGGAGATCCACAGCTCTCCTACCTTACCTATCCCTCTAACATCACCACAAATAGCTGAATCCTCATGAAAATTGAAAACCATGAGCAAACCCCCACTCCCAAGAGCTGAATTCCAGAGGAATTTTCAGGGGAACAGCCTGTCTTTAGGAACCCAGTGGGCATTGGGAATTCCCTGCCACTGCACGGCCAGTTCCAATGGTTTCCCAGCTCATACATGGAGACCAGAGGTTGCCCCAAGTTCCCACTGTCAGTGTGGTTGTGGAAAGGGCAGAATCATGTCTGGAGTTCAAACCAGCACTGCACACACCAATACCAAGGTGGCCTGAGCCATAACAGAGCAAGGACTGGGAATAATAGAGCAATGACTGGGAAACTCCAACTGCCAATAAAAATCAATCTTCGTTAGTTTGTTTTGCAGCTGCAACTTCAGTGCTATTGGAATTGAACCACAACCACGTCCAGACACAGATAAATGTTGCCTGGTGGAAGGAGCTGCTGGGATGAGCTGCTGGGATCAGTCCCTTTTCCAAGTCAGTCCACACAGAGCCCAGGGCCTGAGGACTGGCCTGCCTGGCCAAGCATCTTCCTTGTTGCCTCTACAGTAGTTTACCTGGTGCTCAGAGGCAAAGAGTAAAGTTCTAGATTTTGACTTTGTGATACAAAACTCTGTTCAAAAACCAGTCCCTAAAAACCATCTCCATAGAGCAGTCAGGATTAACTTCCCAAGTGCTTTGCATTCCTTTGCCATAGGATGAAAACCTGTCTAAACTTAAAACATCTTCGATGAAGATGATACATCTTAGATGATCTTAGATGCATCTTAGATGCATCTTTGCAGCATTTGTTTATTTGTCCCAAAGTGTCACTGCACTCACTGACTCCTTGTGTCTGAGCAGGTGACACTCCTGCTTTGGGTGATGGGCCAGGAGGAAGCCCCAGAACTGGTGAGGAACTGCAGTGCTTCCAGAGCAGCCCCAGGGCTGGAGCTTTACAGACAGGCAGTGTCAGGAACCTGTGCTGACCCTTCATCTTCTCATCACTCTCCACATCTCTGGACACACCACATTCAGCACCTCCCTCAACTCTTCAGAGGGGGAAACCCCCAGAAACCAACCAGGCAACTTCATGGGAAAAACAGCCAATTCCTGAAGTGCCAACAGGAGCACCAGTTTCATCCTGCAGTGGGAGCAGGGAATCCTTCATCACCGGTCACAACCAGCTGCTGGTGGCTCACAGCAAGCAGAAGGTTTGGGTGTCTCAAAGTGCCTGTAGGCAGCCTCGAGAAAGGCAGAGCAGGGCCCCAGAAAGCCCAGCTATGCTGCAGGCTGCTGCCTGTCCTTGGCTTTCCAATTGCACGTGATTTGTTTCCTTTTTTATGGTCTTTGAGTAGCAAGGCCAGGAAAATATCATCTCATGGTACAAGCTGGAGCTATTCAGTAAGATCTTGCATGCAAAGATGAAGAACCAATGCACTCAGTGGAAAGTAAGTGAATGGCACTTCAGAATCACAGAATCATCCTGGTTGGAAAAGACCCTGAAGATCATCAAGTCCAACCATAACCTACTTTGATCCTCACTCCTACAAGGAGGAAAGCTGAGGAATTCAGAAACCCCATCGGGTGCTCGTTTTCTGGTAAAGCATTTAACCAAGAAGAATAAATGATGCTCAGAAACCAAAAGCTTTTTACCTACATGAAGACAAAATGTCAGTGGTCTTCATCTTTGGAAGAAGCTGGTAAAAGAGTTTAAACAAGGGCATGGAAGTCATATGAAATGAGTCCCCCAAGAACTCTTGAACCATCACCTGCTGGTGAACCACAAGCATGGTACAAACACCTCTGAGATCTGCTCTAAAGTTACCACCCAAAGACAAGGTTAAAAGTTTCAACTTGCTAAGATACTCTGGGGATAACAGCACATGTGGAAGCAGAACTGATGCATGATTAAAATCTTCAGAACACAGAGACAGGGACAATCAGCAGATCTGATGCAGAAAATGTCACCTCGGTTCTGATGCACTTCACTTTCATGGTTGCTCTGCTTCTCCTCAACATAAAGTCCTCAGTGAGTTTTTGTTAAATTCAGAAGTAATGCTGATATATTTGATATTATAGATGCTATAAAAAAGAAGTATAAGCCCTGGGAGGAGATTTTCTGCTGGCTTAGTAAAAAAATTGTAAAATGTCATACATTTCTTGTCATGCACCTTCCAACAGGTTTCTCATGATCCAGGAGAGGTGTTGTGGGACAAGAGAAGAGAAAAACAGACTTTGGAATAGAACTGAGAGCTCCAAAACATGCACCAACCCTTCTTACAAGCACAAAGCACCACCAAGACCCATCTGCTTCCCAAGCTACAGCAATTCTTTAAACAAATTGTTTATTACTGTATGGAACTCCCAAAATCCAGGACAGCTTGGGGAAGGGGTTGTGTTAATAAGGGTTTCCCCATCAACTATGAGCATTTTAGGAGAGAAAACCCCACTAAACTGTAGCCAGCTAGGCAGAACCTGTTCCCACAGCCCAGCCACCAGCGTGGGCACAGCAGGTAGGATGTCAATGCCTTGAAAGATGATGCTACCTGAGCAGCTTATGCACTGATGAAGTCCAAGCCTGATTATAACAGAAATGGAGTCTGGTTGGGGGTTTTGTCAGAGACTAAAATATCTCCCCAGGAAAGGAAGTCAGCAGCACTGAAATGTAATTAGTCAGGTGAGCTTTACCTCCTCTAACTTCAGATATGATCTAATTGTCCTCATTTCCTCCCTAGTAAATCACAATATAGAATTGTCAAGGTTGGAAAAGACCTTCAAGATCATCAAGCCCAACCACCCACCCCACAACCCCCAACCTCTAAACCATCTCCTGAAACACCACGTCTGCCTGTTTGATGAACATCTCCAGGGATGGTGCCTCCCCCACCTCCCTGGGCAGCCTGTTCCAAGGCCTCACCACTCCTTCTGGGAAGAAATTGTTCCTAATATCCTGCCTGAACTTCCCCTGGTGCAACCTGACCCCATCTCCTCTTGTCCTATCACTGGTCACCAGGGAGAAGAGCCCAACACCCACCTCACCACAACCTCCTCTCAGGGAGCTGCAGAGAGCAATGAGCTCTCCCCTCAGCCTCCTCTTCTCCAAATGCAGCCCAGATGACACGTACCTCCTCCCAGAGAAGCTGCCTACACTCTGGGCTCATACACCAACTATTTTCTAAACAACTGGTTCTATGTAGAAAATCAAACCACTGACAGCCCCATTTAGTCAGAGGAGTCCCCAGACTTGCTGTAAATCAGGCCAGCAGACAATTACTACACACAGAAAAATTACTCTAAATGACTTATTACCATTTAGAAAAGCCACTGGAATTGGTTACTGTGGCAGGTTCTGTGAAAATGCCAGCTCATGCTAAGCCTTACTCTAAATGCCAACACTCAGACATTTTTAGACTAGGAAAAGAGCAGAAAAAAAAAAGCCACTCCAGTCCTGCAGGAATGAAGGGTGCTCCCACCTCCCAGACACTGCAATCCTGGCCATTAAATATCATTTCAGATACAGCACTGACCTGGAGAACTCAGAGGAATGCCATGGGGATGGGCAGATACATGGAATAACTCCCCTTAATAGTCCCTTGGTAAATTGATGAAGGGTAAACAGAAAGGTCTGCAAAATCCTAGAGGAGATGAGGGGGCAAGTTGCTGCTTCTGACAAGAGTGAGGGGGCAGTGAGTGGTGGGGAGCACCACATGGAATGATCAAGCATCACCTTCAAACTGCACAAAAAGATGTTTGCTTTCAGCAGGCAGCTCAGCAGAACCACAAGCAAACACCACACTAAGAATGGCAACAGCTTAACAACCAGCAGGACAAGCTAACAGAGGTCAGACCCACCAGCAACTGTTCGCTCTCTCTGTCAGGATCCACGCTCCGTGTAGCAGGACACTCCATCTCAATACACCTGCCTCAGTTGCCCTCTGTGATTCAACTGCTTTTTGTGTCTTAGTTCTGTAGGCCCAGGCCTGGAGCAGAAGGATCCCATGAGAAGGGAAAGGCCCAGCAAGCTCTGAGCTGGTAACAACCTTGGAAGGTACAAACAGAGGCCAAGCTGATGTTCATGACACCAGCTGCTCTCTGGTGTTGAAGAACACGGAGCTCAGCCCAGCCACAACTAGGCCTGAAAGGGAGATAAAGTGAGAATGAACAGATAAACAAAGAGTTTGCTTGGTGAGAATGGGGTCTTTGTGGGTTTTTCTACTGTTTTCCTTCTATTCTCCAATGAGAGATGTTGGAGGCCTGGCTAATGGTCAAGTAACAGCAGTCAATCCACTTCATTCTATAAAAGCCTGGTCCCACCTTTGATCAGGGGCAGTTCCCGTACACTGTCCCAGGAGCTGCTGGACCTTCTCTGCAGTGGGGACACTTGCCAGAGAGACTGATTCTGGAGAATTAAGACTCACCCAGGGACACCAGCTGAGGCCAGCAGAGGGTGAGAAATATTAACTCCCTTATTGTCTTTATTAGCAAACTTAATGTTAAGTAATTTCCATCATTAAGCTTAAAGATTATAGAATGCTTTAAGAGTGATAATTAATGCTGTAGGCCTCGTATAAAACTTGGCAATAACAAAGTAAGATTTCATTATTGAGATTCCTTTTTGCCTTCAAACTTCAACTTCTGTTCCAGTCTCCCAATTTCCTTACAATGTGACTGTGCTTGTACCTCTACTTGAAGGAGTTAAGACCCCAACATTATATGCAATTAACCCCAATCTCTGCAGATCCGTCTCGTCTGCCGTCCCGTCCAGGACACTCCAGACCCCGAACCACTGATGATGGCTGAAACCTCCTCAGAGCAGAAGGCTATTCTGCAAAACCTGACATTTTTTAACTCCACCCCAAGCAGACTGCTTTTTCCCCTCTGCTTTCTGCAAAAGAAACTATGCACCTCAACTTGCTGCCTTTAAACTTGACCCAGCAGAAAACCAGTTACCTCAAAACCAGCAGAATCTCTGCTGTATCAGTTACTAAAAGAAAATGAAGTGTCAGGAGCCCCTTGTACTTTTTTCAAAGTTTCAGGCAACTTGCTCAGCAAACAAGTGGAAAACCTACAAGTCAGACATGTTTTCCCTCAGGCATTAGCACAAAGGCACGAAAAGCCATCAAGGCAGACTGGAATGGCTGCTCTGCAGTGGGAACACACCACAGGATCTGTTCTTGCTCCTGGGAGATGTTCAGCAACACTGTCCCCATTCCCAGAAATCTTCACTTTTTTGATCTTCAATCTCTATTGCAGCCATTGCAAAAGCGACAACAAAATGCACCAGGACAGGTTAGGAGCTGATCTGCTAGAGAGCAGCTCTGTGGAGAAGGACCTTGGGGACAACAAGCTCTCCATGGGACAACAATGTGCCCTGGTGGCCAAGAAGGCCAATGGTATCTTTGGATGCATCAGGAGGAGTGTGTCTAGCAGATCAAGGGAGGTTCTCCTGCCTCTCTGCTCAGCCCTGGTGAGACCTCCCTTGGAGTGTTGTGTCCAGTTCTGGGCTCCCCAGTTCCAGAGGGACAGGGATCTACTGGAGAGAATCCAAGGGAGGCTACAAGGATGATGAAGGGACTGGAACATCTGTCTGATGAGGAAAGGCTGAGAGACCTGGGGCTTTTTTATCTAGAGAGAAGACAGAGAGGAGATCTGATAAATGTCTATAAATACATGAGGGCATCAAGAAGGCAGAACAAGCAATGGATTCCAATGGGAGCGCAGGAAGTTCCACCTCAACATGAGGAAGAACTTCTTTCCTGTGAGGGTGACAGAGCCCTGGGACAGCCTGCCCAGAGAGGCTGTGGAGTCTCCTTCTCTGGAGACTTTCCAGACCTGTCTGGATGCCTTTCTGAGTGACCTGCCCTAGTTTGGGTCCTGCTCTGGCAGGGGGGTTGGACTTGAAGATCTTTGCAGGTCCCTTCCAACCCCTGACATTCTGTGATCCTGTGGCTGTGTGCCACATGTTCTATCCATAGAAGATCAGGATCCAAGGTCAACTTCCAAAAATCACATGTAAAACCAGAGCAACTACTAAGTAAGGAGGATCTTGGCTTTTCAACAACTTAAGATAATTTGTTGTCTGACTCATAACAGGGCAGTTCGAGGACTTGTTCTTACAGCAACAGAGACACAGGCACCTCAATGAGGTCTGGATTCATCCTGCAATAAAAGTGCCCCATGTCTTGTCCCATTGCCTTCCAGATATAGGAAAATCCCAGACCTCATCTCTCTGCTACATGGATTTGATCTGAATAAAGGAAAAAATCATGCAGAGAACTACGGGATCCCAAGAGGAGGTAGTTTTAATCTACTCCATTTTCAAGCATCAGGAGACTGATTCTTCTAACACAGTATTCATCTCCTGATGGGCACTGCATTATTGCATGGACTACTGATGACCAGCCAGAACATAAAAGAATTTGTACACAGACTCTGCTGCAAGCAAATGGAGTCTTAACATGCCAGTGAGGTCTCAAATTACAGAATTTCAGCAAATCTAACCAGCCCTTGGCAAGGGGAGCTGAGGGGACTCTGAATTCTCCTACAACCAAGTACTGGTAATGCTGAAGTTCCTCTCTTGGCCGCCCACCAGCTGCTCAATCAGCCTGGGACTCTTGTATATTTTTTATACATGTGTTTTGGGGTATCAACAATTCTTCACATGTAATGGGAGAAAACACAATTCCTCAGGTTTACAAGTATAAACGTAACGTCCCCGTTGACTGGAGCTGCTCCCAGTTCACACCAAGTGACGTGGGATCGGGAATGCATCTGGGATTATATCAAACAAAGAGATTGTTCCCCTCTTTCCCCCATCAACTTTCATCAATTGGCAAAAGCCTCCAGTGTCCCAGAGAGTTGAGGGGACGGGGGCCTCTGGGAGTAGTGGAAGAGCATCCACCAGAGTGGTTGAGAGGATCTGGCTAAGCCAGACGTTGGGTAACGCTGCACAAACTGTCGGTCCAGCTCAGCGTGGGGATGCTGCCCTGGGCCTTCCCTTTGAGCTGATTATCAGCTTTTCACAGGAACCAGCAGGGAAGCACATGTGAAACCTCTGTGAGGCTGGTGAGTGTCTCCATGCCTTGTGTGACTCTGCATGTAGATGAAGCAGCTTCGGCTTTCGGAGCTGCTGCTGCTTAGTTCTCAGAGAAGTCCTTTTCTCCCGCCTGGCTCCCTGCTGCGACAGCCCTTTTCAGGCTTTCTATCCCCCCCAGTCTCTTCTCCTGCACAACACAGAGAACCTTGATTGAAATAAAGACTCAAGAGAACATGGTTTATTTTCTCCTCTTCAATCCATTTTAGAAAAGCTTTTTAATTGGTTTGAAAAAAAATGCTAAACAAAATGCAACGTCTTTCAGTCTTCTTGAGCTACTAGTAATAGATACCACCATTTAAGCATTGCTGGATGGAACTAGCAAGCACAAGCTGTGACTGGGAATTGAAAGCAAGCTCAGAGATGTTTCTACTTTCTTTAAAGTCTAACATGTTTACTCTCAAAACTTCTGCAAAGTACAAACAAGCCAGAAAGCCCAGAAAACCAGAAGTTTCAAGTATTTGCCCTTCTCACACAACATTAAGACAACACAGCACAAACCAATTCATCAGAGACACACACCTCACACTCCATTTTTACAAGGAATGAACCTAAACCATGATCCCAATCCCACAGAAATTTCTGTTGGTTTGACCTCATGGAGCAGGTTAGTACCACTCATGTACTCATGTGCATCTAAAGCATGTATCTGCATCTCAAACTGCAACAAAAGCCCTGAAACCAGCCCTTGCTTCCAAATAAATTGCTCCCCAAGGGACCTGCTCATCTCAGAGGGAACCTGGAAGGGCGCTGATTAACAAGCAGTGTTCTCTCCCTGCTGGGTTTCTCACTTGAGCTTAAAACCCCCAAGAGTCTCCATGTCCAAACTGAATTTATCTTCACAGAAAACATTCACAGCAGAAAAGGACTTTTCCTGCATGACTCTGCCTCTAACACACTGGGTTTTTTTAATGAAGAAGACACAAGTGTCTTGGGGAACTCACACAAAACAAACATGCCAGGAAGACTCTGCCACCAGAACTGCCAAAGTAAAGTCAGCCCAAAGGATCCCTTCAACCCAAGGTCCTCATTTCCACAGTAGCTGACATTGAACACTCAGAAAAAAACCCAACAACCCCACATCATCAATCAAACAGTGACATTTCCTCAGAAAACTCTCTACCTTCCAACAATTTATGGCTTAAGTCACCGTAATAGTGGCTGTCAACCCAGTCTTCCAGCCTCAAGGGCATTTCAAACATTGCAAAGTACAAATCTCCAGCAACATGCAGAAACTTGGCAAATAGCTGAGAGCTTCCAGCCCTGGACCTTGCTTTCTGGGAGACGTGGGTGCCAACAAAAGTGCATCTAAGCAACAAAACACGTTCAGAGGACGCAGTGACGAAATGGGCAATTTAGTATCTCAAGTTCCTTTAACAACTGAAACAAATCAAGTTCTAATCTCTTAGTTAATGGCAACAACCATTTCCTGGTGGAAATACTCAGCAATAGATCAATGATTGCATGAGATTGCAATGATCAAAGATGGTTGTAGTGCTGCACACAGGCCGCCTCTCTGTTCCAATGTGTGGCAACTGAATCCAAGTCTTATCTTAGAGACTTTCCATGGCATGGAAAGATCACTAGGAAAAATAATCTTTGTTCTCCCAGGTTGAAAGTCACAAGGGGAACTTCAGGGTCTGTGGCATTACAATAAGTTTAAAGTTCTGGATTTGAAAGGTCTTTTCACAAAACTCTCCAAGGAAAACAATGTTCACACAAATGTTACTGTTTCCAGGATATTAAAAATTACCCAAAAAATTGAGTTCATCCAGGCTGTGCTCTTCTGCTTTTTCCTGACACCAACTTTCCAGGTTTTCCTGTTAGTGTGTCATTTATTCATGCAGATACTTTCACACACACAGTAGAATTCCAGTGAAAGCCAGGAAAAATGGCAAAGAATAAAGAAGAGCCCCTGCCTGATTGTTGTGCTCAGTGCCAGCTTCAGAAACATTATCACTTAGATCATAGAATCACAGAATCATCCTGCTTGGAAGGGACCTTGAAGATCATCAAGTCCAACCACAACCTACATCCACCAACCACAACCTGATCCACCCCTTCAGTGCTTAACTCATGTCTCTCAGCACCACATCTGTATTTCTGAAAAGAAAAACACTTCCAGGGATGGTGACTCCACCACCTCCCTGGGCAGCCTGTTCCAGTGTCCAGCCACTCTCTGGGTAAAGAAATTCTTTCTAATATCCAGTCTAAACCTCTCCTGGTGCAGCTTCAGGCTATTTTCTCTCCTCAGATGTTCTTAAATGTCATCAAGCCAGAAAGTGCAAAAACACAGAATCGGTAGGAGATACAAGATCTTAAGCTTTCCTCACTCACTGTAATTTACACCTGATAATTTCAAGTTAAGAACAAATTAAAACCTTGACATCAACTCTCATATAGTACTCAGAAATTGATTCCTAATTCAGGAGGGAGCCTGTGGTTGAGCCAGGGATTGATTTGGACTGAGCAGTTTCTCAGTTCATCAGCAAGCTGACAGCTTGTATGTTTCAGTCGTACATGGGGAAGGTTAAACTTCTTCCCTTAGTCAGTATTTCTAGGGCTAAATATAGAAGCTTCAGTCTTAAGTAATTAGATAATTAGAGCTGGATCCTTTGTGGTTATCCCAGAAATGTCTAACTAACAGCAGCAAGATGGGATTAACTGGACTGCATCAGAGACAGTGGCACTACCAGCACTGGCAGCACAGCAGGTCTCAGCAGGACTCAGAGCTCTCCACTGTCATAACTATCACAGAAAAAGGGCACTTTGCCCCTCAAATACTTTCTTACCTGAGGAGGGGCCTTCTTTAGCAGCACAAGAAGGGCTTGCAACACCAGATTAGAGAACCGTGGTCCAATTGGGACATAATCTGAAATGAAAAACGTATTTTAATGCCCACTAAGCAGATGCACATTTAAGCCACTTCACTGTGTCAAAAACAGGAAGTGGTTCCAGATAATTTCCAGTTCACAACACTTTAATATTGCAAATCATGGAATCATGGAATGGTTTGGATTGGAAGGGACCCTAAAGGTCATTTAGATCCAACCCCTGCATGGGCAGGGAAACCTCCCACCAGCCCAGGCTGCTCCAAGCCCCATCCAACTTGCCCTTCAACACTGCCAGGGATGGGGCAGCCACAGCTTCCCTGGGCAACCTGGGCCAGGCTCTCACCACCCTCACACCAAAGAATTTCCTCCTCATGTCTCACCTACATCTCCCCTCTTCCAGTTTTAATCCACTACCCCTTCTCCAACACTTCAGTATTTCTGCACAGCACATGATCTAGCTCACTCTCATCATCCTCACTCACCTAGAAGTCTCTCAATGTCATCCACAACAACACAGCTGAGCTGGGACTTGTATGCATCATCGAAGATCTACGAAACAGCAAAATGACTCATTGTTAAATCTCAGCAACAAAACTACAATAGTCATGACAGGACCTGTTGATGTGTTTTTACTAAATACAGCAGATTTTGGAGGAATGAACAGAGAACAAAAGAGATAAGTACCAAGAGACTAGAATCTACCTACATTTAATAAAACACTGAGACTCAACATATGCAGAGCTTGGTTTTGTTCACTTTTAAGTATCACAGAATGTCAGGGGTTGGAAGGAACCTCTGGAGATCACCAAGTCCAACCCCCCTGCCAGAGCAGGACCACCAGGGGCAGATCACTGAGAAAGGCATCCAGACAGGTCTAAAAAGTCTCCTGAGAAGAAGACTCTACAACCTCTCTGGGCAGCCTGTCCCAGGGCTCTGTCACCCTCACAGGAAAGAAGTTCTTCCTCGTGTTGAGATGTTCCAGTTTGTGTCCATTGCCCCTCGTCCTACCATAGGGAACACTGAAAAGAGATTGGCCCCTCCTTCTTGACACCCACCCTGCAGATATTTAGACATTAATAAGATCTCCCTTCAGTCTTCCCTTCTCCAGACTAAACAGCCCAGTTCTCTCAGCCTTTCCTCCTCAGACAGATGTTCCAGTCACTTCATCATCTTTGTAGCCTCCCTTGGACTCTCTCCAGTAGATCCCTGTCCCTCTTCAAATGGGGAGCCCAGAACCGGACACAATACTCCAGATGTGGTCTCACCAGAGAAGAGGGGGAGGAGAACCTCCATCAACCTGCTGGCTACAATTTTCTTGATGCCCCCCATAACATCACTGTCCTTCTTGGCCACAAGGGCACACTGCTTGTCCACCAGGACTCCAAGCTCTTTCTCCCTGGAGCTGCTTTCTAGCAGGCCAACCCCTAACCTGTCCTGGTGCCTGGTGTTATCCCTCCCCACCCTGCCCACAGACCAGCTGCCCTGTGTTTCATCATAAGCAATGAACAAAACAGGGCACTATTCCTCTGGTTCTTCGATCTGGGGCCACATGGATCTAACCCCACACACACAGATTCCCCACAATTGTGATGTAACTCCGAAGCTTTTCCACCCAGGCCAGATATTGGCTACTTTTCCTAAGAACTTATTGCAGGGAGAACCTACTCAGGTTCCAGCCTCCATATCACCCCTTATGGAGCAGCCAACCAGTGTCCTGCAAAGCTCTGGATGTCCACAGGTGGCAGCAGAAGGACATCAGCAGCACTGCAGGCTGACCTCAAGCATACACTGACCCAAGTCATGTCCAAAAGGCTCCTTTTTAAATCTAAATTACAACCTGGACTTCCAGCCACGAGCATAGTGCTTCTCTTAGAACCTACACAGTCCTGCAGAGGTTCTGAGCTGGTGACATTTCAGTGTCCTTCAGCTAGAAAAGTAAGTGCTGCAATTGCTTCAATGAAATCCTCCTTCCACCTGGCTACTTGAAATGATTGAAGATCTTCAACTTGTTTTAACTCCCCCTGCTCCCCAAGCTGTTAAAACTCTTGTTTAACCAAATGTTACCATCTCCAAACTGTTCCTAGTTCCATTCCAGCAAGATCTAGTCTTCCCAAGGGTAACCCTGAGCTCCTCCTGCCTTCATCTCTGCAGGCAGAGCCCCAGACTTGCTCATCACAGATGTTTTGTTCGACAGTCATGACAACATATCAGATCCAACTGACAGAGCCCTGGAATTCTCCCTGAGTCACTTCATGTTGGTGCCACAAAAGCATTAATTCAACTTTATAAATAAATAGATGCACATGAATTTTGGACATAGAGAGAGCAAAAAACACAGTCAAAAGAATAATTCACTTTGCTGTTGTGGGAAACTGTTCTTTTCTTCCCCACATAAGTCTAACTAGAGAACACAGAACTGGGTTGTCATCAAGCAAAGAAGTAGGACACAGAAGTACCTTCTTCATAGCTTGGCACTTGGCCGTTTCAGAAAATCCAATCATCTTATCAGGAGAACAGATCTTGATAAAGGGAAAGTTGGATTCTTCTGCTATTTTTGCTGCTAAAGCAGTCTTCCCACTGTGGGGGGGACCTGAAACAAAGGACACACATGATGAAAAAACAGGGCGAAAACAGCTCTGCTAAGGCTCAGCATGGATGGCATTTCAGACGTGTTTCTCATCTCATCTGAAGGTACCTGCACTGAAATGACCTTCTCTGCTCCTTGCAGAAGGAACATGCTCCCTCCCGCTGCAACCACACCTCAGATGAAGGAAATTAATGCAACTATTTGAGCATGTGCAGACTGATTTGCCATGAACCCAACACATCAGAGGATGTTACACGTTTTGTAGGACTGGCCACTGCAGCAAAATTAGCATGTGTTTGTATTCTGAAGGAACTTCTGGAACTGCATTGATGCCCCCTTCCTGTGGCAAACAAGCAGCACGACCATGCCAGCTCAATATTGAGAAAGAAGTTATTTGCTTGAATTCACAGCAGAATCTTCAGAGACCAAAGACTTACCTTAACCTCTTCACCCAGTACAAATCAATCTGGAGAGCAAGAAGATGTTGCATTCAAGCAACATGTTGGCTACAAGCACACAGAATTCTTCAGGAATGAACCCTGTGCAGCAGAGGGTTTGACTTCAGGAAAAGAAAGAGGGAAGCACTAAATAACTACTAATAATAACTAATTCTACTCCATTATCTGTAACATAGATACTGGAACAGGTTTCCTAAGACTCTTGACAGCAACCAACAGTCTAGATAAAGGACAGCCCACCTCTGCCTAACAGCAGACACCTGAGTGTGCCCAGGTGAAGGGTTGTTGGAACTCAGCTAATTGCACTGACACCAGTGCAATCACTCCAGTGACTTCAAAGAAAATGTAGACATCTACCCCAACTAGAGATGCTGGTA
The DNA here is from genome assembly GCF_000747805.2 of Chaetura pelagica. Classification (NCBI taxonomy): domain Eukaryota; kingdom Metazoa; phylum Chordata; class Aves; order Apodiformes; family Apodidae; genus Chaetura; species Chaetura pelagica. The sequence continues at coordinate 113,010 of NW_009952493.1, read as the reverse complement.
CCATAAAACACCCACATTTAGATTATTACCTGGGTACATTCACTTCTCTGTTGCTCCACAAACAGGATTTCTCCCAGGCCAAGAAGACAGTTTTAATATCTAAAGCAATTTTCACCCAAGGAAAATGAAAGAGCCCAGTTCCATCTTTCCTCCAATGTGTTTCTTTTTATACAATCACAGAATAGTGAAGGTTGGAAGGGATTTTAAAGACCATCAGGCTCCAACCCCCCTGCATGGGCAGGGACAGCTCCCACCAGCTCAGGTTGCTCCAAGCCCCATCCAACCTGCCTTTCAACACTTCCAGGGATGGGGCAGCCACAGCTTCCCTGGGAAACCTGTTCCAAGGTCTTCCTACCCTCAGGGTGAAGAATTTCTTCCTAATATCTAACCTAAATCTCCCCTCTTTCAGTTTAAAACCATTACTCTCTGTCTTATCACTACACTCTCTGGAGAAAAGCCCCTCCCCAGCTTTCCTGGAGCCCCTTCAGGCACTGGAAGGTGCTCTAAGGTCTCCCTGGAGCCTTCTCTTCTCCAGGCTGAACACCCCAACTCCCTCAGCCTATGTGCAGTTGCAGGATATAACAAATGCCCACTTGGGCAACATAGGAATAGTTTACAGAAGTAAAATACATTTGCATTCCTCCCCTTTACCTTCCAGAAGAACGCTGACCAGAGGCGTGCGGTCACTGTTCTTAGTTTGCTGGACAAGTAGTTCCCCATCATCCAACACCCTTGTTACTGGATCACCCCATTTGATAATCCCATTCATGATGTAGCTTGCATAGTCTTCCTGGTTGGTTCCAAATGCCTGTATTAAGAGAGGGAGCATTTTTTTTTTCCAAGAAATTTTGCATCACATCAGAAAAAATGGAAACAATCAAACATGTCCAAAGTGACCAGGCCCAAGACTCTGGAAGCTGCTCAAGTGAGACAGTCAGTCCTGGAAACCCCCTGAGGGGACTGAACACTCTGCATGTTTAGAAATATCTTTTCACACACCCTTCAAACAAATCCTAATCAGTGCAAGTTGCCAATAGGTTCTGATCCACATGATTTAAAGCCAGTTCTTAAAACTGAGGCTTAAATCTCCTCCTCCTCCAGCCCATGTCAAAACAATCACCCATCAACTGAAGCAGCCTGAAAGGGAGAGTGTCCATACAACAAGAAGAACTTCCAAGTTGCTCTCTTGATTTTGCCTGTTCCTTTTCATGATTCATGCAGCAAAAGGTACAGAAGAGAACCTCAGCACCACAGGCAGAAACAGACCTTCTTCTTTCCTTGCTGCAACCCAGGACATGGTGTGTCAGTCCCCAGTGCCCCCCCTGACCCCAGGAGGGATTTGCTACTTCGTGTCATTGGCTGCACTGGTGACCTTACAGCAGCTGCAAGGTGCCTACTTACAGGTTTGATGTCGTTCTCCAAAGATGCAAAGAAGTCTCCTCTTGTCACACGTAAACTCTCTGCCTTCTCCATATCCACTTCCACTTTGTTGCTGGCCTATAAAGGCAATAAAGGACACTGAAGTGCAGCAGCACCACACCTGCCAGCTCCCATCCACTGACCCCACCACGGGTCAGTCTGGGTCAGGAAGAAAAGGGCTGCCGAGCAAGACATTGGTTGGACATTTGCTGGTTACCACTGAAGCAACCATGATCCTCAGGGAGCCACACCAATGCACCAGCCCCACCAAGTAATGGAGAAGCAGCTGTTCCACTCCACTGGGAGGGAAGCTGAAGAGTATGGCCATGAGCCCCCTTTCAGAGAAGCCACCCCAGCCAAAAACAGGCTGGGAGCTCTGCACCATCCCTGCTGCTGCAGCTCTGCCTTGACTACAGAAACCAAGAGCCAGTGAGGCTCAGACTGGTGCCCAGTGTGGGACTGATCTCACCTACATTCACATTCCTAACAGTTACTAGAGCTCTGCAGGTTCCCTCCAGAGCAGGGCACTACTCCTGCCATTGTAGAGGCTGTAGAAAAAAATGTTACACTTTCTGGGTGCTGGATGGGAAGGGGATGAAGCCTCCTTCACTATCTGACTTAAGAAGACAAATGAAAGTTTGGTTTAACCCACCTCTAAATCCACCCACACCACCTTCAGCAACTCAGCCAAAAGTAAGAACTCCTCACACACCTCTCCTTCAGCTTTTAGATTTCTCTTCAAACTAGCCACTTCCCTCTGTACAATAAAGCCTTGCAGAGGATTGGGACAGTGTAGATTTCTTTCTGCTTTGTCTTTATTTGCTTTAGTTCCACCAAAGCCATGAACCTTCTCAAGGTAGCAATTGGAATGGATCAGCTGGAGCTGGCTCAGCTCACTGGGTTCCTTTCTTATTGAAAAGCATCACCTTGCTCCCTTCAGCCATTCCCAAACCATCCAAAAACTCCTCAAAGCTAATGACTGGAAGCAAACACACAGCAGAGCCAGCATCATTGCAACCTCCTCCTGTAAACTCTTCCTCAATCCCAACTAGAGGTACTACCAGAAGGTGGCCCAAAGCTGCTCACAGGGGAGCCACAGGAGGTTTTGAATTCTTGAATCACAGAATCGCAGAAGCACCAAGGCTGGAAGAGACTTTTAAGATCATCAAGTCCAGCCCATGACCTGACACCACACCAGCCAGACCATGGCATTAAGTGCCACATCCAGCCTTTCCTTGAACACCTCCAGGGATGGTGCCTCCACCACTTCCCTGGGCAGTCCATCCCAATGTCTCATCACTCTGTCCATGAGGAAGTGCTTCCTGATATCCAACCTAAACCTCCCCTGGAGCAGCTTCAGGCCAGGCCCTCTCATCCTGTCACTGGTTGCCTGGGAGAAGAGCCCAGACCCCACCTGACCACAACCTCCCTTTAGGTAGTTGTAGAGAGTGAGAAGGTCCCCCCTGAGTCTCCTCTTCTCCAGGCTAAACAACCCCAGCTCCCTCAGCCTCTCCCTATAAGACTTTCCCTCTGGTCCCTTCACCAGCCTTGTTGTCTCCTCTGGACCTGCTCCAGCACCTCAAGATCCTTTTTGAAGTGAGGGGCCAGAGCTGCACCCAGGACTCAGGGTGAGGTGTCACCAGGGCTGTGTACAAGGCTTTGAAGCTGGAGACTTTATTCAAGTGGCTGCAGACCCTAAACCTGCTGCAGATGTACTGCTGAGCAGGGCTGCAGCTCCACTTCCTGGGAGTATTTGTAGATCTGTGAGCATCTCGATTGCCTTGAGCACCCATGAGGAAAAAAAAGGAATTGAAACAACTTTTCCACTCAATAGGACAGGAAAGCTGGCAGTTAAGATACTGATCCCAGGGGTGCAGTCTGCTGAGGACCCCAAGGGGAGTGAGAGGTACCAGGACCAGGATTAGGCACAGGCTGGATTTGATCTGGGAAGGGCAATTCATCCAACTGCCAAGTGGTAAGGCACAAACCTGGGTGTGAGTAGCACACAGCTGAGGCAGGTCTTCATTCTTTTGCACCCAAGTGCAGCCTTGAAAGGCTTTTGGCAATTTCTGAATTTCCCAATCCTACACGATTTCCAGTGAAATACACCCAAGTCTTACACCACCTCCTGCTTCTACCTACAATGGCCCTACATGACCTGATAGCTGAGGAAGGAAAAACTTGGGATTTCAAGGAGTTTCTTTGAAGGCACAGCAACCTCCTGTAAATAACCCTTACACCTCCAGCACCTTTGCCTAAGACCAAGGTGATGGACAAGTCATTTTGACCCTCGAAGACGCATCTCAGAGACATTCTCTGTTGACCAGGATGACCTCCAAGAAGTTGTGTGATTGAGCATGAAAAAAATCATAATGAAAAAATCATCATTACATTCTGCTTGTCTTGTAGAGCAGCAAACTCAGCCTCTAAAGTGGAGCCCAGATTGGCCAACAACCCTGTGCCAAAGGAGCAACTGTCACCAGATGGTGGTTGAAGTCACAGAGCAACATCCACAGCAACATCCACTGAGCAGAGACACAGGATGCCAAAGAGATCCAACCAGGGGCTCTTTAGTACAGGTTGATCCCTCATCTGCTTTGCAGAGGGAAGTGAAGGTACTTGAAAGACTATTAATCTATTCCTGAAGTTGTTTGTACATTTAAAAATGGGGGGGGTTCCTTCTTCCCTACCCTTTCATGAGTCACCCGTTTTAATTTTTAACACACACACTTTAAGAGAGATTATCAGAAGATTCTCAATGATTCAAAAGAATCCTATCCTTTGATGATCAATTCATGCTCCTGCTTCTCACAGTTGCTTCTGAAAACTAGGTCAGGTCTATGATGCATATTTTAAATATATTGCAGGAGAGAGCAAAATACCTTTGTGCATCACTGGCCTGCAGACACCTCCAGGAAAAGCACTAAGATTATACAAAAAAACTACAGCAGAGTATTTGAAAAGAAAAACGAAGTGTAGTCACTTCCCATCTGGAAGATCAATACCATTATTGTTGCTGTTGTTATTACTACTATTACTATGACCTTTATTATTAAGATGTCAATCACATACCAACCTAAAGGAGGGGACTGCTCTTCTGCACTTATGCGTTGCTATTTTCTCTTCTCCCACTGTGACATTTTGGCCCAACAGGGTGATACAGCAAAACATTAATGGTCCCCAGACTCGCCAAAAAAATTCAAGCCTTGAAAAAAATATCAACTATAAGAAAAATGAATTATTTAAAGAAAATGTTTTGCTTGTGAAGGGCTGAAATTACCTCCAGAGGTGCTGATTATTTTTAATTTTTTTTTGAGGCAGAAGAGAAAAAAATGACAAACTGGTGATGTCTGAGGATTTTGCTAAGGGAAACAATTAATAATTTCTCAAGTATTATGGCTACAGAAGGATAATTAACAGAAAGACCATTTTTCCCAAGAGATACAAACATCTAAGCAATTCATGATTAAATGAAAACATGATTTGCTTTCTTCAGATTGAAGGCTGAGCAGACATTTTACTTAAAAATACACCAGTGTTGTGGACCTCCTGGGAAAGGCTTTTCTCTGCAGTAACTCACAGCAGCTCTTGGCCACTGGAGCAAAGGGGCTGCACCTTTCTGCCTCCTTCTTCACCAACTCATCATCTCATATTTCAACACCACCAAATACTGTGTTTTGCATCTGGATTAATATAACCTGACATTTCATGGTCCTTAATTCCTTTCTAGTTAAAGATACACTGACCTCCCACGATCAGCAAGCACTGGGAAGGCAAGGCAATGCTCCTCAAGAGTGGCAGGAGCTAAGAACACTTCATCTCTGTGGACACTGAGACAATCACCAGGGAGTTCCTTGTTTCAAATGAAAGATGTTGCATGAACTGCTTCTGAATTTGTCCAAGATCTTAACATCAGTGTCATTCTGGAGCACAAGGTTGCTTCCACAGCTAAAACACTTCTTCACATAGTGCACATCTCCTGTTCTTGGCTTGGAGCAGGGCCCTGCTGGTACCATCTGCTGTTCTCTGAGATCTTGTGGTAGGACAGGGTGAACAATCACTTCCCAGCCACTGATTCCTATCCATTCATTATTTCACAAGCTTTTCCTAACCCTTCATTGTATTTGCCTCAGGCTGTGAAATCCTAACTATTCTTCCACTGAAAACCCTCCTACACCTCTGTCCTTCCTGACTGCCCTTCCATACCCTTGCCCTACCATAAACTTCTCCAGGTGGGTGTCCCAGGAAGGCACAGATTCCAATGCACCAGGGATTTTATCCATAACCACAGCCTCACTTTTGCTCTGTGTTCTTTTCCTTGTAAATTCTCATGTTGCATTTCCTGTTCTCTCTGGTAAGCACTGAGCTGATCTTTTAAGACCACTAAAACTCTATGAAGTTGACCCCAGCAATGGTCAGGTCAGTCCCTATCATGGCCTACACCTTTTTGAATTCTCTCTCCCCAGTTTACACTTAAATTCACTGACTGCATCTTGTGCCTTCACATTATTTCAAATGCCTTCTGCAGTTTTCCATGGGTGGCCTCCATCTTTATGAGGACAAACAGCTTTGAGCTTGAAACCTCCTCTTTCCTCCCTTCTACAGATCATTTATGAATACACTGATCCATCCAGCAGAGACCTCTCCTCTGACTGGCTGCTGTCAACTCCACCTCTTATCTCCTGGGTCCAATTCATAACTTGAGCACAAGACTTTCAGTTTTTATCAAAATACACTAAAAAATAATCCCCTTCCATTCCCACTGAGCTATGCAGGATCCACTTGGAGGACAGGAGATGAAAGAGGTCATTCAGAACCATGTAAAAAGCACAGTGAAAAGGTGATGTCCACATGAGTTTCATCCCCAAGGAATGCCAAGGTGTCATGACCCATTTGGAAGCAAGAAAAGACTCCAGACATGGTTTTCCCTTTTTCTGCCCCAGTGAGAAATGACAGGACTGACCTTTATGTGTCTGTTCATAGCAGTAGACTGAGCAGCTCGGACTAAACCTTCTAACTCAGCACCACTGAAGTTTTTTGTCTCCACTGCCAGTTCTGAAATGTCCACATCTTCAGCCAGCAGCTGGTGCTCCCGCATCCGCACCGTGTGGATGTGCAGGATCTGGAACCGCCCCTTCTCATCAGGCAGGCCTGGGGAGTGAAACAGCCCCAGTCATACAGTGCCTCGGGGCAGCAAAGCCCTCCCTCTCCCCATGGTCCTACTCCCAAAGGCTCTTTCTCACCAAGAGCAACTCATCAAAGAATGACAGAATGGGTTGGGTTGGAAGGGACCTTAAACATCACTGTGCAATTGTAGCCCACAGGGCCAACCACATCCAGGGCTGCATCAAAAGAAGTGTGGCCAGCAGACCCAGAGGTGATTCTGCCCCTCTACTCTGCCCTGGTGGGACCTCACCTGGAGTGCTGTGTCCAGCTCTGAAGCCCCAACAGAAGAAAGATGTGAACTTGTTGGAATGCATCCAGAGGCCATGAAAACGATCCAAGGGCTGGAGCAGCTCTGCTCTGGAGCCAGGCTGGGAGAGTTGGGGTGTTCAGCCTGGAGAAGAGAAGGCTCCAGGGAGACCTTAGAGCACCTTCCAGTGACAAGGCGTGTTGCAGCCAGATGACCTTTAGGGTTCCTTCCAACCCAAACTATTCTAAGATTCTGTGATCAGTTCAGCCCCTAAGCCACCCCAGTGAGCTGGTCACACTATGGTCACATTTGCTTTCCTACTGCAACACATGTGAGGTTACATACTGCACCATGCCAGCCTGCTTACCTATCTCCATTTTCACCTCTAGTCTCCCTGGTCTCAGCAGAGCTTCATCAATCAGGTCAGGTCTGTTGGTCATTCCTAAAATCAAAGTTAAAAACAAAATAAGCTTTATCTGAGCTGACTGAGTGGGTCTCCAGATCCCTAATACAGCCCACAGAGCTAAGCAGATACCTCACAGAGTCTCAAGAAACCTGACAAAAAATATCCCACTTCCAGAAATACTGGAAAAGTCAGGTCCTGAAGTAGGGTTAGGGCAAGAGGGATCAAACCTGTACCCATGGCTGGATCTGCAGGGCTCCTGGCACCAGAACACCTAGAGAACACAGCTTGAGAAGCCCTACTATTTCCCATCCCACCACATCAATGGGTATTGATCCTTACAAGTTTCTTTCAACTATGAAACACTTGTTATCAAAAGCTAAAGGAGGGAACTGTTGGAAGCAGCAATATCAGGTGATTACAGCACCATCTCCTTCCACCTGGTACTGCTCCAGACACCCCATTTGGATTGGACCAAACCCATCCCATAACTTAGTTGAGCAAAATATTAGCAGTTTTCAGGCAGACCCCACAACAGAGAAACAAATAAGCAGCCTCCTACCAATCACCAGGATGTTATTGAGCTGCTCTACACCATCAATTTTAGACAGCAACTGGTTCACAACGGTGTCGTGGACGCCGGTGCTACCTGCCATGCTTCCCCTCTGCTTGCAGATTGCATCAATCTCATCAAAAATGATGATGTGCACTCCACTGTTTGCTCCCAGCTATTGGAGAGAAAAACATGTCAGGAATGC
>NW_009952493.1:54532-104875 GCF_000747805.2 Chaetura pelagica | reverse complement strand
AAACAATCCAGGCAAAACAGCAGCTTCTCAACCAGCTCAGCCATGGAGATACAGAAGATGGGAACCTCCATGTGGGTTTAGCACCACGTGTTGTGTATGAACCAGACCCCTCCCAGAATAGCACCTTGTCCATCCAAACTGGGGTGGGTGGTGGGCTCTGCCCACAGACAGGGCTCCACAGCTGACATGGAGAAGAGAAGCAGCGTTTCAAGGAACAGGAACAAGAAAAGCACAAGCCCAAGGCTGGAACACGAGCTCTGACAAAGGGCCACAGCACTTGGTGTCTGAGACAGCCCCCAAAAGGGAGAGGGGGGACTGGGTGCATCTGTGGAGGGATGCACCCAAGGTGGGAAATCCCCCAGGTATTGAAGTCAGCAAACACACAGCTTGCCAGAGTAGCTTTATTCTTAATATTTTTAAGGAGTCCATTCACCCTGTGCCCATCAGGGACAGAACTGCTCCTTTCCAGGTTCACCCAAAGGTGAAGCAGTTGCAGCTGCTAAGAGAACAGGATGCTTTTTGTGACTGTCTGATGAAGCTTTTTCCCTTCAAATTCCACCTCTGAAACATCTTTTGTGGACAGTGGAGACCACGTGAACACTGGGTAAATGTGCTGTCACTGGCAATCTGCCCCAGACACGAGTCATTACAATACCAACCTTTTTGAGACCTTTTTAATCTCCCAACTTGTCATCAGGACCAGCCCCTCCAGCCAATATCGAGTCTATTTTAACAGGTGTGTTATTGCAAAGTAAAAGACACTCACAGCTCACAGTGATCTTGCAACAAGCAGAGAGAAGGGGATTGTTTATATCCACTATGGGTCATTATGAAAAGCTGACTTAGTGATTAATCAATCTTTTGCAGAATAAAATAAAATTATTTCAATTATTTCACTATCAATATCTGCAGGTTCAACTAAAATTAAAGGGATACAACATCCTTTGCTAATGTCTTCTGAAAAGACTTCCTTGTATTTAATTGTGACTTGTCTGAAATTGTCATTTCTTTCCCAGGAAACCTGGTCAAGATTAAGTGAGCCACAGCAAAAAAAAATGTACCAGAGCCCACAGAATAAACTATTTACACCTTCCAACTGAAGACTGGTTTTTGAGAGACAGCTGGAGTCATAGATAGAAAGATGATCTGTACTCTCTAGTTTTGAGACCCTGCTCTCATCCATTAGGCTTCTGCTGATAACAATTAATACTGTGTAAGTTACAAGACTTCAAGGACTACAATACACTTATAAGCCTGAAACCCAAAAACCTGAAGCCATGAAGGCATATTTGAAATTCATCCTATGTTATGTGCCACCTGAACTTAGGAGTAAAAATCCAAAGAATGACAGCATGTCAGGACTTGGAAGGGACCTCCAAAGATCAGCGAGTCCAACTCCCCTGCCAGAGCAGGACCCAAACCAGGGCAGGTCACTCAGAAAGGCATCCAGACAGGGCTGGAAAGTCTCCAGAGAAGGAGACTCCACAACCTCTCTGGGCAGCCTGTCCCAGGGCTCTGTCACCCTCACAGGAAAGAAGTTCTTCCTCATCTTGAGGTGGAACTTCCTGGGCTCCAGTTGGAATCCATTGCAGCAAAGAGATTAATTACGCCACCCCATCAAAACAAACAACAAAAAGAAAAGAAAAACCAGAGCAAAATGGTTGCAATCTCCTTTTTACACACCTCCTGAGCAGGTGACACAGCACGATACAAAGCACAGAGGGATGAGCCCTGCAAAACCATTCTGCATGGAACTTGAGCTGTCCATCTCCAGTCCAGCTGGCTAGAAGACCTGCAGCCTTTTCAGGTCCTATGCTTGTTTTCCAAGTGTCTGTGTGTGTGTGGATCTGCAGAACTGAGTGAGCACACAGAGTGACTATAATCCCAAGCTAAGCAGTGACTCAGTCTTTTAATGCAAGCAGCAATTTTCTGATTATAAACCTCCTTCCCAGTCACTCTCCAAGTACACTTGGGCTGACCCAGCTCTTGGCCTGTGTCTGCATTACCCTTCTTTGTTCCTCCTCTGCATCAGCAAACAGTTTCCGGATGTTGGCCTCGGATTCCCCCACGTATTTATTGAGGATTTCTGGCCCATTGACCACCTTTGGTTCCCTGGCATTCAGCATCTTGCCAATCTGTCTGGCCATAAGTGTTTTACCACAGCCTGGAGGTCCATACAAGAGGATGCCTTTCACATGCTTGCAGCCTGGAACAAGAGAAAAGAACATCAGAAAGCAGCTTCAGGATGGAAGCAGCCATCAAGTGATCACAGAATCACAGAACAGAGCCACAGAATCATACAGGTTGGAAAGGACCCTCAAGATCATCAAGCCCAACCACCCACCCCACAACCCCCAACCACTAAACCATCTCCTGAAACACCACGTCTGCCTGTTTGATGAACATCTCCAGGGATGGTGCCTCCCCCACCTCCCTGGGCAGCCTGTTCCAAGGCCTCACCACTCCTTCTGGGAAGAAATTGTTCCTAATATCCTGACTGAACCTCCCTGGTGCAACCTGACCCCATCTCCTCTTGTCCTATCACTGGTCACCAGGGAGAAGAGCCCAACACCCACCTCACCACAACCTCCTCTCAGGGAGCTGTAGAGAGCAATGAGCTCTCCCCTCAGCCTCCTCTTCTCCAGGCTGAGCAGCCCCAGCTCCCTCAGCCTCTCCTCATCAGACCTGTTCTCCAGACCCCTCAGCAGCCTGGTTGCCCTTCTCTGCCCCCTCTCCAGCACCTCCATGTCCTTCCTATCCTCGGGTGCCCAAACCTGCACCCAATGCTCGAGGTGCAGCCTCACCAAGGATGAGCAGAGGGGCAGGATCACCTCCCTGCTCCTGCTGCTCACACTGTTCCTGATGGAGCCCAGGATGCTGGTGGCCTTCTTGGCCACCTGGGCACACACTGGCTCATGTTCATCCAGCTGTCAAGCAGCACCCCCAGGTCCCTCTGCTGGGCAGCTCCAGCCACTCCTCCCCAAGCCTGAAGCACTGCTGGGGGTGGTTGTGGCCCAAGTGCTGTACCCAACTTTTGGCCTTCTTGAAGCTCATGCCATTGGCCTTGGCCCAAGGTCAAGCCTGTCTAGACCCTCTGCAGAGCCTCCTGCCCTCAAGCAGATCTGCTAAGAACCTCTAGAACCTTCAGCCCAAAAAGCCACCTCTGTAACGAGACAGACCTGAAAAATTCTAATTGAGTCAAATATCAGGACTTTGATCACTGTGCATGAGCTCTGGCAGTTAAATTCAGAAACAAGAAGGCACAACAGGTGGAGGACAATGCTGGACACCACCCATTTATCCTAAGGGTGCACAAAGCTCCTGAGAGGGGCTCCCAAGTGTGAACAAGAAAGGTTTCCCTGAAGGATTTGTGGAATTTTAAACATATAAAATTTACAACTTGTGAGCCCCCAGGCACATTTTATCAACTGTCTGAATATCCTTCAGCCTGAATATTTGACGCTCTGCCTCATGCTCTGCTAAAAGAGGTTGTGGTGCCAGCACATGTCAACAGTGAAGTTTGGTTTATTCATCTCATGGGACTATCAGCATCTATCTAACCAGAAAAAGTAGCTGTATCAAGACAGAACCTTTTTCCTGGGAGCAATCTGAAATAGGAGAGCAAAAGTCATTTTGAACAGTGAGCACCAGACTCGGGGAGAGCCTCAAAGGAGCAGAAAGGCAAAGGTTCACAGCAGAGGCTCCAACTACAAAACCAGTGCAGGGAAATTAAAGCTCCCTAGAGAAGACAAGACCCAGCTCAAACGCATGTACAGGACTGGTTCAGGAGCAGAGCAAGTCTGGATATTGGCTGGTCACAAAGTGGTGAGGAAACAGGACAGAGAAATATAGAACTTATTTTGTCTAGGCCTTTGCATTTCCAACAGAATTCCTTCTTCTATTTTCCAGCTGATATTGAAGACCAAATTGTACAGACAAAACTACAAGTGAAAAAATGTATTTTCAATATTCAGGACACAGCAGGAGTTTGTTTCTTCCCTCTTATTCAGGAGTTTATTTCTTCCTATGCAGTTTCAAGCACAATAAAAAAAACATTAGTTCCTCACTATGTCTCTTTACTTGGAAAAGCAAGGTGTGCAGAGAGCAATACCCTCTCCATGGACCCTGGATCTCATCCTCATGTTTCAGACCATGCTGGCCACCCACAGCATCAACAAGTGGACAGATTCCTGCATCTGCTGCCCTTCCTCTAGAGTGCTCACTCATGTCACCATCATCCTCACTGACCAGAGCAGTGAGGACATCCTGAGGAAAAAGACCTTGAGGAAGGTGTTACCTCTGCACCCTGTGGCAAAACTAGCACCTGTGAAATCTGCCTCCACAAAGATCTCGACCTGGAACACAAGAGGCAGGGAATCCAGGAATCCTGCTCTCTTGCTCCATCTCATTGCTGAACAAGATCCCTACACAAGTGCTCCAGAGACCCACTGGGGGACACAAGATACCACTATTTTTTTGAAGATTAAAAAAAAACCTGCCTTGTTTCAAGAAAAATTAGAAATCTTGATGAATTAATTGTTTGAGAGGAAAAAGCAAGACATGAATTAGTGGAAACTGTTCCATGCTGTAGATTACACCCATAAAAGATTTGTTTTACCCTACACTCCTGCAGTTGGAGTTTTTAAGGATGCCAACCACCCAGCCAGGGTCCTGCAGAGCTTAAGATTCACACTAAGAAAAAATTCAGAAAGTAGCAAAGTGTTGGCCCAGAGCTCAGCCTTGGAGGACATGAACTCAGTTTTTGCCATCATCAAAGTTTAACAAGCTTGGGCACACCAAGTCACTTGTCACCCAGGTGGACTGACTTCCCTGCTGGCCCCTAGGCTGTCTCAGCTCCATGCTAAGTTCACCCCACACTCCAGAGTCCTCATGGCTGCACAGACCTCACAGCAATGCCCTGCCTCTAAGAACAAGTGCTTTTCTCCTTTATTAATCTACCAGCACTCAACTGTGATTTCATTTACTCCTGAGTATTATAGGGAGAAAGAATTCATTTCCTTCTAAGCATCTGCTCAAGACACAAAGATTTCCATCACCTGCAGGTGCTGCTGGTTCTCCCTTTCAGGTTGTTCACACACTGAAATGAAGTTTTAGGAGAATATTTCTGTGAGAAGCACCTGATCTCTACCAAAACCCCAGAGAGCAACAAGGCAGCACTGATTAAACACAGCAATAAGGCTGAAAGATCACAGAATGATAGAATCTGCTGAGTTGGGAGGGACCCATCAGAATCATCAGGTCCAACTCCTGTCCCTGTGCAGGGCACCCCAAGAATCACCCCATGTGCCTGAGAGCATTATCCTAAGGCTTCTGGAACTCAGGCAGGCTTGGTGCTGTGACCACTGCCCTGGGGAGCTTGTTCCAGTGCTCAACCACCCTCTGGGGGAAAAACCTTTTCCTGATATCCAACCTAAACCTCACCTGATGCAGATCTTTCTGGGCTTCTCTGTAAATAAAAAAAATACTACAAAAATCAAAGAGATCTAGCTAAGAAGAACTGAATTGTCAACTTCCAGGCATTTAGGAGTGAAACATAAACAATTACAGACTGTCAGGAAAGACAAATCTCCCACAGGAACAAATGAGGAACAGATCAATTAAAAGCTATTCCTGTCACACCAATGTCACAGAAGGTATTGTCAAGGTTTTCTGTGGGGGAACATGATCAGCTCTGTAGCCAACAAGCACAAAGCAGGATTTGGATGATGAGTGATCCTCTGAAGGGAAATCTCAAGCAACCTGATGCCCAGACAGCTCCATGTGCTCCAGAGAGGCTATGGAAAGGCTACCAGCAAGTTGGGGCACATGTAGATAAATAGGCCTGGGAGCATCTTGAAAGCAGCAGGTAAATTGTACCACAGAAGATCTTTTTTCTCACCTTCAAAACAGAAGTACAGATACAGTGTCCTCATTTTTTTCTACTTTACCTGCAATTCACAACCTCTCTCCTAGAAGGAGGTACAACCCAGTTATATCCACTGAGAGCTTCTCTTCCACAGCCCAAAAAACCCCTGAAGTTCTTGAAGAGCCCAAACGTTCCACCCCCCTGCATGAAGAGAGCAAAGGGCTTCATGAGGCTGGAGCTTCCTCTGCCATAGTGGGAGCACAAGGAAAGCAAAAGGCAAACTGGCAGGGTGACATCTGGAGAACTCTGAGGAAACAAGACCTTGGACAAACTTGATTAGAAACCCTCCTAGCATCTTCCCCCTCTTCCTATTCAAACTTACTTATGAGGCAGTGTCATCTCTTATGGAATCATGGAATTATTTTGGGTTGGAAAAGGCTTTAAGCTCATCCAGCCCAACCCTTCCCCCAGCCCTGCCCAGGCCACCCCTGCCCCGTGTCCCTCAGCACCATCTCCAGGGCTTGGAAACCCCTCCAGGGATGGGGACTCCCCCCCTGCCCTGGGCAGCCTGGGCCAGGCCCTGACAACCCTTGCCAGGGAGAAACTGTTCCCAAGGTCCAACCTCAGCCTCCCCTGGCACAACTTGAGGCCGGTTCCTCTGCTCCTGCCCCTTGTTCCTGGGGAGCAGAGCCCGACCCCCCCTGGCTCCAACCTCCTCTCAGGCAGCTGCAGAGCCAGCAGGTCTCCCCTCAGCTCCTTGTCTCCAGGCTGGACACCCCCAGCTCCCTCAGCTGCTCCTGCTCACACTTGTGCTCCAGCCCCTTCCCCAGCTCCCTTGCCCTTCCCTGGACACGCTCCAGCCCCTCCGTGTCCTTCTTGTCCCCAGGGGCCCAGAACTGACCCCAGGATTCCAGGTCTGGCCCCACCAGTGCCAGCACAGGGGACAATCCCTGCCCTGCTCCTGCTGCCCACAGCACAGCTGGTACCAGCCAGGATGCTGGGGCCTTCTTGGCCACCTGGGCACACATTGGCTCATGTTCAGCCTCTGTCAATCAACCCTCCCAAGTCCTTCACTGATGGTCAGTAATAAAAAATAATTATTTTATTTTTTTTTTAAAAAGCAGAAAAAAAACCACAAACAAAAAATGAACTGCTGAAAGGACAGAAGCTGTTGCTGGAAGAATAAAGACAGAAGGCTGGTCAACACTAGGCCACTGCTCCAGCTGCCTGCCAAAGCCCTCAGCTGTACCATGCCACCAGCTACCCACCCCTCTAGAGCAAAAATGCCAGCTCTGGGACACAGCAGGTTCCCAGAGACAAGGTGATCACTGTCCAATCTGACCCAGACAAGCTGACAGTGCTGGGTAGTCCACACTCAGCCTTTAGCAAGTAATACACACATGTTCCCCCACATCTGAACATCAAGGGCCATCTGACCACCTGCTGCAAGACTCAGTGGCCACCAAACGTGCACCACTGAGAGCTGGGCCTCAGTCATGTGGAAGAACACTCCTGAGACCAAAGCAATTAGTTCCTCTTCAAATAAAATTGCCACAAGCTCCACCAGTCAAGGTTTCCTTACATTGCTACGTTCACCTGGCTAAAATTAAAGTTTTAAACACAAGCAGGACTTGATTAAAATAGGCAGGTGATGACAAACTACAAATGTTACCTCTCAAGTCACAGTGGGATCCTGTGCACCACACAGGAATGTTGATTAAGTTTATCTCCCCTTTGCTGATTTCACCAATGCAGCCCAAATGTCAATACTATGATGAGAAACTTCTAAACACAAGTGATTGCAGTGCAGACATCCCTGCCTCGTGAGGCTTCCCTCAGGACTCCAAATCAAAGGTCACTCCTGAAACATGACCCTTAATTATGCAATTTAATGACATACAGTTAGAGGCTGAATAGCTTTGTTAACAGGAACTCAGATATACCAACATGGGAAACATTCTACACAAAATATTAGGGAAAAATAATAAAAACTGCTAAGGATAAGTGAGTTATTAGTGTTACTGAGAGAAATTAAGCAGTATATTGAACCACAATGTCACTTACCCAAAGACAAGGTGAAGCTTATTTGTTCAAATCTCACTGTTCACTTTTTTTTTTTTAATGATCAGAAGTGGTTTAGTATCACAGGGATTTTCTCCCTGAGTGTAATTCCCCTTTTTAATTAAAATCAAAACATTCAACTGTGATTGTATCATTCAGATGCAACTCTTGGGAACTTACAATAGTGAAATATCAATCCTGAACGGATCAGGGAGAGATTTTATCTCTGCACACTGATCTTCAAGCAGGTTAGAGGAAGACCAGGGTTCCCAGACCTCACCTGTCACACAGAGGAAATTTCCCAAAAAATGGAGCTGGGTGGAATTTCCGCCTCCTCCCATCCTGTAAGCCCAGCATTATTCCAGCCTCCAGTTCATCTTCCTGCAGGATTTTTGTGCCACTGACAGGCAAAAAGGAAGATGTTTCTGCCTTTAATTCAAATCTGGGACAGAGAAAGGGCTACACCTGAAACAGACATTTTTATTTTAAGTGGACCCTCAACAGGCAGGTTTTTTCATCTCCCAAATCACTTGCCACTGTAAAGAGAAGAGAAGCAAATCAGTGAGTTGTCCCCAACTCCCTGATCACAGCTTTTTTCCTCAGACTTTGGCTGGCTGAGAGAAGTTTCATGCATGTACACGAGCAGGTTCACAACAACGTCAGGACATTTATCAATTTCTGATGGAATGTGAGAAAAATGAGAATAAATCAGCTTTAGAGAAGCTTCCCAAAAAATGCCTTTGGCTGCACAAACAAAATCCTGACTCTCCGGAAAAGGGATTTTGATAAGAGTATATACAAACCAAACCAATCTTTGGAAGAACTCATCAATGCAGCAGAAAAAGAGTAAATGTCTCTGCCTCTAAATAGAGGAGATAAAGAAATGTAGCTCATTTCAGAGGGAGAGGCAGAGCTGTTGGGATTACTGAACACAGTAGCTGATGTTTACAGTCTTATCTCACCTGAATGTTAATAGCCAGAAATCTCAGCAGCATTTTCTACTCTCTGAGACAAAGCTGGATCATTTCTGTCTACTCAGAAAGTCAACTTGATATAATTTGTAAATGCCTCATGAAACACTTCACCCAGAGCATCACAGAGAAATGATACCTTCTCCCATAACATCCTCATTAGGAATCACAGAATCACAGGATGTCAGGGGGTTGGAAGGGACCTCTGAAGATCACTGAGTCCAACCCCCCTGCCAGAGCAAGACCCAAACCAGGGCAGGTCACTCAGAAAGGCATCCAGACAGGGCTGGAAAGTCTCCAGAGAAGGAGACTCCACAGCCTCTCTGGGCAGGCTGTCCCAGGGCTCTGTCACCCTCACAGGAAAGAAGTTCTTCCTCATGTTGAGGTGGAACTTCCTGGGCTCCAGCTGGAATCCATTACCCCTCGACCTATCACAGGGCACAAATGACAAGAGCTTGTCCTGCCTTCTTGAGGCCCTCATGTATTTATAGACATTAATTAGATCCTCCCTCAGTCTTCTCCTCTAGGCTGAAAAGCCCCAGGTCTCTCAGCCTTTCCTCATCAGACAGATGTTCCAGTCCCTTCATCATCCTCGTAGCCTCCCTTGGACTCTCTCCAGTCAATCCCTGTCCCTCTTGAACTGGGGAGCCCAGAACTGGACACAACACTCCAAGGGAGGTCTCACCAGGGCTGAGTAGAGGGGGAGGAGAACCTCCCTTGATCTGCTGGACACACTCCTCCTAATGAACCTCAGGATGGCCTTGGCCACCTTATTAATGCCTGTGAGTATCTCCGGGTGGGTGCAGGGAGGATGGAGCCAGACTCTGCTCAGTAGTTCCCAGTGAAAAGATGAGGGGCAATGGGATCAAGCTGGAACACGGGAAGTTCCACTGAAATATGAGGAAAAACTTCTGTACAGTGAGGGTGACAGAGCACTGGGACAGGCTGCCCCAGGAGGTTGTGGAGTGCCCTTCTCTGGAGACATTCAAGACCCACTTGGATGCAGCCCTGGGTAAAGTGCTCTGTGCAATCCTGCTTTAGCAGTGGGATTAGACTAGATGATCTCTAGAGGAACTGTCTTTGCCTCTGTCGAGGCACAGAGCAAACCTGCCAACTGACCTGGACTTGAACAGCACCTCAGCTCCTGTGGTCTGGTTTGGGCATCACACTGCTGAGCAGTGAGGAACCACCAAGGGAAAAGAAACAACCACCTTTGGTGAGCCAGTGGTTATCACTGTGAAAAATGGTTTAAGAATCTGAGCTGTAGCTGTGAGAATACTGCAGAGAAACATGAACAGACAAGTATGCAAAAGCCTTGTCCAAAAACATAAAAGAATTAAACAATTTATGATGGAACTGCTGCAAGATTGAGAATAAATACTTGAAAAATGTTGACAGTAAAGATGCTCTGAGCAGTGGAATCAGCTGCCTTGAGAGGTTCTGGCATTCCTGTCACCTCAATTACAGGTTAGACATATCTGAGATTGATTTTTCATTAAAATTATCCTGTTTTAAGAATAGACTGGATAAGATCCTTTCCATTATTACACTTCTCTTATAGTATCTGAGCACTTCAAGGACATTAAGATATTAATTTTAAGACACCTTAAAAGACAAGCCTCCACTTCCCAGCCAGAATCCAAGAAAGAAAATAATACCCGAGTATCTGCTCATTTCAATGTTCCTCTTGTGCTTTATTAATGCTTCACTTTTATATAGTGAAAATACAGAGCACTGAAATCAACTGATCCCAAGACGTCAGAACACAAGTTAAGGTGGGTATCAGGAAACAGAAATCACTTTGGAGAAGTCTGATTTAACCTACTTGCAGATGGCAGCAGGATAGGATGGGGAATCTGGGCTCCATTTTGCTCTCTCAAAGGGAATGTGACCTGTATCACCAACTACCTCTATACCTGTTATCAAAAAAGTAACAATGACACCTACAGACGGAACCTGCTTTTCCAGCAGCCTCTTCAACAAACTCCTGTGCCACATGCATCACAAAAACCACTTCCCCACTGAAAGCCAAGATTGCTTTTCAATGTATGGAGACACTGGAGTGTTCTTGGAAAAGAGAAGCAAGAATTCAGTGCTGGAACTTTCTCTTCAGGTCTGAGAACATGCTTTTCAGTTTTGTTCAAATTTGCAGCTCCGGGCACCAAGTACCAAAAACTTGAGTCCAAAAGGCTGAAGGTCCTGAAGGTTTGTTAGAGCTGAGGAGGAGAAGAGACCAGTGTTCTAAGTGTTCAGCAATCTTGAATGTCAGATAATGGCACAAGCCATTGAAGGAGCTGAATTTAAAGTCTCAGCAGAAAAACCAGCACCTTAGCACGGATGTGAAGAGAGGGCAGGAAGCGCTTAGAAAAATACTGTATTACTAAATAAAGAGAAGCTCTAGTTTGAGCAGAGGATGCTCTGAGCTGCAACAAAGAGTAACCAAACCCAGGCTGCAGTTCACCATGAAGCTGCACAACTTTGCTGTGAGCTGGATGTCACAGAGATCTGGCCCTGGCTTGAAAAGGAGGATGGTTCCCTGGGTCACTTGGGTGTCCTTCAGGATGTGTCTGCTGCCCCACCTCCTCCAGAGCCCTGCAGCTGTGAAGTGCCTTCCTAGAAGTATCACCGGGAGGATAGGAGTGGCCCTTTTGTTTCAGAGCACCTTTCTCAACCCTCATCCAGGGAAGGATCTATTCCCATTTGGCACTCAAATATTATGAGACAAGATGTGAATCTCCAGTAAGTGACTGTGAAACTGCAGCCCTAGAAGCAAACAGCTTAAACTGATGAAGGTCCCACTGCAGTTCCAAAGTGACCAGAATTCCAGTGCTTTTGCTATCCATGTATAGGAAAAGTGTGGGCAGGGAAAAAGAAATTGCCCCTTTTCAGGGCAGCAGGGAGCTATGGCAAAGGTTAATGATCAGCTGAAGTTGATCTCAGACTTCTTTTCTTGGATTAACCAAAGATTGTAGCATCAGAATAGTATTTATACACTTGGATGATACGGGTTAACTAATGCTGATTTATATGCTCCAAGCCCAGAACATTCCTTGGAAGTTCAATAAACCACACAAATTGCAAACAATTTTTGAAGGGTCTGTGGAGCCTCTGTGTAGCCTCTGTGTAGTTACAGGACAGAAATATTTATTGCATTTGGCATGGAAGTTGCAGCCTGTGAGCACAGGGCAGAGACCAGAAAACGGGTGAGCACGAGAGCACCAGAGAGCAAGCAAATTCTTTCTGTTCCTTTCCCAATAAATTACAGACAAAGGTGAACAGCTGTCACACTGACATTTCAGATCTGAAATACAGTTAAGAGCAAGTTATAACTAAGGCAGAGAAAATGAATGTCAGAAAGTTTTGTTTTTCCAAATTTCAGATAAGCTCTTTAGCCCTGGGGTTAATCAGAGAGCAGAGAGCTCTGCTTGGAGTCTCACTCCTTACCAGAAAAATGTTTCTTTGTGCAGTATGTGTGTAAACATGCACGAGTCAAGGGATATGTATTTATATAAATAATATGGCACACCTTTAATTCATTGCCCAGGGTAATCAAAATACCAGTGGTCCTGCAGAGGATTTTTCCTTCCTGTATTAAGCAACACCAATTACCAAGAGGAACCTTCCGAGGACCACACCCTGTAGAGCAGCTCCACAACCTCACCCTGAGGTCAGCAAGGTTTCCCACCTTCTCCAGAGACATCTGATGGAGATGTAGGTTCCTCCACAGCAGAGTTGTTGTCACCAGAGTGCCAGGTTAATTCAGCTAATGATAATACAAGGGAATGGAACCCTAGTCTGACACATGGCTGCTTAACAAGCTGCCAGAACTGCAGGCAGCCAGGAAGGCTGGATGGGAGAAGCTACAGCAAAACAAAAACAAGCTCTAATTACCCTGACTCTACCAACATATTTCTCATCACACTCCTGTGACACTGAAAAGAATTCCCAAAGTCTGAATCTTTTACCTTCATCCAGGGCCACAGCTAAGGACTCTGCACTGCAGCCATGAGTATATATGACAGCTGCTTTGGAAGGTAAAAATATTTCCAGTAAGGGACGCATGTGCTTCCAAAAACCAGCTGCCAGCAACACTTCTGAACTGGACACAACAGAGTGTCTACATAAAAGCTTTTCTTATAACAGCCATTGCCATTTCTCTCATTTCCTCTCTCTGCAGAGCAGTGAAATACTTAAAAAATCAAAGCAGTTGACATTCTCAAGCAGAAGCAGAGAAGTTACAACTTGCCCACAGCCACAAAAATCAAGAAACTCAAACCAAGATCAGCCCCCAGAAGGCCTTGGCTACCAGGCTGATACAAAGCAAAAAGGCAGGAGAGAGAAAATTGTGCACTAATTGGATTTAGCCTACAGGGTTTCTTCAGTGTTTCTCCCAAAGTGTTCAAATCACTAAGAAAAGACTTCACACACCTCACAGGGAAGTTTACTTTCACATCAATCCCACAAGCCCTGGAAACGGACCCGCTTGACACAGCCACACACAAACAGGAGGTGTCTTCTGAGGAAAATCTGGTTTGTAATCAAAATCCTGATTGCTTCATTTGTGGAGAGAGGGAAGGTGGAACAAGCAATATAAACATACACAGAAATTATACAGATATGAATTCCAAGTATAAATACAAACCCATAGAGATGATATTCACAAGAGGATCAGCTATAACATCCCCAGCCACTTGATGTGACAAAACAAGATAACCTACAGCTGCATATTGCTTACTGAAAATTAAAACCAGTACCATGGATCTGCCTGCCAGCACATGTTTACAAAGTAATGGGACTGCCTTTCCTTCCCCCAACCCCCAAAAAATGTTATATTTAGAATCTGTGCTTTTATTTCACAAACTCCAAGACGTGCTACAGCCTGTGCATCCTCCCAGCATTTCAAACCTGACCAGGCACAGATCACAAGAAATACTCTATTTATTGGGCTAATGCTGTAAGAAGAACACAGGTTTATAGTGCAA
Organism: Chaetura pelagica; assembly: GCF_000747805.2. NCBI lineage: Eukaryota > Metazoa > Chordata > Aves > Apodiformes > Apodidae > Chaetura > Chaetura pelagica. The sequence continues at coordinate 90,995 of NW_009952493.1, read as the reverse complement.
CTGCCAGGACAACAAGTATTTAATATATAAGGCAAAATCATTAAGACAGAATTTCCTTTGACCTACATAGACAGCCCATGGCCAGTGAGTCAGGAGTGTTCAGTCTCCCTGTTAGAATAAGTGAAGCATTTGGAAGAACAGAGAGCATTTGAGGTCCAAAAGAAAAGTATTCAGTTAAATCCTGTATCTCATTTGTTCAGACATTTCATGTGCAGTGCTGAGGACTCACATTGGTTCTTTGCCCCTCCTCTTTAGCTCAGGGACTAGAGTACAAAATACTTTTGGGAGCAACAGGGGAAGAAAAGGATTTGTTGGTCTTTTTGACCCCTGAGCAAGTGCCCAGTGACAGCAGCATAAGGGGGTTCACTGGAGCCATTCTTTACAGACCACCAACAGGCCTGCACCCTGTATCCCGCCCATATGCATGTCATACTCACCCATCTGCTCCACAATTTCAGGTGGAAACACTCGAGAAGCAAAAGCTCGTCGGAAAATATCTGAGAATTCTTTGTCAAGGCCCCCAATGCCCATCTTCTCAAAATTCCAGTCTGGGTTGATGATCGACTGGCGGTTCTCCTTGGTCTTTGATTTCCCTGCAAAAAATAAATGAACCATTTCAAACAGGTAGTTCAGCAGAATTACAGTATCACAGTATCATTCTGGCTGGAAAAGACCTTCATCCAGCACAACTACTACCCTAACTCTGCCACATCCACCACCACGTCTGTCTTTCTAGATGTCTCCAGGGATGGTGGCTCAACAACCTCCTCAGACAGCCTGGATCACCAAGTCCAACTCCTGCCCCAGAACATGACAACCTCAAAGTTCACACCATGTCCCTGAGGGTGTTGTTCAAATGTTTCTTGAATATTGTCAGGCTCGATGCCATCACTGCTTCCCTATGGGTTGGGGTGTTCAGCTTGGAGAGGAGAAGGCTCCAAGGAGACCTTAGAGCACCATTCCTCAATGTCTCCAGGGATGGGGCCACCTGCACCTCTCTGGGCAACCTGTTCCAGTGCTTCCTCACCCTCCTGGGAAAGAAATTCTTCGTGATACCCAATCTAAATCTCCCCCGTTCTAGTTTAAGACCCCATCCTGCTCCTGGCTAACGTTGGAAACCAAGCATCGGGTTGGCTGGACATGAGTCTGACCTGGAAGCCCCACTTAGGGTCAGGCCTGATGGGGCTCTGAGCAACCTGATCTAGTTCAAGAGGTCCCTGCTCACTGCATGAGGGTTGAACTAGATGACCTTTAAAGGTCCCTTCCAACCCCACACATCCTATGATGCTCATCCAGCACCCTCCTCAGTCATGCCTTCTCCAGGCAGGCAAAGCAATCCTTACTTGTTCTTCCTTCCTCTGGCAGCATCTGCCCCACCCTGGAGCACTCATGTTCTTCTCCTCTCACCCTTCTCTGTTTCTGCTACATCCTTGGGCAGACACGCAGCCTAGAACTGCATGCACTGGGGCTTGTTTCTATCTTAAATACAGGTACAAAAACTATGCTTCAATTCATTCATATTCTTTTATTAATAAACTGCAATAATTCTCAATATCCACACTCAACAATTCCTAACAGGGCTCAGGCTGCTGAGCATGGGTCCACCATTTCCTCAAAACTGTCATACCTTGGATCCTGGCCCAAAACAGCAATCATTTTTGACTGAAGTTAGAAGAGCTCTTCCTCCCACACATCACTTTCCATTTATTTATATCAAATTTCCTCTGCCATTTTATTTCTTAGTCACTGAGCTCCAGAAGAGCAAGTTTTGTTACCTCATCACTCAATCTTTTTGCCAGTTTATTCCATGATGATAACGAAAACCAAAGGCCCCAGCAGAGATTCATGCTGAACTCCACTGGCAATAGCCTTTCATCCTTACACCCTTTCATCACTCACCTACTGCCACAAGGACCTTCTACCTTACAGATTTCTTTTCAGCTTCTTTTAAAAGAAACTTCAACTAGGAGCTTTGCTGGAAGAGCCGTGACCAACAAGAAGACTAGGTCAGCCCTTATTCCCACATTCTTGATTCCTGTCATGATCTCCAGATGTAGGCCTGCCTAGGTAGGCAGGACTGCCCTTCCAGAGGGCAGGCTGACCCTTCCCAGTGTAACATCTCTCTGCAGATATCCACTCATTTGATTCTTTATTACAGTTTCTGTTGAGTTCCAGGTGCAAAGATCTGGAGCTCTGGAACCCTCTTCAAAACAGCACATTTGCCATCATCAAGCCCTCACATTCCAGAGCCTTTTTTAAGCAAGGTTACACAGAACACTCATGAGGTCAGCTACTTACTTCACAAAAAGGTAAAAGCCAGCCTTAGCAACCCACCACAGCTCAGAACCTCTGTTCCAGAACCTCTTCTAGAGCTAGTCCAAATGCAGCCAGGGTCCCCAAGAGCAGGTTCTGCAGCCTCCATGAGTGGTGCAACCTCCTCCTTTCCCTTTTGTTGTAACCACACAAGAAGCTTTCAAGTGGTCAGGGTAATTAGGAGGTAGGCAACAAGCACCAATGCTCCTCTAAGAACAATGCTGAGATTGAATCATAGAATCATACAATCATCATCAAGGTTGGAAAAGACCTTCAAGATCACCAAGCCCAACCCCCCCCCCCACAACCCACAACCACTAAACCATCTCCTGAAACACCACGTCTGCCTGTTTGATGAACATCTCCAGGGATGGTGCCTCCCCCACCTCCCTGGGCAGCCTGTTCCAAGGCCTCACCACTCCTTCTGGGCAGAAATTGTTCCTAATATCCTGCCTGAACCTCCCCTGGTGCAACCTGACCCCATCTCCTCCTGTCCTATCACTGGTCACCAAGGAGAGAAACCCATCCAGTCTCACCCTAAGTTTATTCAAGGGTGTTTATAACCAAGCACTGACACTATCAGTTACATCCACACAACCAAAAGGCCTTCAGCAGCATCACTGTGCTAAGAGACCAGAGAAACCAACAGGAACATCAAAACCCAGAGAAAAAGCAAAGACTGAAGATTATCCTTAATTCATACAGAAATTGGAGGTCTTGTATTTTCTTAGATATCCACAGGGCTTTACAGGATTGTCCCTGGGGACCATTATCTCAGATACAAATCCAGGCTGGGGGAGAATGGCTGGAGAGCATCCCTGAGGAGAAGGACTTGGGGGTGGGAGGAGATGAGAAGCTGGACATGAGCCCCCAGTGAGCACTGGAGCCCAGAGGCCAATTGTGTCCTGGGCTGCATCACAATAAGGGATTGTGCCAGGGAGGGGATTCTGCCCTTCTGCTCTGCTCTGGTGAGACCCTCCTGGGGTGCTGTGTCCAGCTCTGGAGCCCTGAGCACAGGAGAGACATGGAGCTGTTGGAGAGGGTCCAGCAAAAGGCCACCAAGATGATCCAAGGGCTGGAGACAGGCTGAGGGAGCCTGAAGAAGAGAAGGCTCCAAGGAGATCTTAGAGCACCTTCCAGTGCCTGAAGGGGCTCCAGGAAAGCTGGGGAGGGACTTTTCACCAGAGAAGCCAGTGACAGGACAATGGGTGATGGTTTTAAACTGGAAGAGGGGAAATTTAGGTGAGACATCAGGAAGAAATTCTTCATCATGAGGGCAGTGAGACCCTGGCCCAGGTTGCCCAGGGAAGCTGTGGCTGCCCTATCCCTGGACATGTCCAAGGCCAGGTTGGATGAGGCTTGTGCAGCCTGGTCTGGTGGGAGGTGTCCCTGCTCATAGCAGGGAGGTTGGGATCTGGTGATCTTTCAGTGCCTTCCAACCTTAACCATTCTATGACTCGATGATCTCCCCTAAAAATCCAGTCCTGGCCAACTGCAACTGTGCATTTTGCTGATTTGTTCCTTAACCTCCTCCAGAGACACTTCATGTAGAGTCAGATAATGAGTTAACATCAACAAGTCCGTGACATACACTAGATGAAAGTTCAGTGCTAGCTGCATTGGATTGCTGTAAATCTTGGTGCTAAGCACAGCTGGAATCGATCCTTCAATTCCAAGAGTATCAATTTAAACAACCAAGCCCGTGTCTGTGACACGGCAGGAGCAGGCAGGGCAGCAGAGAGCACCTGAGTCCCTTATCTCTGGGCAGTTACTGTCTGGTTGCTCCACTCCAGCAGGTCTGAGCTCAGGCAGGGATGTTCCTCTCTCTGCAGAACTTGGCCTACACCCCCCCCTTCTGGCTGCAGCTGATCACAATCTGATTCTTGTAGATTGAATTAAAACATCATCCATTAGTTTCATAACTTATGATTTTATGCTAAGGGAAAAAATAAAATTAGTGCTTTTTTTCATTATTACAGTTCTTGTCTATTGAAAAAAAAATAAAGGCCTTTTATTGAAGTCATTGCTCAGTGACACTTTTATCTCCTCTCAGAATTTAATTATTCACAACTTTACAATTCTCCAGGGACTACCAAAGCACATTAAGTAGCTCTGCCTCAGATCAATGAGAAGATTAAATAAAGCACCAGTCTGACAGAAGGAAATGGAGGCAGAATCAGCTCTTTGGTCTTGTCTGCAGGCAATGAAACTGAAGCACAGTGAAGGATTCCTATTTCCAATTGAGCAGCTCTCCCCCAGGACCACGCTCTTCACCCCTCTCCATGCTAGGAGGAAGATCACAGGTCACCATGTGGCTTTGAATATTAATCAAGTAAAATACCAGTGCGTGCTGTGATGCAATAAATTGGATTATATGAATAACTCCCCTCAAGCTGTCATATCAAAACAGTAAATCTAAACAGGCTGTACTAGTGTACTCACTGGGATGAGCTAATTGTCCATGCAAACTTCACTCTGTGCTCTTAAAACCTGCATCCTTGTTAATAATATGCTTAATTACAGTTATCTACAGTTCAGCCCACAGGCCTCTGGGGGGTTCTCAGCACAGATGACTGGCTGTACTTTCACATCCACAAGCAGGTGGTTACACAACAGCCTCCTGTCTCCCCAGCTTTTGGAGCCACTGCAGCATGTGAAGCAGAGAGAACAGCTCCAGAACATGGAGTCCCAGCCTGGCACGTGAGGGAAGGTGGCACTTGAGGGCAGCAGCAAAACTCAGCCCCAGCCTCAGGCTCCTGCACTGCTGAATGAGCTGGATTCCACTTGCACAATGGGCCACTACCCTCGTGTAGAATCATAGAACATGCTGAGTTGGAAGGGACCCATCAGAATCATCAGGTCCAACTCTTGTCTCTGTGCGGGGCACCCCAAGAATCACCTCATGTGCCTGAGAGCATCATCCAAAGGCTTCTGGAACTCAGGCAGGCTTGGTGCTGTGACCACTGCCCTGGGGAGCTTGTTCCAGTGCTCAACCATCCTTTACCTGATATCCAACCTAAAAACCTCCCCTGATCCAGCTTCCTGCCATTTCCCCCAGTCCTGTCTCTGGTCACAGGAGTGAAGAGATCCTGCCCCATCTCTTCCCCTCCTGAGAAACCACAACTGCAATGAGGTCACCCCTCAGCCTCCTCGTCTCCAGTCTGAACAATCCCAGTGACCTCAGCCACTCCTCATAAGTCATCCCTTCCAGACCCTTCCCCTTCCTCTCTCTCCTTTGGACACTCTCCAATAGCTTGATGTCCTTCTTATATTGTGGTGCCCAAACCTGCAGGCAGTGCCCAAGGTGAGGCTGCACCTGAGCAAAGCAGGACAATCACTTCCCTGGACCAGCTGGCAACTCTCTCCTTGATGCAGCCCAGGACAGGGTTGGCCCTCCTGGCTGCCAGGACACACTGCTGGCTCATCTGCAGTTGCCACTGACCAGGACCCCCCGGATCCTCTCCAGCCACTCATTCTCTAGCCTGTACTGACCACCAGGGCTGCCCCATCCCAGGTGCAGAATCCGGCACTTGCCCTTGTTAAGCTTCATGTGGTTGGTGACCCCTCATCTCTGCAACCTGTCCAGGTCTCTCTGCAAGGCCTGCCTGCCCTTCAGGGAGTCAACAGCTCCTCTCAGCTTTGCATCATCAGCAAACTTGCTTAGAATTCCTTCGAGTCCTGCATCCAATTCATTGATCCAGATGTTGAAGAGCCTGGGCCTGGGATGGAGCTCTGTGGGAACCCACTAGTGACTGATCTCCAGCCTGATGTTCCCTATTCACTGTCACTCTTCGTGCTCCACCTCTGAGCCAGGTGCTCACCCATCGTGTGGTTCATGCTTTATATGGCATATGCTTCATGTCTGTACCAAACACCCAAAGTTCTGAGTATCCCCAGCCCAGCCGAGCTCTGCTTCCAGTCTACTGCAAAAATAATAAGCATTAAAAGTCAGCTGAGCTGGCCAGGTTCCCTGAACCCCCACTCCCAGCAGCCATCACCTGGCAGCTCTTATCTGTGGAACAGCAGCAGCAAAAGTTTTCTTAGCTCATGGACTCCAGGAAGAAAGAAAATGGGAAAAGAAAATAAGAAAGACAGGTGTGTCTGCTCAAGTACAGGACTTGAATCACCCCCAGAAAATAATGCCTAGAGCCATATGAGCAGCAAGAGAGGCATTTACAGCTCTAGACTTGCTACAGATCATCCACTTTGTAAGGCTGGTAAGGAAAGGAACAGGCAGGCAGGGAGAGTGGCTGAGCTGCAGGACAGCCCCAAGGCCCCACCACACACAGACCAGCTGCAGGGACAGGCATACTCCAGCTGGTGGCTCTATGGGGACATAGCAGGTTCCTCCCTAGCCCTACACTAGATTTCCAGAAGTTCTGCACTCACTCTGAAATTCTGACAACACATTGAAACAAGTTCTCAATTTCCTATTTTCTTGCTGTTCTAATTAAATTTAATTCCAGAGGTGTTGGCTTGTTAGTGTCCTTGAAAAGATCATTCTCTGATGTTTAAAGAGTTAAAATATCTCAACTAGTTTCAGACTTTAGCTGAAGCTACTGTTCCATGGTGCCTTCCTAACCTAGGCCTGGCAGTCCAGAGTGCTCAGGTTAACTTCTCTGTTCATCTGACTCGATTTGCTGTTGTCAGAATCTCTCAAAGTCACACCCGTCTCTTCTCCTCCTGGCTCTGTCTGCACATTTTGGAGACACCCTGGTAATCAGCCCAGAGGACTGCTCTGGTACCTTGGTCAGTTTTGGAGCTTCATACAGGGAGGACAGAGACTTTACAGAATCACAGAATTAATTGTCATGGTTGGAAAAGACCTCTAAGATCATCATGCCCAACTGCCAACCCCCCCCAGCCCCAAATTAAGATAAAGTAATTTTTAAAAATGCCCACTAGAGCATGTCCTGAAGTGCCAGAGCTACACAGTTTTCAAGTACCTCCTGGGATGGTGACTCCACCCTGACCACCTTCCTGGGCAGCCCATTCCAGAGCCTGAGCTCTCTCTGGGGGCAGAAATTCTTCCCAGCATCCAGGCTAAACCTCCCCTGGCCCAACTTCAGGCCATTCCCTCCGGGCCTGTCGTTCTCCACTTGGCAGAAGAGGACAAACCCCCTGCCCACAACCTTCTCTCCAGCAGCTGCAGAGCCAGGTCTCCCCTCAGCCTCCCACTCTCCAAACTAAACAAGCCCAGTTCCCTCAGCCTCTCCTCACAGGATCTGTTCTCCAGAGCCTTCACCAATCTGGCTGCTCTTCTCAGAGCCCCTGTCTAGAAGCAGCAAAGCCTGCTGGAGGCGGGTATCTCCTCAGGGCAGTGGTCTTCAAGAGAGTCCTGAGCAACTACAAACTGCCAGTTAGAACAGACCCCTGGGAGACATTTTGAGATGCTGTTTTCAATGCATTAGGTCAACTGATGTAACCAGAAAAACAAACTTTGACACACACAAGTCTTTGAGGCCTGGAAAGCAGCAAACTTCAAGCATGGTTTATCTCTTCAGACACAGTGGCACTCACCAATCAGATTGAGAGAGGAGTTCTCAGCTTTTTCAAAGGCAACTTGACTGTTTCCAAGAACCAAACCAACCTCAATCTGCAAAAGGGAAATAAACAAATAATTACATTAAGCTACTAGGCTCAACTTCAGGTTGCTCCTCAGGTATCTCTGAGCACATCTTGAAGAGCAAGAAACAGCAGCAAAAGCTCCTCTACAAAAGTCATTGGGAAGAACGTGAAATACCAACAGCCTCCTCTAAAATGAACAACATTGACTGCAGGAGCTCATCAAGAATAATTATTTGCCTTTTTGAAGTTATTTGTTTAGTTCTAAACCAACTATTTTATTTCAGCAAGATCTAGAAAGCACAAAGTCATGTCTTTTCTACAGGAAAATGTAGCCACCTCTGAAAGACAAAAAGGCTCAAAAAGGGATGTGTCCATGAATTAGTACATAGCAACCAAAAGATATTCCTCTTATCTTCCCCAGCTCTGCACTTCAGTGGGTGCACTCTAAGCCCCCAACTCCAGAAAAGCAGGAGACTGAATCCAGAACAAAACTCCTTATCTTCTCTGGGGCAAAAACAGCAGCAAGACTAAACAGATGTGAAACTTCTACACCTGCAAGTAACCTTATTTCTCCTTGCAGCAAGGTCTGATCAGTATTGGACTCTCTGCAGTCCCCAGGGAAGGCACATGCACTCCTGTGAGCCCACCTTCTGCTTCTTGCTTGCTCCAGACTCTCCTTTGAGAATGCTGGGGTCCATAGCTTCCATGTCCTTCACCAGGAGGCCAAAAAGTTTATCATTAAAGCTGAACACAAGCTGTGGAAAGAAAAAACAAAAGGGGATTTTAACTCCTTAAAAAGCTAAAAAGGATTTTGATAAGGCTACTAAGATTTGAAGAGAAAGGCTGGAGGCCTAAGTTTACCTCTGAACAAATTCCACCTACTTTATCCTATAAAGATCTGGTGGACTGAACGTGTCCTTTTCATGTCCCACAGTAAAGGGTAACACATCAACTCCAGAGCTTAAACTCAAGTGGAAAAATTGAAAGAAAAATTCTCTTTCCACAAAAAGCTTCTCTTTTCCACCCTTTTGTCTCCAGCTAAATGTTCTGTTCATAGGATCACAGAATCATAGAATCATAGGGGTTGGAAGGAACCTCTGAAGATCATCAAGTCCAACCCCTCTGCTGCATCAGGAACACCCAGGGCAGATCACACAGGAACGTGTCCAGATGGGTCTTGAAAGTCTTTAGAGAAGGAGTCTCCACAGCCTCTCTGGGCAGCCTGTCCCAGGGCTCTGTCACCCTCAGGAAAGAAGTTTCTCCTCATGTTGAGGTGGAACTTCCTGTGTTGTCAGTTGGTGCTGTTTCCCTTCATCCTACCATGGGCACCACTGAACAGAGACTGGTCCATTCTTGACACCTACCCTGCAGATATTTGTAAACATTAATCAGGTCCCCTCTCACCCTTCTCTGCTCAAGACTAAACAGCCCCAGGTCTCTCAGGCTTTCCTCATCAGATGTTCCAGTCCCTTCATCATCCTCATAGCCTGCATAGGACTCTTTGCAGCATCTCCCTGTCCCTCTTGAACTGGGGAGCCCAGAACTGGATACAACACTCCAGATGTTGTCTCACCAGGGCTGAGTAGAGGGGGAGGAGAACCTCCCTTTACCTGCTGGACACACTGTTCTTAATGCATCCCAAGATACCACTGGCTCTCTATTCCATCTCTTGACATTTTCCTCTCACTTGAAATACTGGTTTGAAGCAAGGAGAAGGATTTAGCTCAAACCTTTTTGATTTTCCGCATTCCAGTTTGACAAGGGTACCTCCAAACCAGTGCTGCAGTAGTGAGAGACAGAATGACTACAAGAAGCAGAGCCCATGCCAAAGAAAAGCAGGCTGTCTCTGCACAGTTCCTTTCCTCCAAGATTACATTTATAAATGACTTAAGATTCAGGGCCTGCAAGTTATAAACTACTGAGAGAGACAGAGATGGGCCTGTCCCCAGATGTGGCAAACCAGAGGCTACCACAAATGTTCTTAGGGGCAGAAGCTCATCTGCTGCAGAGCTGAGAAGGTTCAATTACAGGGACAGCAGCTTCCAGAAACCCCCAGGTCATCCCTGTTCATACCTGGTTTACTGGGGCATCCAAAGAGCAGGAACAAATGTTCCAATAAAAGACCCTGCATTTGAGAGGTGCTACTGAGAAGTACTTAGAGCAGGTGTTCATTTTGATTGTATGTAGAAGGAAGAAAAAATTACTTCTCAAAAGCCACCAGGACATGTCATGTTTATATCCAACCAGGCCACAAGAGAACCCAGCTCCCCCCAGCCTTGGGATTTTCCTCACAAAGATGAGAGATTTATTTAGATAAGGAAATGCAGATTTAAAACCACTCTGCTCACACTCTCAGTGGATGTCACGATGGTTGAACTTTTCACAAAGAAACCACTCACACAACAAGCTCCCAGCACCCTGGCATCCCTTAGGATTTTACACCATTGGGGCTTTAAAAACAAACCAAAGCCCCCACCTGCTGGCCTACAGAGAAGGCTTGGCTGTTGAACTGCTGGATGAATTCAGCTGCCATCTTGTCTGTGTCATAAGGGTTGGAGTCAATGTTCTTCTTCTGCAGAAAATCAATCTCAATTGTCATTGTGCCAATGCACTGCTTGGCCTTGTCAAAAGTGTATAAGGAAACTGTGAAAAGAACAAGAAACAGCACATTTCAGAATAGCAAGGTCTCTTCACAATATATGAAACACACTGTATGTTTGGCAATACCTGTTTCTCCCTTTCTGAAAAAGCACTTGATGAAATTGAATAACTTATATAATCTGAAGCCCAGGAAGTTCCACCTCAAGATGAGGAAGAACTTCTCTACTAGGAGGGTGACAGAGCCCTGGGACAGGCTGCCCAGAGAGGTGGTGGAGTCTCCTTCTCTGGAGACATTCCCGGCCTGTCTGGATGCCCTTCTGAGTGACCTGCCCTGGTTTGGGTCCTGCTCTGGCAGGGGGGTTGGACTCGATGATCTTTAGAGGTCCCTTCCAACCCCTGACATGCTGTGATTCTGTCATTATTTCTCACAGAGACCCTTGTTTCTCTCAAATTAATGCTCAGCCTCAACATACATCAAATATTTCTCCACTGAAAATACCTGCATTTCTTTAAACACCCCAATAGAGTCCTTTAAAACAGCCCAAAACCCATAGAGGCTTGAGGGGATGAGGACAATGAAAGTAACTTCACACACACTCTAGTGTCACAGTATCTACATCTAGGGGTTTGGAGGACATATCTTCAGAATGTTCAAAAGAAAGGATTTGAAGCAGTCTTGCCTCAAAATGCAATGACAAGAGGTCATAAGAAAGACATTGACCTGTTGGACCAAGACCAGAGGAGGCCACAGAGTTGAGAGGTTGGTGCTGGTCTCCCCAGGGCAGGTTTAGACTGGACAGTAGGAAAAAAAAATTCACAGGAGTAGTCAGACACTGGAATAGGCTGCCCAGGGAGGTGGTTGAGTCAACATCCCTGGATGTGACATTGGTGGATATGACTTAGAGAAGAACTCTAGATTAGGGATGATGGTTGGACTCTACGATCCCAAGGGGCTTTTCCAACCTGAATGAATGAGGGTTCTATGATCCAAGGGCTGGAGCAGCTCTGCTCTGGGGACAGGCTGGGAGAGTTGGGGTGTTCAGCCTGGAGAAGAGAAGGCTCCAGGGAGACCTTAGAGCACCTTCCAGTGCCTGAAGGGGCTCCAGGAAAGTTGGGGAGGGGCTTGGGACAAGGGCAGGGAGGGATGGGATGAGGGGGAATGGATGAAAACTGGAAAGGGGGAGATTGAGGTGAGACATGAGGAGGAAATTCTTTGCTGTGAGGGTGGTGAGAGCCTGGCCCAGGTTGCCCAGGGAAGCTGTGGCTGCCCCATCCCTGGCAGTGTTGAAGGGCAGGTTGGATGGGGCTTGGAGCAGCCTGGGCTGGGGGGAGGTGTCCCTGCCCATGCAGGGGGTGGGACTGGATGATCTTGAAGGTCCCTTCCAACCCAAACCATTCTGTGATGATTCTATGATGATGATTCTAGTTTATTTTTCATCCTGAAGAATAACCTATAATGAGGGGGAGACCCATAAATTCATATTTCTCCCCCATGGTTGGTTGCTGAACTAAAGCTACTTGGGGAAGGTAAGACTAACCCTCAGCATGATTAGCTGAGAGAGCAGGTCTGTGATTGTCCTTGTCCCAGACTTTGCTTACAGACTCCCCAGCCACATGGCCATGTGTGAAGAAGAACAATGCAGTGATTTCATGCAGTGACTAAATGACTTGTGGATCCCTCCTGAGCTGAAAGGCTTTGTAAAGGGATCTACAGGTGGGAACAAGTATTGATAAAACCAGTGATCTACCAGGGCTTTTCTTTTGTATTCTCCTAATCATGTGAAAACTATGTTTTCAATTTCAGTTTGAAATGCAGCCCAGTGCTTAGGGGCACAGTGAAGCTGAGTTCCTTTGACCCCCCAGTGATATGGTCAAGGTTTTCCAAGTGAGTGAATCTTGTAGGTTTGTGGGAAGGCTGAGAGCATGGAGAGGATGTGGGTGTCTTGCCTTGCAGGTGAGGCCCCATTTGGAGAACTGGGCCCAGTTCTGGGCTGCCCAGTTGCAGAAGGACAAGGAGCTGCTGGAGAGAGTCCAGCCCAGGGCACTGAGATGCTGAGGGGACTGGAGCATCTGCCTGTGAGGAAAGGCTGGGAGAGCTGGGGCTGTTGAGCCTGGAGAGGAGGAGGCTGAGGGGGGATCTGCTCAGTGCTGATCAATATCTGCAGGGGGTGGCAGGAGGATGGGGCCAGACTCTTCCCAGTGATAGGACAAGGGGCAATGGGCAAAAACTGGGAGCATTGACCAGCTTGAGGGCAGGAGGCTCTGCAGAGGGTCTAGACAGGCTTGACCCTTGGACCAAGGCCAATGGCATGAGCTTCAAGAAGGCCAAAAGTTGGGTACAGCACTTGGGCCACAACCACCCCCAGCAGTGCTTCAGGCTTGGGGAGGAGTGGCTGGAGCTGCCCAGCAGAGGGACCTGGGGGTGCTGCTTGACAGCTGGATGAACATGAGCCAGTGTGTGCCCAGGTGGCCAAGAAGGCCACCAGCATCCTGGGCTCCATCAGGAACAGTGTGAGCAGCAGGAGCAGGGAGGTGATCCTGCCCCTCTGCTCATCCTTGGTGAGGCTGCACCTCGAGCATTGGGTGCAGGTTTGGGCACCCGAGGATAGGAAGGACATGGAGGTGCTGGAAGAGGGGGCAGAGAAGGGCAACCAGGCTGCTGAGGGGTCTGGAGAACAGGTCTGATGAGGAGAGGCTGAGGGAGCTGGGGCTGCTCAGCCTGGAGAAGAGGAGGCTGAGGGGAGAGCTCATTGCTCTCTACAGCTCCCTGAGAGGAGGTTGTGGTGAGGTGGGTGTTGGGCTCTTCTCCCTGGTGACCAGCGATAGGACAGGAGGAGATGGGGTCAAGTTGTGCCAGGGGAGGTTCAGGCAGGACATTATGAACAATTTCTTCCCAGAAGGAGTGGTGAGGCCTTGGAACAGGCTGCCCAGGGAGGTGGGGGAGGCACCATCCCTGGAGATGTTCATCAAACAGGCAGACGTGGTGTTTCAGGAGATGGTTGTGGGTTGTAGAGTGAGTGTTCGAGCTTGAAGATCTTGAAGGTCTTTTCCAACCTTTATGATGATTCTGTGATTCTATGATTCTAAATGTGAGGTTTTCTAATTCAGTTTCATGTCAGTATGAAACAGGGAACTCAGCTTTTATAAACGTACATCCCGACCTCGCTGCTGACTGACTTACCATCTATCTCTTGGCCAATGGAAAGTCCAGCCCATTTTCTCTGTAAAAAAAAAGACAAAAACTTCAGAAATCTTGTCCTCCAGTAAGAGAAACAGCCACTCAGTTCAGAATCCTCACTCAGAAAAGCAAGCTCCCCCAGGAGTACCTTAACCAGCAAAAAGGGCAGAATGGGATCTTCCAGACACCCAAATTACAGGAAATGAGACAAAACATGGAATATTTTCTATTAATAATTCTATTTTCTGATCTTAAAGGTTGTTCTGTCCACACTCCTTCATGTTACCGGTCACCCCAATGTCTTGCAGGTAGAAACACTGGACAGGGCTGTTTGCCACCCTATTCATTTCCTTCCAAAGCTCAGGAGATGATCACAACAGGGAGTGGAAGAGCCAAGAGAGGCTGTGACACACTCCATCATCATGTTTCAAGTTACATACTTGCAGGAAATTGTTGTAATGTTCTTCAAGATATAATATTACCTAAAACTAAACTTATTCAGAGAACTAGGAAGAATCTTTCAAACCCTTTAGGTCACTTCAATTTCCTTTCAATGATATGTGCAGTTCAAAAACTGCATGACAAGTGGGAAATGGCTCAATAATTATTATATGACACAAAAAAAAAAAAATCTATGACCTTTACTATGCCAAAACTTTTGGCTTAGTAATTGCAAAAGTGGTTATTTTTTCAGTGGCTCTTGTGTTCCAGATTGCCTCGTGTGTCTTTGCAGCCCACAGCTCAGGCTGAGCAGTATTCACAGTGTCTCAAATATCTGAACAGCAGAGAGGACGAATCATAAAAATACCTAATTTCATGACACAAAGCTCTGGTAAGATCACTTTTGAAATGTTGAACTTTATGGTCATTTTGTTTGGAAGGAAGAAGTCCGAGAGAAAGGATTAAATTACCTTTTTTCAGATATGAAAATTCCTTCCTATATTCCCTCTCCAATATATGCATGGTTCAAGCTTAAGGAAAGAATTCCCTGAGGAGAACAGAGATCAGCCTGGCAGAAATCAAAGCCCAGAGAGGAACCCTTCCATGTACTTACTGGTGTTCCCAAGAAGGTGAAAACAAATTATGTTTCTATATTCAATATCATGCTTCAGAGCTCCCACTGTTTACCTGCAAGGCCAGGAGGAATTCTCCCCTTCCCTTGACACTCCAGTTCCTCATCAAAAGATACTCTGAACTCACCTTCACCTGAAGGACCAGACACTGCTGAGCACAAGTCCAACAATGCTGGTCCCACTCACTGGTTCTGCTGCAAACACTGGGCCCTGCTGAAAACCCCCAGGCTGAGCCTGCTGTCCAAGTTCTGTTAGAATGAGTAGTTAGGATCTTCTCTGTGGCAGAGATACAGCTCCATTCCTACACTGATTTTGGTGTTCTCTGCTAAGCAGTTTGTCATCACTGCACAACACTTCCTCTTTTGGGCTCTGCAGCATAGAAAACTTGTCATGGTTTTGGATCTTTAAGCCCAGAGTTAAGGTTATTACAAAGCAAAGATGGTCAAGAACTTGACGTGCATAATGAATGTACAACAAACAGGCTTCTTGGAGGCCCTAGAGCCTGTGTCCACCACACAACCCCCCATGAACCCATCAGGTAAGAACATACTTTGTGTAACAGAGGTTGCAACTACCCCAGGCTTCAGACAATGCTGGAAATTAAAACCCAGGAATACTCAAAACATTCATCCACCAGCAGCTGTAACACTTAGAACCACAGTCACTTTTGAGAGGGAAGCATCCTTCCCCATTCCTTGGCAGGAGAGCTCTCCCAGCTCTGCAACAACTACTAGAATCTACAAAAATCAACCCTAGACCACAAATGCATCAACTTTAACCCCATGATACAAATGTCTTCTGCTGGTAACTGCTCTTCAGTCTGGGCATCACAAACCCTAGTTAGACACATGGTTAACATGCCAGCCTGTTCACTCACTCATCTGGACAACTTTGAATTTGAACATGTCAAAAAGCAGGAAGTCATTGTGGGGCCTATGCCAAGTCATCTGTTAAAGAAAAAAAGAGTCTTGTGTTTTCAGCACAGAGAATTGGCTTCTAGAGCAGTTTACTAGCAATAAAATCTAAAAGCACTAAATCAATGACCATGATCATGGCAGTTTTATGTTATGCAGCTCCCTTTGTGAGCCAGTTAAAGGCTACAAGATTAATTTCTCTATATAGAAGTTAACTGTATTAATTCTTTATTCTAACTATGATTTAACATGTAGTAGCTTGGCTTAATTAAGAAAGGAC
The DNA here is from genome assembly GCF_000747805.2 of Chaetura pelagica. Classification (NCBI taxonomy): domain Eukaryota; kingdom Metazoa; phylum Chordata; class Aves; order Apodiformes; family Apodidae; genus Chaetura; species Chaetura pelagica. Next base: position 75,068 of record NW_009952493.1, on the reverse strand, counting down.
AAGTTAAATCTGTTTTATGCATTACATTGTACTTTACATCTAAAAATACTAACAGCAACTGAATACAGGCAATAAAACTTCCAGTATGTCTTTAAAAGAGCAACACAGCAAAGAAAACTCTTTAAGCAAAGAGAAACCAGGGAACAATAAAAATTCACAGATTAGCTGATATTGCTGAGGCTTTTCTTTTTTAAATAGTTTGGTGGGTTTTTTAAAGGTTAAAATTACACCTTTTCTAGTACCTTTACCCCACCAGGCACTAAGAATAGATCAAAGCAATACAAGCACGTTTGCTTCAGTCATTGTAAAGGTCTCCTTGAACTTCTGCTGACAGAAATCATATTTTGCAGCAGACATTTCTCTCCAATTAGAACTTGTCTTCAGTCCTAATCTCAAAAGAGATTTTTGCTTCTCCTGCAGCAAAACCATGAGTCAAACCACCTCCTACCTGGGGCAAGCTGAAGGCGATGCTGCCGGGAACCACTGAGGGATGGGTTCTCAGTGTGAAAATGTACTTGTGGTTGGGAGAAGTCTTCACAACAACATGTCTAGAAGAGAGAACAAGGAGTATTTTACTCAAATCTGTAGACCCAGGAGGATTTTGCATTGCTCCCAGTGCTGAAAATTGAGAAGAAACAAGGCAAATATCTGGTGCTCCAGAGAATGAAACCAAGGCTCTAGAGCTCCACCACAGTGCAGCCACACAGCAGTTTTCAAAGGAGTCTTTCAGCTTCAGTGATAAAACATTAACTCAAAGCTCAACTGAAGACATTGTGCCTATAATTAATGTTTACCCTCCCCCACCAGTAGCCCTTTTCTTCAGGAATTGCACTGTGCCAATGTGAGAGAACCAAACCACAACCACAAAGCCCAAGGCTGCTATGACACAAGAAGTAAATTTTTCCCCATGAGGACAGTCAGACATTGGAACAGTCTCCCAGAGGAAGTGGTGGGTTCCTCCATGTTGGATAATTTTAAGTCTCAGCTTGACAAGGTGCTGGGCCACTTCATGTAAACTGTAGTAGCACCAAGAGAAGTTAGACCAGATGATCATTGAGGTCCCTTCCAACCTGATATTCTGAGTCCATGACCTAAAAATCAAACCTGGTTTCACATCTCAAGCACCTGACACCAAAGCATCAGTATTTTACCCCAATACAAGCAGCATCCAGGCTGTGATTTCAACAGGAAATTGATGCAAAGGCCACACAAGGATTTTAGTAGCTTGTTTAGAAGTTTAATGGCAAAAGAAAATGGGAGGAATTTCTGTACAAAAAGTATAATCACACAGGGATTGGGCCTGTTCTTCCTGTTTGCTAGTGAGCAGCAGCTTATCAACTCGGAGTCTGAAGGCCAAGAACACAGAAAACAAGAGCATCCAGACAGGAGCAGACAGAGCAGCAGCTGCATGTGTCTGTGTCTCAGAAGGGAAGCTGTCAGGGACAAAGACACTAAAAGCTGCTTATAGTTCTCCTCAGACTATGCCTGATAGCTCCTACCATGTGATAGGCAGACTTCTCTGTGGCCTAAGAAAGCAGAACCAAAGAAGGTGGGATTTGTGTGCACTGGTGGGAGAGGCAGTGGTGGAATCAGGTTCCACCTCAGCATCATCTTCTCAGCTTCCTGTACTTCACCCACCTCTAAGGTATATGAAGCCATCAACTCATGGGAGCTGTGGTGTTCCCCTCCCATCTATGGTCAGGAACTAAGGGCTAGATGAACTAGGCCCACAGACCTGGCCATGCTCCCTCCCTGGCAGTGAATGGATTCTATGCACACACACTCCAGGTGACTCCAGGTCATTTGCACATGCACAGTGAATCCAGCCCCAACCCAAGCAGATCTGCTGCACACCTGTACATTGGCTGCCTCGTGCATGTGCAACAGCTTCAGCCACCTGGCAGGGAAGAACATGTGGCACTCAGAGCAGAGGAAACGTGTGGCCTGCACAGCCAAAACCACTTGACATCCTTAGAGTTGGCCCAAACGGACAGGGAAGCTTGCAAAACCTTTCCAGAACCACTATCCTTGATGGCATGTTAAACACACCACCTAATGACACCGTCCCCTCTTCTCAAGTGGACTGGTGGTTTGACTCTTCACTGGTTCTGGTCCTAAATCACGCACCAGCTGCCCAAAAGCCCAGTTTCAGGGACAGGTACCCTTCCTTTTCCATCTTCTCCTGCCTCAGGTGTAAAGGCAGAAACCTGTAACAGCTGGCATGGCTCCCTCTAAATCCTGCAGAGGGAGAGCAAGACATTCACTGGTGCTTCTTAGTGACCAGGGAAGGTTTCCAAGGACTGGGAGAAAGCAAATGTCACTCCTATCTTCAGGAATGGCAAGCAGGAGGATCCAAGAAACTACAGGCTGGCCAGCCTCACCTTTGTCCCTGGGAAAGTGATGGAGCAACTAATCCTGGAAACCAAACATAAAAGGGAGACAAAGTGACTGGGAGCAGTGAGCATGAGTCACATGGCCACGTCAGGCCTGACCAGCACAATAACCTTCCAAGATGCAATGGTGAGCTCTGAGGGTGAAGGAAGAGCCATGGATATTGTTTATCTCAGCATTAACAATGCCTTTTACTCTGCCTGACACAACAATCCCTCCATACAAACAGCCCAGGTGAGTGGGCAGAGCTGTGGGTTAAAGCTGCCTCGGGGGCTGTGCTCGGCGAGTCCAGCTTCGGGCAGGTCACTTGTGGCATTCCCAGGTGTCCACATGGGGCCAAAAGGACTTCAAATCTTCATTAATGAGCAGGATGATGGGGCAGAGGGCACCCTCAGCTAGGCTGCAGATTACACACCTGCTGATTGTGCTGCTGGTCAGAGGGGCTTGGACAGGGTGGAGTTATGGGCTGACACAGATCCCATCAAGTTCAACAAAGGAAAATGCAAAGTGCTCCACCTCGGGAGGAATAACCCCACGTACAGGCTGGGGGCCAAATGGCTGGAGAGACCTGGGATCCTGGGGGACAACAAGGTGAACATAAGTCAGCAATACATCCCAGCAGCAAAGAGCCAACACCATCTCAGGCTGCAGCAAGGACAGTGATGCCAGCAAGTTGGGGCAAATCACAGAAGCACCAAAGCTGGAAAAGACCTTTAAGATCATCAAGTCCAGCCCATGACCTGACACCACCATATCTCCAGACCATGGCACTAAGTGCCACCTCCAGCCTTTCCTTGAACCCCTCCAGGGATGGTGCCTCCCCCACTTCCCTGGGCAGTCCATCCCACTATCTGATCATCCTCTTCATGAGGAAGTGCTTGCTGATATCCAACCTAAACCTCCCCTGGAGCAGCTCCCGGCCAGGCCCTCTCATCTTGTCACTGGTTGCCTGGGAGAAGAGCCCAAATCCCACCTGAGCACAACCTCCCTTCGGGTGGTTGTAGAAAGTGAGAAGGTCCCCCCCCTGAGTCTCCTCTTCTCCAGGCTAAACAACCCCAGCTCCCTCAGCCTCTCCCTATAAGACTTTCCCTCTGGTCCCTTCACCAGCCTTGTTGTCTCCTCTGTACCTGCTCCAGCACCTCAAGATCCTCCTTAAAGTGAATTTTGCTCAGCCTGAATGTTGCTCCAAGGATTGTTTCATTTTAATTTGAGTAGCAGGTAAGACAGAAAAGCTGTCCAGGAAGCAGGGACTGAAATCAGGAGGTTTCCAGCACGGTGTATCAGCCTGAGTAATTAAAACTAACGTCCATACCCAACCAACTGGAAAGCCAGGTATTATGCTGCAGTGTCAGACACACATGCCTGTGGGCAAAATACAAGTCCCAGCCATGCTATTGGAATAGCTCAGCAAGACTACACCTGATGACAAGTAACACCCCACCAGAAGCAGCTCAGACCATAAAACAATTCAAGATTAAAGCTTCTTCAGACCGACATAGATCCTGAGCAGAGCATTGACTCTGGCTCAAAACACAACAATGACTTTAACATGTGCAGATTCAGCATCTCTGCAAGAAGAAAGAAACTCCACAGCTTATGGATTCCACTTCAAAGAAGCAAAATGAAAAAAAAAATTAAAAAAATGAGGATACCTGGTAAAAATATTGGGGTGGAGGGTAGTATCCACAAAGATATGATACCAATTAAAATTACTATAATGAAGCATTCACCAGAAACATTCCCAGCAGACCAGGAAGACAGCAGACCCTGACAGCAGGCAAATGGATCTGAGTCAGACAAAAAAAACATTTTAAAAATTAAGAAAAAATATAGAAAACAGATCAGCTTTCTGAAGGAAAACCTCTAGCCAAGTGAGAAATTTAGAAAAGGTCAAATCCTGACAGGTTCTTAGAGAAAAATCTGCAAAAGGCACAGGAACAATGATGTTTCTTCTCACAGACAGCAAGAGCAGGCAGCCTCCACCAGGCTGTAAGCAACCTAAGTCTGAAGAATGTTCAAAATAAGACAATATTAGGGAAAACTAAATCCATTTCCCTGCATTGATGCTCACCAGGGAGGAGCTTGGTGAGCTTATGGAGATCACCTCATTAACAACTTCTGCTTCCAAAGGAACAAAAGGAACAATAAGTCCCCAGGGCCAGATGTCTCCCAAGAGCCACAGAGGAAACTGCTGCTCTCACCCACTCAAAGCCTTGTCTGAACCTTCAGAAACTGTCAGTTGACCAGGCTGAGCCAACCAACAGATAATAGATAACAGTAACCCTGGATCTATTAGATGTTACGTTTGTGAAGAAAGAGCACAGCTTTTGGAAGGGAAAGATCTGTGCAAAGGCACCAGTAAGCATTTGAACAACGTGGGCAGATGTTCCTCTGTCTGTGCTTGGAAACCCCTGTAAATCACTCAGCAAGGCTCCTAAAGGGCTCAGCAGAGAACTGCCTTGGCAGAAGAGAGAGGGATGGTCCTTCCATGTAAAAACAGGGATAAAAGGGATGAATAATTAGTCAGTTCTCAATATTAAAAAAAAAAAAACCTGCCAGTGAGGTAACCTGTCCTGGTTTCCTCCCAGCCTGTTGTCCCCTTCCCTGTCTGGGTGTTTTCAGCACTTGTTTGTCTCTACAAAATACACTGGGAGTCCTTGAAATAGAAGGATGTCTCAGGAACTTCAGACAGTGCAATTTAGCAAACCAACACAGTAAAATTGCCTTTCATGCCATGAATTCAAGCATCACAAAATGGTGACTCATCCTCACCCGACTCGCAGGATGCTGAAAATGAAGGATGAAAAGACCTACAGCAGCATCTTGGGGACAAACCAGCCTGCTGATCCAAGGTCAAACTCCCAGCACCAAATGGAAGTGTTCAAGGAAAGTTCATTGTGTAACTGGTACCAAAAAAATCCTCTGTGCAGCCATTCCTGGTGAGGACAACACAAGCCAGACCTGCTGACTGGGTGCAACCCACTGCAGCAGAGCACAGGACGGTCTTGCTCAGAATATCTGCAATGCAGCAGGATGACTACATCCCTCAGCAGTGCCTGAGTATCATGATGTTTCTCTACTCTAGTCACTTCTCAAGGCAATTTATAGCACCTGCTCACACCAGACATATGCTGCTTTCTTTATGAGCTCAAATTTCTAGAAACAAGCAGCTCCCCTGGGGAGAATCAGTCCAGCCAGGATCATGACCAGCCTGCTTTCCAGGCAAGTCTCAGGGTACTGCTTCCTTCATGCTCCCATAAATGGGATGAAAGAGGGGAAGGAAAGCAGCCAGCTGCTGCAGGTCTGGAAGCTGGGTCCCTCCAGGACATTCCTATTTGAGGAAATTAACATTTTTATAATGCATGAGGTACAATGTTCAGGTACTGAGTAATTTTTCAATTACTTTGAAAAAAATCCACTTAGAGAAAAATACCATTTGACGAGAGTAGGACACCACCCTGGTCCATGCAGATACTTGTGCCTGCTTGTGGCTCTAAAATCTGTGCTCATTGGGGATTTTTTCAGTGGGGGTGTTTCTGTTTTGATTTGCTATTTTATCCTGCAGATGAGGCTGAATTCACAGTTTATCACTGAACAGCAAGTCTTACTACACATTGCTCCCTGGTTCCCTGCAGCTCAGAGTCACTTGGTTCACCCTGGGCAGAATTCATCTGGGCCAGGTATTTCATGGTAAAGCCCTAAGTGTATTATTCAGTCTCTTTTTTTTTAACATTTTTCCCCTTTTTCAAACCCAAGCTCTGCCACTTTCTGCTGCACGTGATGCTCTTTCTGCTGAAATTCATGACTTGTGTCTACAATTTACATCTGGAAATCTTTGAGAGCCCCTGTGCAGTTGCAGCAAAGTAAGGAAATTAATGATTTTAATTGGCTTTTTTTTGATACAAAGCCCTTCTGTGTGGGCTGGGCTGAAAAATGGATGTGTTTTCTTTCTTTCTCACAAAAGTAAAATCCAGACTCAACTGCTATCAGTCCTCAGAGAACTGTAATTACGGAATCCAAATTGTGCCCACTCTCTGGTTGCCTTCCCTCTTGTTCCTGTGCATGAAAATCCTCAGAAGAAGAGAGAGTTTCTACTGACTCTGCTCAGAACTCCCAGGTCACAGAATCACAGGAAGTCAAGAGTTGGAAGGGACCTGCAAAGATCATCCAGTCCAACCCCCCTGCCAGAGCAGGACCCAAACCAGGGCAGGTCACTCAGAAAGGCATCCAGACAGGGCTGGAAAGTCTCCAGAGAAGGAGACTCCACAACCTCTCTGGGCAGCCTGTCCCAGGGCTCTGTCACCCTCACAGGAAAGAAGTTCTTCCTCATGTTGAGGTAGAACTTCCTGGGCTCCAGCTGGAATCCATTGCCCCTTGACCTATCACAGGGCACAAGTGATAAGAGCTTGTCCTGCCTTCTTGAGGCCCTCATGTATTGATCAACATTAATTAGATCCTCCCTCGGTCTTCTCCTCTCTAGACTGAACAGCCCCAGGTCTCTCAGCCTTTCCTCATCAGACAGATGTTCCAGTCCCTTCACCATCCTCGTAACCTCCCTTGGATTCTCTTCAGTCAATCCCTGTCCCTCTTGAACTGGGAAGCCCAGAACTGGACACAACACTGCAAGGGAGGTCTCACCAGGGCTGAGCAGAGGGGCAGGAGAACCTCCCTAGATCTGCTGGACACACTCCTCCTGATGCACCCCAGGATGGTGTTGGCCTTCTTGGCCACCAGGGCACATTGTTGCCCCATGATATGTGTTGATATGATGTGGAAGTGAGAAGATGCCCCTAGTAACACAATTAAATGATAAAAATCTACTTGCAACAGCTCTAATATTCTAACTATGTAACAGTAACAACAGTAAAAAAAAATATCAAAAAAGGCCTGAAGGCCTCATTAAAATGGTGATTACAATTAGTTAAGCAGTTCCAGTACCCAAGCAAGAAGTGCTTCAAAGAAAAATTCACCATTTTTTCAGTCTCATCAGTTCTGAGAAAGAGGCACAATGTAAAATTTTGGTCTCTAAAGATGCAGAAGTTTTGCTAATTCACCCAGTGAACTCACTTCCCCAGATCTGAAACTGCATCCCCACCTCCAGCCAAATCTTAAGAACAATTCCTTCTTGGTTAAAAGTTAAGAGAGCAACAGTGCACACTTACTGCCCAGACTGGAATTCCTTCTCGTTCACCACAGCACAGTTGGTTAATGACAGTTCATCAGTGGGACACCTTGCTGCTTGCATGGGCTACAGGAGAGAAGGAGGGAAAGGAAAAAAGTTATCAAATAAAACTTTATTTTTCCTTGACTAGGCCAAGTCTCCCATTTTCTGTAAATCCACAAGATACAAACAGGTCTCAGGAGTACAAGCACGAGCAGACAAGCTCCCCACCCTCTGCAGCACCTCCAATCCAGATGTCTCAAGCCCAGAAGTTCCATCTCAACCCGAGGAAGAACTTTTCCTGTGAGGGTGACAGAGCCCTGGGACAGGTTGCCCAGAGAGGTTGTGGAGTCTCCTTCTCTGGAGACTTTCAAGACCTGTCTGGATGCCTTTCTGAGTGACCTATCCTAGTTTTGATCCTGCTCTGGCAGGAGGGTTGTACTCAATGATCTTCAGAGATCCCTTCCAACCCCTGACATTCTGTGGTTCTGTCCCCAGAAGCTCAGCAGCTGGTGAATCCAGTACACCTTGTCTTTTCCATCCTACCTAGGGAAGAACCTAACATTTACCTAGGAAAAGCCTGCAAGGCAATTGCTGGTAACTTGCTAATGAAGCCTGGTGCTCATGCAGCTGACCCAAGCCCTGCAGCACCCCAGCAGGCAGTAAAGCACCCACTGAAAGGAGATTCCTGCCAAAAAACAAGACCCTGGGATATTTTGAAAGCTAGAAAAGCAAAGCAGCCTGGAGGCGACCAGTCCCTCTACAGCCCTGGGTGACCCCATCCCATAATATGTGCTGGGTTAGTGAGACTATGTGTGGAGAAGAGAATGGAATAAATACGTCATGGAATCATAGAATTGTTAAGGTTGGAAAAGACCCTCAAGATCATCAAGTCCAACCACCCACCCTACAACCCCCAACCACTAAACCATCTCCTGAAACACCACGTCTGCCTGTTTGATGAACATCTCCAGGGATGGTGCCCCCCCCCCCCCCCGGCCCAGCCTGTTCCAAGGCCTCACCACTCCTTCTGGGAAGAAATTGTTCCTAATATCCTGCCTGAACCTCCCCTGGTGCAACCTGACCCCATCTCCTCTTGTCCTATCACTGGTCACCAGGGAGAAGAGCCCAACACCCACATCACCACAACCTCCTCTCAGGGAGCTGTAGAGAGCAATGAGCTCTCCCCTCAGCCTCCTCTTCTCCAGGCTGAGCAGCCCCAGCTCCCTCAGCCTCTCCTCATCAGACCTGTTCTCCAGACCCCTCAGCAGCCTGGTTGCCCTTCTCTGCCCCCTCTTCCAGCACCTCCATGTCCTTCCTATCCTCGGGTGCCCAAACCTGCACCCAATGCTCGAGGTGCAGCCTCACCAAGGATGAGCAGAGGGGCAGGATCACCTCCCTGCTCCTGCTGCTCACACTGTTCCTGATGGAGCCCAGGATGCTGGTGGCCTTCTTGGCCACCTGGGCACACACTGGCTCATGTTCATCCAGCTGTCAAGCAGCACCCCCAGGTCCCTCTGTTGGGCAGCTCCAGCCACTCCTCCCCAAGCCTGAAGCACTGCTGGGGGTGGTTGTGGCTCAAGTGCAGGACCTGATGTCTCCTTCTTTCTTCCCTCACCTTACTCAGAAAACTGAAATTTGAGCACATCCACTCTGGACAGACACACTGCAAACAAAGCAACTCACAGCAGCCCTGAACATCTGCAGCAAAGTTTACTTCTCACCCAGCTGCCACCTAAATCCCAGAGTCCCTCCATAAAATGTCCCCAAAGAAATATCACAATGCAAATATTTCCTACTCTATAGGAAACATTGCAGATCAGTAACAAACACAAGAAAATTAAAGTCAGTCCCAGCCTAGCACTATTAAAAAAAAAAATCACAGCAACAACTCTTGTGGGGGTGTCCTCTCTCCCTCTTTTTTTTCCCCTAAAGTCAAATGAGGAACTCCAGTTCAATAGTATCTGTTCAATTTTTTCCCCTCCACTATTACTCAGGAATCACCAATATAAAATAACCAAATACCCCCTCTCAGCCCATTTCCACTCTGAGGAAGCACACAGGAGGAGTGAGAAGCAGAGAAACCTCAGCCCTTTCCTACGTCCCAAATCCCACTTCTGCAGAATTATTCCGCGAAACAGTGGCTGAAAGATGAAAATTGGGCTCAAAATGCCTCCAGAAGTGGAGCAAAGGATAGAAAAGGTCAGATGAATTTAACATTAGCTACAGACTAAAATAATTAACTGGGAGAAAAGCTAAACTTGACCCCCAGGATGGTATTTTTAGAATCAGAGCACAACTATTTTCTTTGTCTGGTACAAATTTGCAGGCAGCACAACAGAAACTATTTCTCAGTGTGGACTTATTGCTAAAAGCAACTCAGAATGGATTTTCTCTGCAGACACCCTAGGATCCCAGCAAAGACTGGAGGAAATGCATTGATCCCAATACACACATCTAGATAGTTTCCCAGGAGCTGACATCCTGCTCTTCCTTCTCGCCTCTGCCCTTCTGGGCTGTTTGAGAAACAGTCAGAGAAAATTCACCTCCAGGTGGGCTGAAGCAAACCTGCCCCCCAGCTCCATCCCACTTTTTATGCCATGATGGAATTCTTCTGGAATATTTGCTGTTCAGAACAGGATTATCTCAGGACTTGTATTGGATAATGCTCAGTTGCCCTTGGTTTATGTGACAACAGGAAAAGATCCCATTTTCAGCCTTGAAACAGATTCATCCACCTGAATCTCAGTGTAATAAGAGAATCAATTAAATATCCTTGTGATAAAAAACATATGAACATCAGTGGACTTTCAATATCCACATCCTGCCTGTTAACGCTCAGCATCTTTGGGCACTTGACACAAAAAAAAACATTCACTATTTTGTCATTTCTCCTCCCACCCGCGGGGGGACTGTTTTGTGAAGGACAAGCTCTGATCACACGCAAGAGGTCAGATATTTTGAGAAAACTGAACACAGAGCTCCTGGATTAAACCTTTTTACAGCACTAGTCCTCAGCTGCATCTTTAATCCTTGCTGACAAACTGCTTCCTACATGCTAACAGCCTGGCAGAGCTGCCATCCTCCTGTGTTATTTCTGTCCCTGTCTGGGAATCTGCAAGCTTTGCATTAAGGAAATGCTACAATACCTAGGGCTGCACTTTCAAGCCAGCACAAAGTGCTCCTTTTGCAAGCTCCACGTGACAGATACATGGCAGAACATCCTTGGCTCTCTGACACATGAAAAAACAGACCTGCTTCTGCAGCAATATCAGCACTGCCCATGCTATGTGTCAGCCATCCCACCACTCAGCAGCTTCTCCTTCTGGGGTGTCTGGCAGCTCATTTCTCGCTGACAGCGACCAACATTTCAGAACACACCTATAACCCACCTGGTGCTCCCAGCTCTCCAGGGTATGCCCTCCTCAAGCTCCACAGAACCATCGTGGAATGGTTTGGGCTGTAAGGGACCTTAAACATCATCTAGATCCAACCCCCTGCATGGGCAGGGACACCTCCTACCAGCCCAGGTTGCTCCAAGCCCCATCCAACCTGCCCTTCAACACTGCCAGGGATGGGGCAGCCACAGCTTCCCTGGGCAACCTGGGCCAGGGTTTCAACACCCTTACAGGGAAGAATTTCCTCCTCATGTCTCACCTCAGTCTCCCCTCTTCCAGCTTAAATTCACTCCCCCTTCATCCCATCACTCTCTGTCCTTGTCCAAAGTCCCTCTGAGACCATTTTGCAGAACTTTAATACATTATCAATATACAGAAGCGTTTCTAACATAAAACAGCTTGTGCAACAAAGGGGAGTCACTTCAGGGAGGAAGGTTTTCATGGGCACACAGGGAAAACTTTGAGGAAATCTGGTCATTTGAGAGATGAGGATTAAGCTGGAAAGCACCCACAGAGAGGGAGGAGGAACACAAGGTTCTGGTGAATTGCAGGGGCTCCCTCTTACCTTCCTCTCCTCAGCCCAGTTCTCTCATCCCCCCCATCACTGCTGCTCACAGGGATCCTTGTCTTGTGTGCCAGGCCACTGAGCTGTCACAGCAAGGATGTGGGCCTGAGGTTTTCTGGCACAAAGGCAGAAGTCCCAAGCTGTCACATGCAGTGTCACAGCCCAGAGGGCTTCAGGTGCCACTGGTACCACTGCCAAGGAACAACTGGGGTTGTTGCATTTTGGGTTCCAACTCTTCAGGAGACCAGCACAAGGACTCCTGGAACCCTGCACCCTCTCCCCTCCTCTACCACCCAACAACTCAATGACCTGCACTTCACATCACTTCTCAGGGAACAGAGGCAAAAGCCTTGGGAGTATTTCTAAGAAACCTCCAGGTAAATTTACACAAGGTAATTTTAAGCTGACTAGTAGGTTACTGCTGGGAACCAGGCAAGGCAAAACAAAGCTCATCTCTAGCAAAGCACCAGATCTTGCAGCTGACAGTGAGTGTCATCTGCTGCAGTGACACTACTGGCAATACTGCTTGGAAGGTGACCCACATACATCTCCACAGGCCGCAGGTTTGCCTGTGTCCACAGTATAGATATATTAGGCTTAAAGTAGCATAAGAAGTCTTCACTGTCTCCAGTGATCGTTCTAGTTTGCGCAAGGAGGAGACTCCAAGGACAGAAAAGTCCTGGGGACGTGACTCCACATCTGAGGCAGTGCCTCTGTTCTAAAGTACCCTCAGCTGGAGGCATCCATCACCCATCACACAGCACCTGCTATTAAATCCATGCCTACAGGAAGGTCTGCTCCAATATTCCTTCTGTTTACCAAGAGAAAAATGAGATCACATGGATGCATTGACAAAACTCATGCTGAATGACCAATGTGAAGGACCTCACCTTTGGATCCATGACAAAGCACTGATGTTGCCTCTACTCTTCTGCTACTGAGCTGATGTGAATGATGAAAATCCAGCACCTAAAGGGTCAGCAATGCTGACATTTTATATTCACTAAGTAAGTCTCCCCAAAGAACAAATATCTTCATAATAGAAACAGCCACCATCATGTCTAATCTTTCTGAGATCTTAAACATGAGGAAATTCTTTCCTGTAAGGATGGTGAGACCCTGGAACAGGTTGCCCAGGGAAGCTGTGGCTGCCCCATCCCTGGCAGTGTTGAAGGGCAGGTTGGATGGGGCTTGGAGCAGCCTGGGCTGGTGGGAGGTGTCCCTGCCCATGCAGGGGGTTGGATCTAGATGATCTTTAAGGTCCCTCCCAACCCAACCCATTCCATGATGATGATCCTATGATGATTGCATGGTTCTATTCTTTACTTCTTAGCTGTGTGGATTCCAGTTTTCCTCCATAAAAACATGAAACCAAGTTGTTTTTTCATCTTGGGTGAGCCCAGCCCAGAAAGCAATGCTAAGATATTTGACTCTTTTCATACATAAAATTGCTCCTTCTGAATTTCAAGACAAGCACTTGAAGCAAAAGCAAAGTCATGCTGGTTAAATATATGAGTAGGAAAAAGAATCTCTGGAATATTTTACATAGTAGTACACTGTATTGTTGCAGGAGAAAGAATAAGGTACAAAAATAAGTTGATATTTGTGAATTGTTAAGGCTGATGATGGAGGAAGCTAAAGAAAAACATGTTTCCCGTTGCTCAGCCCCCACAGGAGATAAGCTGGTGGTACATGACAGAAACACACCACTACCTGTTACTTGTTACTGAATAGAAGAGCTAAAATATTAAATGCTAAGGCAGAGATGCTCTTCATTGCAAGCAGCTTAACTCACTGAATTTCCTAATCCCAGTCAAGAGATTATGCAACAGCTTCTAGAGCTGAGGTGGGTTTTGTTCCATGCGCTGTTCCTACAGGGCTTATCATCAGGGCCAAACATCACAGGATCACAGAATGTCAGGGGTTGGGAGGGATCTTTGAAGATCATCAAGTCCAACCCCCCTGGCCCCTGGGCAGGCTGTCCCAGGGCTCTGTCACCCTCACAGGAAAGAAGTTTTTCCTCATCTTGAGGTGGAGCTTCCTGGGCTCCAGTTGGAATCCATTGCCCCTTGTCCTATCACAGGGCACAAGTGACAAGAGGTTGTCCTGCCTTCTTGATTCCCTGCCCTCATGTATTTATGAACATTAATTAGATCCCCTCTCAGTCTTCTCCTCTCTAGACAACCTGCCCAGAGAGGTTGTGGAGTCTCCTTCTCTGGAGACTTTCCAGCCCTGTCTGGATGCCTTTCTGAGTGACCTGCCCTAGTTTGGGTCCTGCTCTGGCAGGGGGGTTGGACTCCATGATCTTTAGAGGTCCCTTCCAACCCCTGACATCCTGTGATTCTGTGATATTAAAGGAACTCTGAAGATAAACAAGGAAGTGAGTTGGTGGTATCTAGACTCTGTGTCATCCAGGACTACGCTCCTGATGGGAAGCAGGCATGCACAGTGTTGCCTGATCCAGAGGATCAAGTGACAAGAGTATCTGTGTTGAAGATGGAAAGAGCAAACACCAGGAGCTGGCTGCACCCAGATGACAAACACTGATGAGCTGCAGCAGAGCTGGGTCAGCAATAGCCTGAGAGAAGGAGACAAATCAAGTCCCCCAGCACAGGGAAGCCTAAGGATTGTGCACACACACACACCACAGGGCTGAGTAACAGAGCAGAAACCAGTTGGTATAAAACCATAATGACACTATCACAGCTGCTGAGCTGCAGCTCTGAAGGGGCCCCTGCCCAGCAGGGGATCAGCAAAGCAACAGCCTGGAGTGGGAAATAGTAAAGACAAAATCAAAACTCACAGAATCACAGAAGTACCAAGGCTGGAAAAGACCTTTAAGATCATCAAGTCCAGCCCATGACCTGACATCACCACATCTCCAAACCATGGCACTAAGTGCCACATCCAGCCTTTCCTTGAACACCTCCAGGGATGGTACCTCCACCACTTCCCTGGGCAGTCCATCCCAATATCTGATCACCCTCTTCATGAGGAAGTGCTTCCTGATATCCAACCTAAACCTCCCCTGGAGCAGCTCCAGGCCAGGCCCTCTCATCTTGTCACTGGTTGCCTGGGAGAAGAGCCCAGATCCCACCTGACCACAACCTCCCTTCGGGTGGTTGTAGAGAGTGAAAAGGTCCCCCCTGAGTCTCCTCTTCTCCAGGCTAAACAACCCCAGCTCCCTCAGCATTCTCCCTATAAGACTTTCCCTCTGGTCCCTTCACCAGCCTTGCTGTGGACCTGCTCCAGCACCTCAAGATCCTCCTTGCAGTGAGGGGCCCAGAATTGCACCCAGGACTTGAGGTGAGGTCTCACCAGGGCTGAGTACAGGGGGAGAATCACATCCCTACTCCTGCTGGCCACACCATTCCTGATAAAAACCAGGATGCCATTGGCCTTCTGGACCACCTGGGCACACTGCTGGCTCATCTTCAAAACAGGCTGACAACCAGTGCTCCCAGGTCCCTCTGCTGGGCAGCCCTCCTTACCTGCCTTACCCACCGACCTTGCCACACACACCAGCTGCTGTTAGCACAGAACCCAACATGGCCTCAACAGGAGGGAAAAGAGCTCCCATCACCACCTCCTGAACCATCCAGGCCTGGGAATGAAACAGGAAATGTTCTTCCCTGCATGGTTTTGTGCCTGTACCACCAGGAACTTTCTCTTCTGATGACAAACTCTATACAAGCAAAGGAGGTCATGCCCAGTCCTCAGCAGGGCTGCAACACAGACACCACCTGTTCTTTGTACACCAGACACACTTCACACATTTTCCATTTGCTTCTTCCAACAGCAGTTTGCTCCCTCGTGGGCCTGGGCAGTAACCTCAAAATCACTTCCGTCTCAGCAAATGAAAACCACTTTGTTAGGAGGGAAGTGCTTGTCTTGGCAACTACAGGATATTGGTTTTGAGGGTGGTGACTGCTGCTCTGCTCCCTACCCTTTGCTTGCAAAGTTCAGAGGCCAGTGAATTCAGTTCAGGAGACACACACAGCTTTGGGAACTGGGCTGTGCTACTGCCATCATCTGCAGTGTCATCAGAAACACCATTTACAGTTCTGAGTCCTAGGTTTGCTGACCTAAAGGAGTAGAAGAAACAAGTGGACTAAAGGAGAACATCTGCAGCTACTAGAGTTGTACAGCATCTGTAATTTAATTGAACAGGTTGTCCAAAGATCAGGAAACCACTGAATTATTCTGGTTGGAGAAGACCTTTCAGATCAGAGTCCAACCATAACCCACCTCCACTGTCCTTCATGTCCTGAGGGGCCCAGAACTGACCCCAGGATTCCAGGTCTGGCCCCACCAGTGCCAGCAGAGGGATTGATCCCTGCTGGCCACACCATGGCTGGTACCAGCCAGGATGCTGGGGCCTTCTTGGCCACCTGGGCACCCCCTGGCTCACATCCTGCTGTCAACCAGCACCCCCAGGTCCTTTTCCCCTGGGCACTTTCCAGCCTCTCTGCCCCAAGCCTGGAGAGTTGTCTGGGGTTGGTGTGACTCAAGGGGAGGACCCAGAATTTGGCCTTGTTGAACTTCATACAATCCAGCCTGCCCAGGTCCCTCAGCAGAGCCTCAACACATGGATCCAGCCTGGATCCAATCCTGGATTTCAGGTCCCTCTGAAAAATAAGTGCAGGGGATAAGCCTCACCTGGGGAAAACAACCTGCCTTATCATGGTGTCTCCCCTACATCCTCTACATCAGTTCTCTACAATATGACCAAATTCTTTCAGAAAATATATCTGCACCTGTGCTGCTGTGCTATAAAACCAGGAAGCTGTTTCCTTACACTGTAGCATGAACATCAACTCCACCTTCCAATTAAGTCATAACGACCCAGAATATGTGTGTTTGTAATTAACACACCCATTTTTGAAGTGGCTGTTGCCTCACGTTTCTTCAGTGAGCAAAGATGATCAACAATTTAATTACAGGGAATTGCAACTTGTTATGTTTCATCTAAACCTCTTTCAAAAATGATTAAAGGAAGGAAATATCACATGACCAGGATGGAAGTCAGAGCATTTTGACACGTTCTCTTTGAGGACACCAAATGGATGCAAATTTCTTCCCATTTATTTAGAAAAGTTACCCAATGGCAGCAGGAACAAGAAAGCCTGAGATGCTGCTGTCCCTGTGCATTTCAGAGTCATAAAATCATCAAGGTTAGAAAAGACCTCCAAGATCATTAAGCCCAACCACCCACCCTGCAAACCCCAACCATTAAACCATCTCCTGAAACACCACGTCTGCCTGTTTGATGAACATCTCCAGGGATGGTGCCTCCCCCACCTCCCTGGGCAGCCTGTTCCAAGGCCTCACCACTCCTTCTGGGAAGAAATTGTTCCTAATGTCCTGCCTGAACCTCCCCTGGCACAACTTGACCCCATCTCCTCCTGTCCTATCGCTGGTCACCAGGGAGAAGAGCCCAACACCCCCCTCACCACAACCTCCTCTCAGGGAGCTGCAGAGAGCAATGAGCTCTCCCCTCAGCCTCCTCTGCTCCAGGCTGAGCAGCCCCAGCTCCCTCAGCCTCTCCTCATAAGGCCCTGGCTGTATCTGGCACTAAACTGCTCCAGGACACTGACCAACAAATCAAACACCACCCAGTTATAAACCATTTGTGTTCAAGGTTCACCACCTTGCAAGTATTTCTGTAGTTTGTACAGGAAAAGCCTGTGACTTAACACACTTCTAGGGCATAAATTACTCCAGATCTTTTTCTTGAAGGTCATTCCCTTATTGCATCCCAGGAGAGTAGAGAAACATGTTAAACCTTTTTATGCTGCAAACACTTGACCTTCCTGAACTGAGTATCTGACACATAAGCAGGCAAGATGAGCCAGTGCAGTAGCAGAGCAAGAGGGTGCCTGAAGAACCAGGTAATCAGCTTTGATTTAACCAATGTGGAGCAAACAGCTGCCTCAAATGCAGACTAATAGAAAAGCTTTCAACACAGAATCCTATGAACTGTAGTGCCTGCATTCCTTGCTTGAATTTTTCTCAGATCTTCTCCAAAACAACTCTCCCATTCCTGGAGGTCAAAAGAGTTTCTGAAGATGGAATTTTATCAGAGAATTGGGCTCCCCAGTTGAAGAAGGACAGGAATCTACTGGAAAGACTCCAATGGAGGCTACAAGGATAATAAAGGGACTGGAACATCTGATGAGGAAAGGCTGAGAGACCTGGGGCTGTTTAGTCTGGAGAAGTGAAGACTAAGAGGAGACCTGATGAATGTCTATAAATATCAGCAGGGTGGGTGTAAAGAATGGGCCAGTCACTGTTCAGCAGTGCGTGTGACAGGATGAGGGGAAATGGCACCAAGTGACAACACAGGAAGTTCCACCTCAAGATGAGGAGAAACTTCTTTCCTGTGAGGGTGACAGAGCCCTGGGACAGGCTGCCCAGAGAGGTTGTGGAGTCTCCTTCTCTGGAGACTTTCAAGACCTATCTGGATGCCTTTCTGAGTGATCTGCCCTGGGTATTCCTGCTTTTTTTGGGGGGTTGGACTTGATGATCTTCAGATATCCCTTCCAACCCCTATGATTCCATGAACTTCCCTGACCTGAGACAGCATTCCAACAGTGGTGGGAATGGCTGCCTCACCTAGAGACCACACTCTGAGCCTCCTCCTTCCAGAAAAAGCTGAGGTTGCCAAGACCACCACTGTCTGTCATGCTGCTTAGTGCTCAGCTGGCACCCACTGCTCCAGGTCTGCCTAAAGCCTGTCCCCTCTCCCACTTGTGAGAGCACCTGGACAGGCTCCACCAACTCCTGGATCAAAAAAAATAAAAATAAAATAAAAACAACAAATCATGCCTTAAGGATTATTTTTTTGTTGTTTTAATTTTCATGTAAAGAAAGGAATCAAAGATTATTTTATTCCACTAAAAACCACATCCTTCCTGGTGAGCAACTTAGCAACAGATAAATACCACTATATTCTAAGGACTGGTTTTCTGTGTACTCGAGCAGAGCTGATTTTATGACAGAACATGCTCCAAATTCCTTGCTAGGGCATCTCCTAAACCACAGGGTCTTTCCTGAATGACCTCTGTGGTCTCTGATACAGGACACAGAACCAAGGAAAGGAAGAGAGATCTTGTGCTTTGAAAAATTAAAACAGTCATCTTTCAGAAATTCTCACTTGAAATTAACCTCAAAAGGATTCTTCCATTTTTACCCATTTTTCCTACTAAGAAAAATCTGAACAAACTGTAGTGATTCTAGCTTGTTCATAGTGAGAACAAAATAAAAAGAGGTGGGACATACCAGCACCCCCAAACCTGGAAATGGAGACACCTTCCTACTGCGTTGTCTTTGAGGCACAAGCTCTGGGCATGCTGCAGCTGCAACACTGAGCCAAGCAACAAATTCAAGTTAATCAAAGATGACAAGGTCAGCAATCCCATGATCACAAACAATCACATCGTTGTCAGAATTTTATTCTAAATAATTTAGCATGGGTCTGTATAATGCAGGAGTCCTTTAAGAAGGAAACAAGTCTATTTGTGATAATTTCACAAGACAGCTACACAGCAGCAGAAGAGATTTTAGAAACAGAGATTCATAGAATCATGGAATGGTTAGAGTTGGAAGGGACCTTCAAGATCATCTAGATCCAACCCCCCTGCATGGGCAGGGACACCTCCCACCAGCCCAGGTTGCTCCAAGCCCCATCCAACCTGCCCTTCAACACTGCCAGGGATGGGGCAGCCACAGCTGCCCTGGGCAACCTGGGCCAGGCTCTCACCACCCTCACACCAAAGAATTTCCTCCTCATGTCTCACCTCAATCTCCCTCTTCCACTTTTCATCCATCCCCCTCATCCCATCTCTCCCTGTCCTTGTCCCAAGCCCCTCCCCAGCTTTCCTGGAGCCCCTTCAGGCACTGGAAGCTGCTCTAAGGTCTCCCTGGAGCCTTCTCTTCTCCAGGCTGAACACCCCAACTCTCCCAGCCTGGCTCCAGAGCAGAGCTGCTCCAGCCCTCACATCATCTCTGTGGCCTCCTCTGGACTCTCTCCAGGAGCTTCTTATGTTGGAGAAAACTAGATTCAGATCTAGTTTTCACCCATTTCCCTGAAACATAACTAAAAGCCTCTTTCTCTGTTACATATTAGGAAACACTAAAAAAAGATCGGTGATGATAGAAAGATCAGTACCACATCAATACACAAATGTTTCCTTAGTTGCCTGCTGACGCCTGCAGCTCTGAAAGCTGATTCCATATGTTAGCAGAAATCAGCCTGTATAGCTTTAACCCAGAAACATAAACTCCAACCGTCATTATTTCAAAGTTGCTACCAAACTCTCCAACCTACAACTGTCCTGGGACTGACTGCAAGGAGCACAATAGAATAAATGTCAGCCCAGCAAGGTCTTCAGCATCACAAAGCCCCCAGGGGGCCTGTCCCTCAGGACCCTCCTGCTGCTTCTTTACTCTCTCCATGTGCCATTGATTTCAACAAACACCAGCAGCATGCTTTCTGCTCCAGTCACAGACCCTTCTAGAGGAGTTACAAAACAGTTCTGCAGGTAACTCAACATCTATGAGTACCTGAGTGAAAATAAAATAATTTCCAACCCAATGCAGATGTGAATCTCCCTCGAGAAGCAACAAGCAAGTGTCTCTTGTCACTGAGCTAGTGGCAACACCATCCAAATGAGACTCAAACAGCAAATAAAGAAATTTTAAGGTGTTAAACCATTTATATCACCTAAACCAGCCATTACTTCTAAACATCACAAACTGTTACACAAGTTGTAGCTATGACAAAATGTAACAGTCCTTAAAGAAAAACACAAGTCTCTGTCAGGGATCATGATGAACATCCATGCTCCCGTATCAATATTCACCCAATGGGGTTCACCCATCATGAGTTCCTCCTTGAAAAACTCAGACCTCCTGCCAGGTTGCACCAGTGAAGCTGCAGCCACACAGCTGCTTCCTACACCCTTTCTCTGCACAGCCCTGCAGTGTGGTCCAGCACAAGCAGCTCCTTCTGGTTCAGCC
>NW_009952493.1:51325-54280 GCF_000747805.2 Chaetura pelagica | reverse complement strand
AGCTTGACACCGGCTGGAAGAAGGCACAGAAACCACACGGCCTTTCTACATCCCTTTGAGAACTTATTCTCAATGAGGTTCCAATCCATTAGCTCCAGACAGCAACAGTCAACTTCCAGAGCTCCAGTCTTGGTACAAGGGACCCATAACAAACTATGGACACAACCAGGCAACTTTATGCCCTTCCCTCTTCTGTAGATGTTGGCTGATGCTTTGGCAAAGCTCAGTGCTCTTTTCGCAGGCCTGATGATTATGATGCAGAGAGAGATACAGAATAAATTATACCAGAAACAGCCATTATTCCTCATCATCATTAACTATTTTTCCCATAAACTTCAATTACTGCTAAACACATCTCCTTGTGATTGAGGAAACCCAGTGCAATTAAGGGAGCAGAGTCACACACCTGAAACAGTGCTAGACATTGAGTAAGAGCTGGCTTATCAGTTGTCTAAATTATTTAAAACATTACTAGAAGTTTAAAGGCTTTGTCACTCTTCTGTATCAGGAAAGCCATTTGTTTCTCTCTGTAATTGTAAACATGCATAAATCAAATCACAGGAGTCCAACAAAAGAGGCTGAGCTCGAACTGCATTGCAGGATATCTTCTCAGGCCAGAAGTCATCCCTGAATCTTCCTCTACCCGTTCTCCAGGTTTCAGCACCTTTTCAAAATGCTGACAACAGAACAGCAGCAGTGTGGCAGCACCAAGCTCCCCTGTTGTACCTAGAGGTATCACACACTCCCACCCTCCTACCTGCTCTTCCTTATTTATAACAAGGGTCCCACCAGCTCCAAAGCCACATCCCAACCATGTGCTGTCATCTGCCCACCCTGACCCCCACCTCCTCCTCACAGCTCCTGCCATCCCACCTGCAGGCTGGAGCCAGCAGGCAGCTTGTATGTTAATTTACAACCTCCAACACACTGCAAGGTTGGATCAGGCTCAGGAAATAGTATTGGACACTTGGGCAAGAACGCTCCCTGCAGCATTAAATCATCTGATGTTCTGCAACAATTATATTTGTAGATAAATCATGAAAACCCCAAATAGCAAGAAGCCTCCTGGTAACCCAAGGAAAGGATCATCCCTCTTGAATGGCCACTTACAAGGCAGTGGAGCTTCAGTCTTTCACTTAAATTTGTATAAATCTCACCTTTCCTCCACCAGGCTTCCAAGTCAGCCAAATACAAGCACATTTTTTCAGGTGTTTTGTAGCACTCACAGCAGCAGGAAAAACGGAGTAGGGGGTGAGACGAAACCACTGCAGCCAGAGTGCTCTGGGCTACAAGGAGTCTCAGAACAATGTTTGTTATGGCTGATGAAAACACTGGTCTCCCATTTCTGGCAACAAAATGCTGAAAAAAAGCTAAGTCAAAGCACACAGATTTCTCCTGGGTTAGTGGGGAGGATCCCTGCAGCAAAGAGTGAAATGAAGAGAAAAGGTGTAAGGAAGAAAGTGAGAACAGATATCTGGAGCAGAGGCAGAAGAAGAGCTCTTATGAAGAGAGATCACAAAACGTGATTTTTTTCTCAATTAGTCAGCAACATTTCAGAGGTGGCACCTCAGCAGATACAGCTTGTCCTGAGGCCAAATTCCTCCCCATGGCTCCAACCTCCACTGCTTTGCATCACATCACTGCACCACCTGCCCTTGTGTCCACCAGACAAACCATAATACAAAAAAACCCAAGAGAAAACCTATTCCTCATGATCTCAGTCACTGAATTGTTTAGCCAAGGCAGAAGATTCCAGCCTGAAGCAGATGTGACTTTCAAGAGCTGATATCAGAGACCAGCAACCCAACTGTGTCCTGCAGCACCTAGAGATGGACCCCTGGAAACAGAGGGGATAGACAAGGCACTGCAAAAAGTGATGTGACAGACAAGACTGGTCTTTCACACTTCAAGGCCTTCATGGCCACTGGTTGATCTTACCTAATCCATCCCTGAGAAGGGATTTATTTATTATAAGTAAATACAGAATAAAATCACCACACAACCCTTAGGATGTGTTTTAATACAGTTTGGACCCACATCCAACACAGTGCTCGGCTGGTGCTCACCAGGCAGAGGAGTCTATAGGGCCTCAAAGGACCCTACAAACCTGCTTCATATCCCCAAGGGGTCACCTCAAAGCATCCTCAGGGGACTCCAAACTCCTGCCACACATCCCGTGGGGACAGGGATCATCCAGCCTCAGGGAGGCCCTCAGAGGGACCCACAACCCTGCGCCCCATTCCCAGAACACCAAGGGGTCACCCCATCCCCACAGCATCCTTCGAGGACCCTGCCCCACACTGCACAGGGAAAAGGGTCACTGCAGCCTCACAGCCCCCCCTCAGGGTACCCTAAAATCCTGCCCTGCTCCCCAGAGGACCAGAGGGCTGCTGCAGCCTCACAGCACCCTTAGGGGAGCCACGGTCACCCTAGCCTCTTGGTGATCCTGAGGGAACCCTAGAAGTTCAACCCAACACCACCAAGGAGTCACCACAGCGTCACAGCACCCCAAGGACACCCTAAAATCCTGCCCTGCATCCCGCAGAGCCACCGCAGCCTCACAACACCCTTCGGGAACCCCAACTCCAGCTGCACACCCCGCGGGAGACGAGTGACCCCGGCCTCAAAGCGCTCCCGAGGGAGCCCCTCGGGCTGCCCCATTCGCCACATCAGCAAGAGGCCGCTCCAGCCCCACAGCACCCCTGGGGGGCCCGAAACCCTGTTCCACAGGGCTCACCCCGGCCCCACAGCACCCTCAGGGCCCCCGGCACACCGGGGGGTCACCGCGGCCCCACAGCACCCTCAGGAGGCCCCAACCCCCTCCCCAAACCCTGAGCGACCACCCCGGCCCGGGGCTACAGGGCACCAGGGAACCTCCCGGGGCCCGGGACAGGAGTAGGGGCTGGGGCAGGGACAGGGGCTGGGGCAGGGACAGGGGCTGGGGCAGGGACAGGG
>NW_009952493.1:47492-50348 GCF_000747805.2 Chaetura pelagica | reverse complement strand
TCGGCCCCGCGGTGCCAGGGCCGGGTGGGCACGGAGCCCCCGCAGCCCCCGGTAGCCCCCGGTGTCCGCAGGGCCTGGGGTCCCGAGCAGCCCGGTGAGCCGCGTTATGAAGAGCTTCGTGCGATGAAGGGACCTTAGAATCCGTCGAACTGCCCCAAAGGGGCCGCGTGTCAACACAGCGGGTGCCTCGGGGGGGCGGCCCTGACCCCCCGTAACGCACCGGGAACTTCCCTTTATTCCCGAAGCGGTTTTCCAGCCAGCGCTGGACTCGCACTAAGGGCAGGGTGTTGTGCCTTGTGCTGCAAGTCACGGGGCTGTGTGAGCCAGAGAACGGGGCTCAGAGCTGCTCCTTTCCCTGCACGTGTTAGAGCCAGCAGTGAGCTCAGCCCTTGGGGGCTGGGGGGTTCTAGAGTTGGTGCCAGCTTTGCCCACCACACAGTGTCCTGCTCCTGCAGCTCTCCTGGAGCTGCCGTAACCTGGGCCCTTTGGGCACTGCCTTAACTTTGGCAGTCAAAGCTCTGCATCTGGGTCCCAATGGGGGATTTATCTGAATAGTTCTTCGCTCTGAACAGCAACAGATCATCTTGGATAAACTTGCTGAGAGATTAAAATAACTCATTGACAGAGCTGCATCTGCCTGTGAAATGTTCTGTGGGAGAGCAAGATTCCAGTTGGAGTCATCAGTCTTGACGTCTTGACAGCAGCAAACACTTGAGTCCAGAGCAGGGTTCAATTCTGCCTCCAGAGCCAACTGGGAGGTCCGGAGGTTTGGGAGATTTGGGACTTGGGCTCTTCTCTCAAGTGAATAATGACAGGACCCGAGGAAATGGCCTGAAGCTGCACCAGGAGAGGTTTGGATATTAGAAAGAATTTCTTTACCCAGAGAGTGGTTGGACACTGGAACAGGCTGCCCAGGGAGGTGGTGGAGTCACCATCCCTGGAAGTGTTGAAAATAAACACAGATGTGGTGCTGAGGGACATGAGTTAAGCACTGAAGGGGTGGATCATGTTGTGGTTGGTGGATTTAGGTTGTGGTTGGACTTGATGATCTTCAGGGTCCCTTCCAAGCAGGATGATTCTGTGATTCTGTGACAGCCTGGAGATGGATCCAGGGAGGGAGCCTTGGCATGACAGAGCCTGGCTCATCACCCTCCTACCCAGAGCTCTGACATCATCTTAAAATATCAACACTGATTTTAACTGCTAGTTTGTTGCCTTCAACAGGCAGCAACACCCTCTCTAGCCCAGGGGAATGTTTGTGGAAACCTCTGGGACACTAACATGGTGGGCCAGAGGGGTCAGCACTGCAGGCCAGGGATGTACGTACCTGAGTGCAAGATAAAGAAACGAGATTGAAATTAGATTGGATCCCAAATCTGTTGTGGGCAGTTCAGAACAGTGCAAGGATTCAGGAGGATTTGGGAGCTGCCACTCATGTGGCAGCTTAGTGGAGTTTCTCCAATTGTGTCCCTTCTTCAGCAGAAGCCACCACACCAGGGAAACATCTTGGAAAAGCAGTTGTTAAATATTGGAAATCACCCCTCGGCCCTGAGGAGGTGACTGGTTCACCTGCAGGAGCCTGGTGCAGCTGCACCCCCAGCAGTGGCTGAATTATTCTCTTTTGGGTGGATTCTTGCTGCTCTGAGCTTCCAAATCTCTGCTGTGAGGCCTTGAAGGAATCTTCTGCAGAAAAAAGGTGCTGGACGCACATCCTCTGAGTCTGTAGGGAATTGGTGACTTGAGGAGACAGTGAGTCTGGAGCTGCCAGGCTCCCCATTCACGGGGGGAAATGGTGTTGCACCAGGTGGGGGGGAGAGAATGGAAAGGAAACCTCCCCAGACCCAGTGTGAAGGTCATGTCAGTTCCTCTTCAGACCTGGGAGCAAAGGGGACGCCAGAGCCCCCGCTCGGGCCTCCAGCACAACGTGTCTGCCCGGGTGACAGGACTGCACCTCGGGGGGCTCCGGGCAGGGGGCTCTGAACTGGGCCATTGCCTCCGCCAGGGCATGACCCACAGCTCTGCCCCACAGCTCTGCCCCACAGCTCTGCCCCACAGCTCTGCCCCACAGCCAGCCCATCCCCGGACAGCGCACACCGTGGAGCCACCAGCTGTGCTCTCAGCCTTCTGCCTGCCCACGATCTGCTCCTGCCAAACCTCCGGCTTCCGGCAGACACAACATCCGCATCCTGAGTCCCGGGTGGAGGTGCTGGGCAGGCACCAGGCGGGGATCCAACCCCCGGGCTCGCCCCACTGACCTCCCTGTGAACCTGCTGGCTGGGAGTGAGAGCTGAGGAGCCTCGAGGCTCAGAGCTGCACCACAGCACCAGTGCCCCCAGTTCATGCCTCCATCGTCATGAAGTGCTCTGCCTTTATCTGCCTAAATAGAGACAGCAGCTAAAGGGATGTTTCTGTAAAAAAAGCTTGAGAATTGAAAAGCAAAATAGCTTGAGAAGTGAAAACAAGCGTATGGTTTGGCTTCAGGGCTTCTAGGTTTTCCTTAGTCCTTTTGAGTGAAAACAGCAATATTCTTATGCTTGACAGATTATCTAAGCCAGCAGCAAGGACAAGTATATGGCAATAGGAGCTGGCGATGCACAGACCCCACTTCCTGAACAGGACTCCCTCTTCCATCAGGTTTCCTGCAGTTTCCCATTCCTGGGCTGTGGGCCCAGCCCAGCAAGCCCTGCTCGGGCAGCCCCCCAGCCCGGGCAGCCCCCCAGCTCGGGCAGGGCAGGCCCAGCAGGGGGCTGGGCTGGGGGAGCTGAGGCAGCCCCGCTGCCCCGGCTGGGCGGCAGGACCCAGCACTGACCGGCCCCGAGGGGGCGGCCTAGAGGTGACAGGGCCTGAGGGGCGGCA
>NW_009952493.1:43652-46917 GCF_000747805.2 Chaetura pelagica | reverse complement strand
GCTCGTCCTGTCAGGAACCCAACGGGCGGCCCCGGGGCTTCGTCTGGGCGCCGGTAACCGTGCAGGGCTGAGGCCGCGCCAGGCTTCACAGCCTCCCCCGTGCTGTGTCTGCTGCCACGATGGGGTTTTTCCTTCCTGTGTGGGGCTGCCCGAGGCCGTCTAGAGCTGGGCCTGTCTTGTGGTAATTAGCACTGTTAAACTGAGCTCAGAAGTGCCAGAAAACACACTTCGGTGTCCTCGACAAGTTTCATTTAGGGCAGAAAATGAGTGTGTATGGCTTGGTGAGGTGGGGGAGGGGTGTCACTAATGTGTAGCAACTCCTACCTGTGTGTTTCATCGCAGACCGTGTAGGTGCCAGGTGGCTCTGAGGAGAAAGTTGGCACAATTAGCATAAGAAACTGAACTGTGCTCCATGCTAATTTTGACTTTGCCTGTTCACAGGTTGGTAGCATGTGTCTGAAAAATACTGTGTTAATGCTTCAGTGTAACTGCAGAGTAAACTAGAAGGAAGATTGTGCTGTAGGCCACGTATGTTAGATGTAGAGTCTGTGTTCATCCTGAGGTAGCTATGGAAGAACATCTCTACAGAGAAGATCTTACTCAGAAGGCTTTTCAGAACATTGGTCTTGTGAAACTTGAACTATTTTCTGAATTTAGCAAGCATTTCAAGTGAGCTGCTATGGTAATAATTTAAATATTATGCAAATAACTTCCCTTTTGTTTGTGAGCTAAAGGGTTTTTTTGGTTAGTTAGTTCTATTTGAACTTGAAATTTTCCTTGTGTACCTCACCTTCCTGAGGAAAAGAGGAAAATATGCCTAACTTTTTTGTTTATTTTCATTCCTTGCTCCCACTGAGCATCTAGTTCCAAGTGCTTCCAGGCTGGTGACAGGGAGAGGAGTGTTTCTTAGGCAGAAGGTGTTTCTCTTCCACCAGGGCAGATTTCCACTGTAGCTTCCAGTGTGTGTATTACAGCAAAATGCTAGCTCCTGAAATTGCACATCCAGGCAATACTTAAACTGTGCGACAGGAGCAGTGATGAGCAGAAGGCTAAATGACTCGTCTGCTGGTGAAAGGGATGATAATTCTCCCACTTCTGTGGCTGATGCTCCTTTGTGGTGGTTCAGATGTTTGGAAGATCAGCTGGTGGAACTGGAGAGGATTTGGGTCTGCTCTTCATCTGGGCTTTCTCTGTCTCTAAACACCTTGTGAATTCCTTGTGTTTGGTGGGTTAAGCTTTTCCAGAAAGGCAAATCTGAAAGTTCTCTAATGTCAATGCATAGAACAAATGAAGTTCAACAGGTACAAGTGTCGAGTATTCCATCTGGGGAAGAGCAACCCCAGGTACCAGTACAGGTTGGGGGTTGACCTACTGGAGAGCAGATCTGGGGAAAAAGACCCGGGAGTCCTGGTGGCCAACAGGCTGACCATGAGCCAACAATGTTGCCCAGTTGCAGAAGGACAAGGAGCTGCTGGAGAGAGTCCAGCCCAGGGCACTGAGATGCTGAGGGGGCTGGAGCATCTGCCTGGGAGGAAAGGCTGGGAGAGCTGGGGCTGTTGAGCCTGGAGAGGAGGAGGCTGAGGGGGGATCTGCTCAGTGCTGATCAATATCTGCAGGGGGTGGCAGGAGGATGGGGCCAGACTCTTCCCAGTGGTGCCCAGGGACAGGACAAGGGGCCCAGGGGGGTCAAGCTGAAGATGAGGAGAAAGTTCTTTGCTGGGAGGGTGGCAGAGCCCTGGGACAGGCTGCCCAGGGAGGTGGTGGAGTCTCCATCCCTGGAGACATTCCCAGCCCTCCTGGATGTGTTCCCGTGGGATCTGCTCTAAGGGATCCTGCTCTGGTAGGGGTTGGACTAGATGGTCTTCAGAGGTCCCTTCCAACCTCTGACACTCCATGATTCTGTGTAGCTAATTCCTGGAGAACTCAGGTGGTGGAAAATCCACAGGTAAATCCATGGGTAAATTAAGGTTCTGTGAATCTGTGATAATGCTGGTACAAAATCTGCAACCGTCAGGCCTATGTCTAATTATGTCCTTCTACCCCTTTTTTCTCCTTGTCTCGTGTAGCCCAAGGTCACGTTCCGAGCTGGCAGTTGCTGCTGGAGCAGCGCTGAAGCTGGCGGGAGGCTGAGTGATGCGTTCAGTAATGTGATGACAGGCTCTGGCTCACTCTATGGTTGCTACAAATCACAGGTTCTCTTGATCGTAAACAAATTTTTAATATCTGTTTAGGAGTTTGGGTTGCTGTCCTGGTTTGATCCAGGATGAAGCCGATTTTCCTTTTACTGATTTTTTTTTTTTTTCTTATTGTCATTGGTTTAATTGCCCATTTTGAGTCAAAGTGTGACAGTTGCTTGTAAGCAAAATGGTAAAAAAAATTTGTAATACAGTTGCTTATGCTCATGCACATGAATCACTGTGTTTAATTTATTCAAGATAAGTCTCTGTCATAATAATGTTCATCAGGAAGGACAGACTTTAATCCAGTCACAGATGAAGCAGTATCTGTTTAGTAAAATGGTATTTCATAGAGTCAGAGAATGGTTTCAGTTGGAAGGGACCCTTGTTCTGTGTGCATAAACAATTGCAGACAAAGTGAGGAGAAATTACTACTTTTAACAGGGAGGTCACTAGGAAGTAGGAGCTTAGGTGTTCCAACACACACTTCTGTGACATACAGAGGTAGAGTCCAAATATGAGCAGGGGGTTCTTTGTCCTGGCATTTCTGCTGCTCACTGTTAAGTACGTTAGGTCTCTTTTAATTTTATCTTTCATAGCCACTAACTTTCCCCAAGCTAAAAGACTTTACTTATTGTTACTTACTCTATCCAAGACTCATGCTCTTCCATGTCTTTCAGTCCAGCCACCGGGCATCTTTTTTGTTTACAGAAGTATTTTACAAACATGGGAACCCCTGTCCATCACTGAGCAGGACACCTGATGAGGAATAAAACCTAGACAGCTTTGCTCTGCAAAGGGTTAGATCACATATCTTTGACATTTAACCCTGTGAAAACACTTGTTAATTTTTTCAGTTACTAAGAGCTAGGAAAGCATACTGCATTTAAACCAAACAAGCAACTGCTCCTTTTCACTTAAACTGGGTTGATGACCTTTCCTGTTGAAAAAAATTGGCTGTGGGCTTTTTTCAGCAGCTGAAACAACCTGCGGTGCCTGGGGGGAAGAGGTGGCTCCTGACTTTCCTTGGTGATTGCCCCTGAGGAGCTGGTTTGGGCTGACATGGCCCAGGGTTCTTCCTCGTGTAG
>NW_009952493.1:20047-43577 GCF_000747805.2 Chaetura pelagica | reverse complement strand
TGTAGGGGCACTGGGCAGTTGTCACTAGCAGAGGTTACTGACCTGCTTGCTGGTCACTCCAAGGGAACTCGGCTACAGCCACGTAGAAAGATGAAATGACAAGTTGGTGTATTTAATATTAAAACCAATGCTTTTGTTGTACACAAAATACAGAATGAAGAAAATGTAGAGCTCCCTCAGACCTACAGTTCTTCCCTTTCAACATCTGAGTTTCCTGTGCCTGTGGACTCTTCCCTTTTGTATGCACCGTGGTCTACCTGTGGAGATGACACTAAGCAGCCTGCTGCTTCTCAGATGAATGTGAAGTCCAGGTAGTCATTTTTGACTGAGAGAGAATGCATGTCATGAAGGACGTTTGTTTTGTGTGTTTATTTTAACCTATTAATTTTTTTGAATTAACTGAATGTTTTCATTAATTTGCAATTTGTTTTGAGGATTCAACCCGAAAGGAATGATTATGGCAGTGAAACAGATTTATATGGACTTGTGTCCAACATCTTGGAAGAACAAGACAAATCACAGCCATGTTGTGCTGAGGGGTGAGTGTGTTGCTGTGCAAGTGCTGCTGCCATCCTCTTCCCCTGACAAAAACTGCCCTCCCTGCTCTCCACATCTGGGTTCTGTTAGTCAGCTTGGCATCTGCTGCTGGCAAGTCCTCCTGCTCTTTATGGTTTCCCTTCATTCTCCCTTATCTTCTAATATGTCTAATGTCTTCTAATATTTATGTCTTCTAATATTTCTAATACTTGAAAGTTTTCTCTAGGTACTCAAATTATGTGGTCGTTTCTGGCTTTTGAGTATTTACAGAACTTTTTAATTGGCGTTTTTTTAAAATAAGTCCCTAACAAGCATTGTGGAAATGCTGTATTCAAGTACATCTCCTTGAATCTATGCCTTGGCCTGTTTATGTTTTAGATAAAGATTGAATTCAGTTGTTAGGTTTCTCAATTAATTTCAATTCACAGGAAGAAAACACAGAACAGGGAATCATACTCTTACACACTTTCCTGACCTGGCAGGAGGGGAGAACTCTGTGCAAAATGAGTATGTCCTGTTGTTAGTGCTACCAAGGCAAATCTAAATGTCAGATTTATTATGCCTGATTCTAGCACCAGAAGAAGCCATTAGAAAGTCATAACTTGACATATAGAGGTTCTTGTCCAGGGTTCCTGGCACACTTGGAAAGTTCTGTCTTCTGCCTGAACCCGAGTGTTCTAGGTCTAAGGGACAAGAAGGGGAACAGAGTTCTCAAGGTTCCCAAGCCAGGCACTGCTCTTCCTTTCTGTCTCAGAATCATAGGGTCCTACAATGGTTTGGGTTGGAAGGGACCTTAAAGACTATCTAGTTCAACCCCCCTTTCTCCCCAAATTCCAATGATTCCTGGGTGTGTACTGAGTGATGAGGCTGAAGTGAGGGAAAATTTGAGGGAGAATCAGTCTTGATCAAGGGGTAACTCTCAAATTCCTTTGCTTCAGACGTTTAAGGTTGAATTTCTCTCTTCAGTACTGCTGCATTTGGCTGTGACTGTAATGACTTCCAGGCACCATTTTTCACTTTTCAGCTTTCCTTGACACTCAGTGATTGATTGCCCTATGTTAATTTGTGGTAATTAGTGGAAGGAAAAGAAATGTGCTGAGATGCTTATTCTTGATTTACCTGCAGGAAGCAGTGTAGGCCCGTGTAAAACACAGGAGATTCTGAAGCAATAAACAAGATGATACAGAGAAGTGTTTTGTCTGGAGTGCTAGGACATGGCTTTGAAAGCCTATGGGTATTTTGTGAAGTATGGTTATTTTAACTTGCTGCTTGACCAGCAGTATTTCAGAGGTGATGGACAGTAAATCTCTTGGCTTGATTGATGGATGATCATTTGGTATGTGCCCATCACCTGCAGCTTGAGGGCATCGTAGGAGCTCCTGAGGTACGTGGGTGGGCTCAGACCTGACAGAATTCGTTTTCTCATCTATTTAAAGGAAAACTGCAAAGGTGGCAGTAGTGGGTAAGAGCTGGTTGGGAGGGAGGTATCATTGAGTCAGTCTACAGAACTGGGTGGGGGAAGAATTGCATGTTTCAAACCTGTTCCTGGGTTTGGGGATGGAAGAGCAGCACCACAAATGGGAATCTAAGGTGTGTTTCTTGTGTTTCAAGGAGCTGCCCTTCCAACTTGAAGTCAGTGTGGCCCATGAACGCAACCAGAATCCTAGACCACCATGACCTGTTGCCAGAAACGAAAAGACCAGTGGTTGGAGCTGTCTCACAGCAGGGTTTCTATGGCAGCGAGTCGGTCGCTGGAGCGGAGCAGCAGCACCTGCCGGGCGCTGAGCCCCCGCAGCAGCGGGGGGAGGAGCGTTACCGCGGGCTGGCTGCCGCGGGGCTGGAGGAGCAGGGCGCCTACCCCGCCAGGAGTGATCATGCCAACTGTTGCAACGTGCAGAATAATGAGAATATGAAGACAACACCCATCTATCAGAACTATCCGTTCATAAAATCTACCTTCTCAGCCCCAGCTGGGTATACAGAAGTCATGAAAGACCCGGCAGCCGATGCCTGCCCTTACGGGAGAGAGAAGGTGTGTCCCAAGGGAGCCGACCCGCAGCCGCACCAGAAGCGGGCAGAAACCTTTCTTTCACAGTTTCACAGATACAATGAGAACACAGATTATAGTAGATACACCGAATATTCTCATGCTGGTAAAGCCAAACCTAACAAGAGCACCAATTGTAGCCTCCAAGAAAATAAAAAGCTAGTAAATGGAAGCATTGAGGCAGCATCTCTGGACACAGAGCCCTACACTAAATTATTTCAAATTAAATCAGGAACACAGAAAAAAATAGAAGATACAGTATCAGATCAGCAGAACTTCACATTTCCCAAGGCTGTAGGATTTTTATCAGAAAAACAATTTGCAAATGAAGCTTCATTCTGCACTGATTTTGGGCAAAAATTTGACTATGGACTAAAATCTTTTGCAACTTGTTCAGGGAACAGTGATTGTGCAAATGGTGTAGAAAAGCAGCAGTTTTCAAAGTCTGATCTTCAGAATTCTGAATACTGTAAATCGCTTCCTGTGTTACCAAACTCAGCAAACCCATCAGCAGGTGCCTTTGTCAGGCCAGCCTGGATGAACATGCAAACTAAAACCACTGCTTCTGCCCCATTTCAGAGTCCAAGTCCTTTGGTGAAACTGAATAATCATCTTCCTGCTTTTCAAAAAAGCTCCAGTCATCCTAATGACTTTTTTCAGTTGTCATCTTCAAATTTCCCTTTAAGCAGTAATTTATTTCACAAGTACTGTCAAGATAATCCTTCATTCTTTTCAAGTCTTGATTTTGGTTACAACCCTGCAGAACGAGCTCGATCTGCTGCTTGCCTAGAAGCACTAGTGAGGGGGGGAGAAGAGAATCTTCTCGAGTATTTAAGTGAAAAGAAACTGAAGCAGCCAAATGGGTTCTGTGACAATTATTTAGCTCAGCAGGTTGAGATCCTTGAAAACATGAACAAACAGCGGTTCCAGTCAAAGCCACAGAGTGAGCGTTACGACCTGGAAGGACACAAACACGTGGATGGGTTGTTGCAGAACATGTACCAAGATCTAGTGGAGTCTCAGGGACAGTTCAGTCTCAGGCAGGCGAGCGGAGACACCAACACCAGCAATCCTGGGACTTGCCTGCCAGCTCCTGGCTTGTCCAACAGCTGCCTGATGGGTGACTTCAGGCTGAACCAGCAGCTGGGGTCAAGCACATTCCCCTGGAGATCAGCTCGTCTCTTAGGCCGTTCGGTTCTCCCTCTGATGGAGTCTCATGACATGTTCTCCCACGATGATTTAAAATGCTTCTACCCTTATTTGAATGATAAGATGTATGGTGACAGTTCTTTTCCTGGTTTTGTACCAGCATTTGGATTTCAAAGGCAAGTGAAAAACCGTAGTGGGCCTTCCAGCGAGCTTCATGTTAGACTAGAAGAATGTTATGAGCAGTGGAGAGCTTTGGAGAAAGAAAGAAAGAAGGTAAAAAATTTAACATCAATTATTATGCCTTATCACAAATTTTATGTAGAGCTCATCCAGCTCTGACCAGTTTGAGGTCGTGGGTAATTCTCACTGTTACGAGCTGAAACGTTTAATGGGACTTCAAAGTTAAAAAGAGTTTGCTTCCCTGTATATTTGGGACTGAAAACAGGAGGTTTTGAAGGTTTGTAGGCTGGTTGAGAGCACTGATCCTGTTGTGTTGAAGGTTACATTTCAAGCAGGAATTCAGTGACTTCTCCAGTCCCTGCGGTGGGGCCGGGGAAGGTGCTGCATGACTTACAAAGACACATTACAGTTGTTTTTTTTAAAACACAACAAACACAACCCACCTGGAAACTTTGACAGCAAATCCATTAATTATATGTTGAATTGGGACTAAACTTAATCCTTCCAAGAATTAATTAAAATTCTTAGGCCCTATGCTTTCTGTTCTCTCAAGGAGTTCTCACCTTTTTTAAGATGTATCTGACGGGGCTCTTTTTTCCTCCAGAAAGGGAGGCTGAAGAAAAGGGTAAGATTAAAACCCTTGAACTATAAAGGGTGGTTCTGTATGGAGTCCTACTTAAAGCAGTTGCCCTTTTTGGTCATCACGGAGGTTGTCCTTTTGAATGTGAAAGCTGCTTTAATGTAACCGATTTAGCTGGTGTTGATATTCAAAAACGTTCTGGAGCTTCGACTTCCTGAAGGGGAAGCTTGACCAAAAGGTACCTGGGGTGGAAATTAGGCTGCAGCTTTAAGTGGGCCACCACAAGACAGTCTAAGAAAGGCTGTTTTGAAGCAGATTTTGTGAGCTGTGGATTGTTACAAGTGTTCCAGAGTGACACAACGGGATGAGAAGGACTGAACTTTGAAATCTTGCAGGTTTCAAAGTAATTTTTGATGGTTAATTAAAATAGGGGTTCGGTTTAACAAACAGCTGTCTGTGGTTTGACTAATTTGGACAAAATGAAGGTTGATTGCTGACTCAATTTTATTTTAATTTTGTGGATGAGGTCCACACCTGTTTGCTCCTTCTTTTTTGCCTTTTACCTTGTAATTCTGACTTGTATCCATTTTATTTACAGGCAGAATTAGTGCAGGCTGTAGTCAGAGTGTGAGAAAATCTAGCACTTTGAAACACATTATGTTAGTATAATCACTGTAGTTGAACTGCTTTCAGTAAAGTGGTTTTTCACTTAAAACAGGTGATTGTCTTACCAAATTATTAAATCCTGTGTGCCTGAGTCCTCATTATCTGCTTTTAAAAAAACCCAAAATGCTAAGGGGGAAAAAAGTCTTCTTCTTGTTTCTGTAATAAAGCACATTTTGCAGCTTACATTCTTAGGGAGTTATTCTTTTTTTTTTTCTGCAGACTGAATCAGCTCTTGCTAAGAATTTCCAAGGGAAAAAGGTTTCCAGTGCTAACAACACTCCCATTCCAAGGCTGACATCAAACCCATCAAGAGTTGATCGTTTAATTGTGGATCAGCTGCGAGAACAAGCCAGAGTGAGTTGTAGGATTAAAAAAAAACAACCAAAAACTATTGAACTTAACACACAGAACTTAGAGTACAAAGTAAAATATGTAAAATTATCAGAGCAGCTTTTCCCAAAATAGCTTTGTTCTTAAGTGCTGTGCAGGGAATAACATTTCAGTGTATTGTTATTATTGTGTTATTATTATTATCAATAACATTTCAGTGTTAGTGCTCTGTGCAGCTGCAGGCTCCGGTGCTGCTGTCCTCAGGGATTGCTGCCTGGCTGAGGCTCTGCCTTGCCTGGGAGGTTCCTAGGGCGGGAATGAGCGTGAGGTGCCACACTCCAGTCACCTGCATGGCTGCTTGCACAGCTGAGATGTGCCCAACGTTTCTGCTTGTCTGGTTTGAGCAGCTCAGCAAAGAAAGGGCCACTATAGATTCGCAGACATTGTATTTGAAAAGTTGCGGGGTGGGTTGGGAAGCAACTTTAATGTTAGTGAGACGTTGATATGTATTTGCTTGAGAGCCTCATGATTTAATTTTTTTTAATGCAAAATGGATATTTTATGCAACTCCAGGCAGAATTTCTACATTATTAGTTTGCTGTTTAAGCCAAACAGCCACCACCTGTAGCGCAAGCGTGGCTGGTGTCACTTGAGCTGCCCGTGGCTCTGTGGCCAGAGGATGGTGCCGGTGAGCGCGGTGCTGCCTCTCTGTGCAGCAGTTCTGCACGGGAGGCCTGGGGACAGCACCAGCAGAGCTGAGAGGGACTGAGCTGGCTCTGCTCGCACCCGGGAGGAGAAATGTGAGCTGCAAAGGGCAGAGCCAAAGCCCGGCCCTGCCAGGGCTGTGGGATTAAGGGCAGTAGCTGCTGCCTGAGGAATGCTGGGTCCTGCAGGAGCCGGTGCTGCTGGGCTCGCCGGGACAGCAGCTGTTCCTCCAGCCTCTCACAGGTAGAACAAGCTGTGGAGCAGCCATGCCTGCTTACTGCCTCCTGAAATGGCTTGTGCAACTTCCTGCTTTTGTCCTTGGAGCTGAGTAGAGAGTTCAGTGAATGGTGTGCTGGTAGGCTTTGTGTACACTTCTTAAACTCCTGTGGTATCAACCCCAAAAGAGCAGTGTTGGGGAGTTTCTGCTTTGAGAAGGCCTGCCTGTCCCTGGCCTAATACTGTAAAACCATGCCTAAATAAGGGCTTAATCTTCTCTGGCCATTTCAGGAACCAAGCTTCAGGGTAGGGAACCTCCAACCCTTGTTAGGTAGCAACTGAAAAGTAGCTTTAAGGATGCTCAGAAGCACAATGAGACTGTTAGACCTGGATTCTAAAAAAACTTAGTGATGGCCAAAGAGAAACACTGGTACAGTGGAAGTTGAGCTGCCAAAATCTGGGATTAACTTTCAGAGTGTGTTAAATCCTCTTGGTAGTCATGCACTTCACTTTGGTTTTCTCATTTGAGACTTCCACTTGCAGTTGCTTTCAGTTCCAGAAGAAAGCATAGCAGGTGGAGAGTTGACAGCAACTTTCTTCACTACATCATCAGTAACTATTAAAACCTCTTAATAGTCAGAGAACAAACTTTAAACCAGGATCTCCTCTCTATAGAGTGTGTCTCATCTTACTTGTGTAAATCCGCAGCGCCACTGGAACTGGAGAAGGCCCACTGTGGGCTACTCTTGAGGCTGGACCTTCAGCTTGTCCACTTGAGGCTCTTCTGTTCTGACTAGCTGGGGGCAAATTGGCTGCTCCTTGTGGCAGTGGTTTTCACCCAGATAATTGTGGCTGTGCTGAGGGAAGGGGGGACCACAGTGGTCTTGATTCAGAGGAATGCTCTTGGTTATGGAACCACCTCCTGTTACATGGTTGTCTCCAAGTTGTATATACCCGTTATTAACTAGGAAGCTGGGTGTTCTCATTTTTGGATATTGTAACTTTGCTGCTGTGTACACCCAGGTATGCTACAGCTTTGGTTTGAAGAAGAAATCCTAGGTAAGAATTTAAAACTACTTCAACTATATAATGTTATGAACTCTTCTTAAAAAAAAAGAATGGTTATTGTGAATCTGTTCTTCCCAACCTAGTTAATTGTCTTGTAAGTCTGGATGAGTACAGTGTGAACTCCTGTAACATGTCACATGTTCATTAGGTTGTGACTTTGCTGGGAAAAATGGAGCGTCTCCGCAGTTCTCCCCTTCATGCCAACATTTCTACTGCTCTTGATAAACACCTGGAGGTCATTCATGTAGTGCACTCACGTAGAAAAGATGAAATTGTAAATGCTTCCAATCGACAGAGGCAAGGAGCTCCCAGATGCCCGGATGACAGAGGTATATCCATGCTTATGTACTTTTATAAGG
Source organism: Chaetura pelagica (assembly GCF_000747805.2). Classification (NCBI taxonomy): domain Eukaryota; kingdom Metazoa; phylum Chordata; class Aves; order Apodiformes; family Apodidae; genus Chaetura; species Chaetura pelagica. The sequence goes on along the minus strand of NW_009952493.1, from coordinate 35,740 downwards.
TAGCTGAAAAATTCTGCACAGATTGCAAGTCTCTGGAAAAAAATAAATGTAAGAGGTTTTGTGTCAAAGTTTTTATTTCTTTTGCAGTGTCTAGAGCTTTGAGAAAGGCAGACTGTGGAGTTTAGGTGACAGTTTTGAGAGGACACTAAAACTGGGTTTTAGAGATAAGTGGGTTAACTCAATTTAGGGTGTGTTTAATTAATAATCTAGCAAGTAATGGGAAGGCAGTGGGGGTTTTTGTAAGGCAGTCTGGGGTGAGGGATGACATTAAACTATTACCTCTTTCTTCTCCCTGTCCCTCTTGTTCCTGCTCCCCTCAACCCTCTAGCCCTGTCTGTAATCCTACGTAGAACTTCCTCGGTACCTCACAGAGACCAAGATGGCCTTGTGTTATGAGTGGATTTCCTCGTCAAGCATGTTCTGTCACAGATTAACATAAACCACAAATCATACTTGATCAGAATTGGTTTATTCTTCATGGTATCCAAAATACGTGGAATATTCAGCTTTGTCTTTCACTAGTGCACAGGCAAAACAGCAAATTTCCTGCTGTCTTGGATGTGAGGCAGAATAAACTCCTGCTACCTGGGATGCTCTGACTTTGTGTTGGAAGCTCTGTTACATTTCTGAGTTTTCTGCTTACTTCCTGCCTCTCTTTCCTGAATTAGATGGATTCTTCTACTTCTTTGGGGTGTCCCCTCATGCAGTTCTGTAATTCTCAAGTTTACTTCAAATGATACACTATAGCAATGTTTCTTTTCACCTGTTCACCCTCATATTTCTCTTCACCTTGATTGAAGCGGATGTGACTTGTTAAGATGAAAAGGAATGTTTTTGGGTGTTAAAGCCCATGAACGTAATTGGCGCAGCAGTTACTTGGTGCTGCTTCTTAGCCACATCTGGGAGCTCTGTGGAACCCAGTAGTCTGGGAAAGAGAAGCTGTTGGACCTGGAGATCTGCTCCCTGCTCTTGCTGTGAAGTGAAGAGCTTTGCACAATGGGATCTGATTGCTCAGCTAGAAGGGCTGCACCTCCCTCGTCTACCTAATCCTCCACACTGGCTGTCTCTTGTGTCAACTCTCGTGGCAACTGGGGAGGATGTTTCAACAGTGAATGGCTGGACACAGTAACTGCATTTGCTGCATGTCTGGGGAGGCCTTCGCAGAATTTCACAGAATCATCCTGGTTGGAAAAGACCTTGAAGATAGTCCAACTATAACCTAAATCCACCAACCACAACCCATTCAGTGCTTAACTCATGTCCTAAGCACCACATTTCTTTTCAACGCTTCCAGGGATGGTGACTCCACCACCTCCCTGGGCAGCTTGTTCCAGTGTCCAGCCACTCTTTGGATAAAGAAATTCTTTCTAATATCCAGTCTAAACCTCCCCTGGTGCAACTTCAGGCCATTGCGGAAGGTGCCCGCAGCTGTGCCTCTCCTGAGCAGAGCTTGGCAGAGCTTTCTTGCTCAGTTTTGTTTTGTTGAGAAAAGCTCTTCCTTTCCCCAGCCTTGTTTCCCCAGCACATTTCTATTCCATCTCATCTGATAGCAAATATCTATCTTAGCAGGCAGGACCTGTCTGTTGTGTCCTGTGTTCCAGGAAGCTTGATTTCAATAGAATCTATACATGAGCTGTGGTGTTCTCTTCTCCCGGCTCCCTGGCTTTAGTTGCAATACAGATTTACTTCAGGGAGAAGCACATGGATCTCAGCTGCCTTGTGTTAGTTTATTCATGCACCATGTGGATCTGAAAAATTCTACTGTTGCACACTGAAGTTGTGGTACAACTGTACAAGGTTTCTGGCAGCTGTTTATAAATGTTTTGTTTCTGGAGGAAATCTCAATTATCAGAAAAAGGGTTTTATGGATTGTCATCTGTCACCCACAACAACCATCAGACCTTTCAGAGCTCTCTGACCACACCTGTGCTTTAAGGTGTTCCTGGATTTAGTTCCCAAGATCTTTCAGAAGGGTGTAGTTGTTATAGATCATCTTCTGAGGGGAGAAAAGACCTCTTTAATGTCTGTAACTCTCAGGTACTTCATTCAACCAAAGCCTTTAAAACAACTCTTCACTGTGGGATTTTCTGTTCTTTCCTGGTAGTGATCTAACTGCCAGCCATACCTTACAGCTTTGAGATGCGAGTTTATGGGAGTGTCACTTGTTCCCTAGCTTCTTCTAGGCACTCCAGGTGACACCATTCCTGTGGTCTCTTCTTGATTCCACAAAACGTGGTGTGGAAATTGGAATTTTGGAAGTACTAGTGCTGATAATCACATCCTCCCACTCTGTATTCTGTCCCTCTTTTCTGTGGAGTTACCCTTCCAAGCACCAACTTCTACAATTATTTGGATGGCTGACACTTGTGTTGGACAAGTGGATTTTCCTGGTGATTCTTCAGCTACCTAAATCAATGTTCTGTACCACTCCTGGGTGGGACGGGTGTCCCAGCTGGGGAGAGGGTGAGGTGAGGGCTTTGGTTCTGCCCTGAGGCACCCCAGGTACAGCCAGGAGGGGGGTGTCCTACCTGGGGCAGAGAATTCAGGAGCATGGGTTGAATAATAGAATCATAGAAAGGTTTGGGTTGGAAGGGACCTTAAAGATCATCTAGATCCAACTCCCCTGCACAGGCAGGGACATCTCCCACCAGCCCAGGTTGCTCCAAGCCCCATCCAGCCTGGCCTTGAACACTTCCAGGGATAGGGCAACCATGACATCCCTGGGCAACCTGTTCCAGTGTCTCACCACCCTCATAGTAAAGAATTTGCTCCTAATACCTAACCTAAATATCCCCTCTTCAAGTTTTAAACCATTGTCCCTTGTCCTCTCACTACATACCCATGTAAAAAGCCCTACCCCAGCTTTCTTGTAGGCCCTTTCAGGTCTTGGAAAGCTGCTGTAAGGTCACCAAGGAGCCTCCTGTTCTCTAGGCTGAAGAACCCAAAATTCCTCAGCCTGTTTCCATAGGGGAGCTGCTCTAGCCCTCTCATCAGTTTTGTCGCCCTCCTCTGGTCTTTCTCAAAGAGCTTCATGTCCTTCTTATGTTGGGGTCTCCAGAACCCAACATGTGTCCAACATGCAGCCCAGGATACAGACTGGTGCCAGCTTTTTGCAACCCAGTGGAACTGCAGTGGTGCTTACTGAGCACCAGGACGGGCAGACTCCACTGCTTCCAAATCCCGTGGGAGTGTCTGACCAGGGGGGTGAGTGCGCATGTGTTTTCTGTGCAGCCCAATGTAGTGTGACCCAGCTCCAGGAGGAGGGAGTGTGCCCTGATGAAAAGCTCTGGTGCCTAGAAGAGGGGATCAAATTGGTCTCCTCACACACAGGCTGAAATTAAATTCAAAGCATTATCTATACATTAAGGTATTCCTGACCACTGTACCACGTTGTTCTTGATTCCAGAGTGGTGGGGTTTGACATGTTTTTGCAGAATGTGATCTGTGTGCATTAATAAAATGCCATAAATGAGCTATTCCTTTGTGAGGACAGGGAAAGGATCCACTCTGTGGATCTGGAGAGGTTGCTGTGGGCCAGCAGCAGGGAGCTTGCACGGGAAGGGCTGAAGTGCCTGTGGGATGTGTGGACACGGAAGACTTTCCAAACCAGAGGTGACCATAAGGCTTTAGGTGCTCCTGATAACAGGTGTCAGCAAAGTAGGAGCTTCAGCAAAATAAATAACCTAAATTCCATGTACTCATTTTATGAGGGCATAAAATCACTGCTTTTAGATTCAACTTTTACAGCCTTATCAAGAGACAGACACAAAATCAGAGACTGAAAAAGGTCTAAAAAGTGTTGCTGGTTTTAGCCTTGCCAGGGTGAGTTAGTCCCTGGTAGTTCTTGCTGAGGAGCTGTGTAACAAAGATCACAACATCCTTCCCTCCCTGCAGATGTGTTTGCTCTTGCTCTGGCAATTAAAGAGATGAGTGCAGCAACGCGTAAAGCACGTACCACCCTCTGGTGTGCCCTCCAGATGACCTTGCCAAAATCTTCTGCTGGAAAACTCGATCGAGAGAAAACTCCCCGGGAGCTGGTGCAGCCTCAGGAAAAAGTGTGTGAGAACTACAGCATCTGCAGCGTCCTCAGTCAGAGGGCTGAAGTAAACAAGCACTAAGGAAGTACAACTTGTGTGCAAAAATACACTTGCATCAGTATGTCTGAGGTGATATACTAATTCTTTTTAATTATTTGTAAAGTTTGAAATACTAATATTGATATTTAAAGCTGTATCTTGAGGAGAAGTTGGATTTGCTTTAGGGGGTCTTGGGTTCTACTTAAACTGTTAACGTGACAGGCAGCATCAGAATGTTGTGAAGCCAAACTGATGAATGTTAACTTAAAAAAATAATCAGACTAACTAATTAACAGCCAAGATATTATTTAACTTCTGCAGGTGAACCCTGGTGTACAACTCTTCCAGTAACTTCTTTTAGTTTTGCTTTAGGAAATAGGTTTTTAAATAATGATTCTTAAAGACTGTAAAAACCGTTAAAGACGGGGTGTCCGGTCAGTGTCAGATAAGATTGTGATGGAAAACTGTTTTCCTTATCAAACTAATACCTCAAAACAGGAGGAAAAAATGCTAAGAATACCCAATATTCATGTAAGATTAAATATTTAAAATATAAATATTTATGAATTTGAGATTTTAGAATCTAAATTTGTGAAAGGTGTTGCACTGGGTTCTACTAAATTACTGGTATGACAAAATTGCTGTTGTGAAACCATGCAATTCAGTAAATGTCTTCAGATCATTTGGGCATGCTCTTGGGAACAAAAGAACCTCTGTATTAACGTATTTAAACACAATCAAATATGCCGTGCACACAGGATTATCCTTGAAAAAGCTGTGCAGCAGCTGAAATAATGAGTCTTGTTTTTAATACCTTCACTTTAAAATTGGAAGAGGTATCACAAAGTTCTGGAACTTAGGTTTTCTTAAAGTTACTCTGTCACTGGTTTGGTTTGAAATTTGGTTGTTATATTTTAGACTTCTTAGTTTACCTCTGCATTTTTGACAGCTCTTAATTAATACTTGGTGTTTCTCTGCTTATCTTAACCTGTACGAAATATAAGTAACTTATTCACTGACAGGAAGTGTCAGCACGATGTGGCACGGGAGAGATGGGGTTTTAACACTTGGACATTGCATTTATAATGTGTGGATTAAATTGATTCAGCTGTCCTTGCCTAGATACCTGGGTATTTTAAATATCTCTGTTCTTCCTACTTCTGGAAATCCTGAGATGCACAAGGTGCAGTCGCACCACACGGATTGTGATGAGATGATGTGGGAGAGGAACCGCACGCGGCAGAACACGGGGTGCCCCTTGGGTCACTGGACTGACCAGGAGCACTGCCAGGGTGAGCTTATCAGGGGGGCACAGCAAAGCACATCACACCACGTGTCACTGCATCAGGATCTGTTACGTTTAGCCCAGGACATGTTGATGTTACAAGCAGAACTGTACTGGCTTTAGTCTGTCTGGTAAGAAATAAACTGGCCTTTGTTGAAGATTGTTTGTTCTGCCCTTGTCTTCAGAGCCTCTGTTCCCAGAACTTGATCCGTTAACGGGGAATGTAGTTTTCTGAAGCATGTTAGGAGGTTCTCAGAAGAAGAATCTGCAATCACTTGGGCAGATCTGATCTAGTAGTTAGTTTATTGAGTTGTAATCGTAAATTTAAGATGTGAAATACTGCTGCAGTTCAAGTCAGAATGGGATGCAGGGATTATTACCCAAGTTTACTGCACAGATCAAGTGCTCATGTGTGCAGATTTCTTTTACCAAGCCAGCCATGCCTGGGGTCAGGCAGGGGGGTGGGTCTCAGTCCTGCTCCAGGGGAGGCCCCCACTGCACAGCCAGCTGCTGTGGGGGGAGAGCACGAGGGGCCTAAGGGCTACAGATCTTTATAGCATCGAGTGGTTGATCCATAGTCAGATTTTCTGCTGTGTTCACCCAGTTTGGCTCATTTAACAGACCAGGCTCCAGCTAGCCAAGGTGTGTTGGAAGACTGAAGGAAGGGCAGCATCACTCCAGTTTTCAAAAAGGGGCAACCAGGAGGACCCAGGGCACTACAGGGCAGTTAGTCTCACCCAAGTCCCTGGGAAGGTGATGGAGCAACTCCTCCTGCATGTCATCTCTGAAGACATTGAAGAACAGGAAGTTATTGGGAGTGGTCAACATGGATTTACCAGGGATAAATCATGCTTGACCAATCTGCTAGCCTTCTGTGGTGATGTAACTGGTTGGCTGGATGAGCGAAGAGCAGATGTCATCTACCTTGACTTCAGCAAGGCTTTTGAAACAACTCAGGAAGTGTGGGCATGATGAGTGGACAGTGAGGTGGATGGAGAGCTGGTGTGTGACAGAGCTTAGAGGGTTGTGATCAATAGAGCAGGATTGAGTTGCAGGCCTGTAACCAGTGGTGTCCCCCAGGGGTCAATACTCAGTCCAGTTTTGTTCAACATACTCGTCAGTGACCTGGATGAGGGGACAGAGTGTGACCTCAGCAATTTCACTGGTGATACCAAACTGGGAGGGGTGGTGACACCCCAGAGGGATGTGCTGTCATCCCGCAGTCCCAGCCTGGCTCCACAGCAGAGCTGCTCTCACCCCAAGGCTACAACAGCCAAGCACAAAATCCAGCAGAGATGGCAGAAAGGACACATGGTGACACCATCACACCAAACAGCACCGAGTCCACGAGCTGTGATTTCTGCAGCTGCCTGAGAGGAGGTTGGAGCCAGGGGGGGTCGGGCTCTGCTCCCCAGGAACAAGGGGCAGGAGCAGAGGAACCGGCCTCAAGTTGTGCCAGGGGAGGCTGAGGTTGGACCTTGGGAACAGTTTCTCCCTGGCAAGGGTTGTCAGGGCCTGGCCCAGGCTGCCCAGGGTAAGGGGGAGTCCCCCTGTGGCCTGTGGGCAGAAACAACCACATGATATAGTTACAATAACTAACAGCTGATTGTAGTGACCAAGTTCCTTTGGGTTTTGTGCTCCAAAACATTATTTTTCCCCCCACACCCACCCCGAACATGCAGGGAACTCCCCGAGGGGGCTGGGGCCCCCGGGAGAGGCAGACACGGACTGAGAGAGTCCAGGGGAGGGCAACAAAGCTGATTGGGGGATTGGAGCATCTCCCTGATGAGGAAAGGCTGAGAGAGCTGGGACTGTTCAGCCTGGAGAAGAGAAGGTTGAGGGGAGACCTTATCAATGTGGGTGGGTGGGTGCAGGGAGGATGGAGCCAGACCCTGCTCAGCAGTGCCCAGGGACAGGAGGAGGGGCAACGGGCACAAGCCGGAACATGGGAAGTGCCATTGAAATATGAGGAAAAACTCGTGCCAGAGCCCTGGGACAGGCTGCCAGGGAGGTTGTGGAGTCCCCTCCTCTGGAGACGTTCAAGACCCGCCTGGATGCAGCCCTGGGTAAAGTGTTCCAGGTGATCCTGCTTTAGCAGAGGGGTTGGACTTGATGATCTCTAGAGGTCCCTTCCAACTGACAATTCTGTGATTCCCTGAATTCTCACCAACAGCCTCACACAGGGTCACTTCCAGTCAGGCCTCCCCTGCTGGCCCAAAGCACAGTCAGCTCCAGCAGAAAGGGCACGAGTCACAGAGGTACAAAGCGCTGCTGGTACTGACGTTCCTCTTGTAGAGACATTACAGGAACATCAGACAAGCAGGGGAAAGTGGTGTCACTGCAGTGAAGCCACAGTTGGTGGGTTTTTTTCCCTGTATCATGTTAGTTACAAGCCCAGTGCTGCCAGAGAAAGGCTGCACCATCACTGCAGTATCTGCTCTGGAAATCTTGAGAGTCTGGCTGGAGTATTTTTTCCTACTCCATAAATGTGAGGGCTGATGCCAGTGAGGCTCTTCCTGAGCATCCTGATTATCAGCCCAGCATCAGTGTTCAGTGCTCCAGAGGTGTCTGCCTGGGCACAGAGTCAGCATCACAACTTACTGACAGGGTCTGGCAGCTCAGAGAGGCAGGCAGAGCTGCAGCCTCCACTGGGCTGAGAGGGACTCGTGACCACAGGGCTGCTGGGCCTATCCAGGTGCAGCTGGATCTGTGTCTGTGTTTAGACAACGTGCAGCAAAAGAAACGTGGCCAGAAGGGCCAGGGAGGGGCTTGCCCCCCTCTGCTTTGGTGAGACCCCCCTGCAGAGCTGGGTCCAGTTCTGGGATCCGCAGCACGAGGAGAACATGGAGCTGTTGGAGCAAGTCCAGAGGAGGCCATGGAGATGCTGGGAGGGCTGGAGCAGCTCTGCTCTGGAGCCAGGCTGGGAGAGTTGAGGGGTTCAGCTTGGAGAGGAGAAGGCTCCAGGGAGACCTTAGAGCACCTTCCAGTGCCTGAAGGGGCTCCAGGAAAGCTGGGGAGGGACTTGGGACAAGGGCAGGGAGGGATGGGATATGGGGCAATGGATTAAAACTGAAGAGAAGAGCTTGAAATATTAGAAAAAAATTCTTCCCTGTGAGGGTGGTGAGAGCCTGGGCCAGGTTGCCCAGGGAAGCTGTGGCTGCCCCATCCCTGGCAGTGTTGAAGGGCAGGTTGGATGGGGCTTGGAGCAGCCTGGGCTGGTGGGAGGTGTCCCTGTCCATGCAGGGGGTGGGATTGGATGACCTGTAAACCATCCTACCCAAACCATCCTGTGATCCTCTGATCCAGCACCGTGCTGAGCTCCAGCCCCATCAGCCAGTGCCACTGGCTGGGTCAGGCTCTCCCACATGCAGCAGGAACCCCTGGGGCTGGACCTGCCCATGCTCTGCTCCCGTCCCTAGAAGGGCCCTGATAAACCACAGGGGTGACTCCTGGGCTGGGCAGACAAGGCCCCCATGTGCTTGTGTGGGCACAGGGCAGGAACTGCATTTGAGACCTGCCTGTCAGGGAGCTCTGGGGGTGCCTGTGGGACTGCACCCTGCTCAGAGCACCCCCCAGCACAGGGGTCTGGGCACAGATGCAGCCTTTGGCTCCTGAGCTCGGCAGGGGGTTGGTTCCTGAGCTGAGCGAGGCTGCTTCCTCCAGTCCTTTCCTGTGCTGACCAGGCTGGTTCCACTCGGGAGCAGAGGTCTGGGCAAGTTCAGCACCAGGTCACAGCATAGGAATGTGGAGAAAAAAAATCCAAGACTCTAGAGCAATGATGAAGTGGAAGAAGCTGGAGAACTGGCAGGTTCCTCCAACCCACATGTGGCCAGGGCAGCCTCAGGCCAGGGTGCTGAGCCAGGGCTTGGCGCCCTCACTCAGCTGAGCCCAGGGGATGCAAAGGGCTGCAGAACATAGAAGGTGCTGGGCCTTGAGCAGCCCTGTGGGGTGGTGCCCTGACACACTCCTCCCTTAGCAGCTGCCCCTGCCTCCCTGTCCCACTGCAGCCAAGAACCCCACAGCACCCCAGAGCAGGGCAGAAACCAGCCCTGGGAACAAGCAGAGTCCTTTCACTGCCCTGCCAGGCCCTGAGGAGGTGAAGGAAGGCACTGCAGCCTCGGGAAACGAGGTGTGAACAAACAGGGACCAGCCCCACAGCAGCAACGGGTCAGCCCTTGGAAATGCTGCTGTGGGGCAGGGGGGGAAGCAAGGACACGGGACAGCTCAGAGAGGAACCCCCGACACACTCCCAGGCACCTCGACGTTCACTAAAACAGAGAAACCCACTTCTTGGCCAACAGTTTTATTGTCCCAGTCCCAGGAGGAAGCAGTCAAGACTCACACTTGCACAGCAGGTTACACAGGAGGCAGGGCCCAGCAGCCAGGCTGGGGGCAGCGCTGGGACAGCAGCTCGGGCCCTGCTGGGCGCTCCCCTCCCAGGCAGAGCAGGAGGCAGAGCAGGGCGAGGCACAGCGGGTTCCTCCCTCACCCCCAGAATGTTGCAGTCCCTCCTCCGTGTGCAGTTTACAGAAATTAGTGTTCTGTCCAGAGGTGCAAAACAGAAATGGCTGGAAACGGGTTAAGAAGCCCTTTGGGGGCAGAAGCGACAGCCCCGAAGCTCAGCACCTGCGACTCCAGCTCCCAGCCCAGCACTGAGCCTTGTTCCAGCCTTCATCCTGGCCCCTGCCACAGGAGCAAAGCTGACCTTCATCCACACGGAACAGCAGGAGGTTTCCAAACACTGGCATGAAGTCCTGGAGCAGGTGAGCGCTGGAGCGGATGCGGTGCGGCCCAGACCTGCCCCCCCAGCCAGCGCCCCGGGGCGCTGCAGCCTCAGAGCTGCAGCTCATCTATATTTCATCCAGATTCCTCTTGCTGCAGAGCAGGAGTTACCCTGGCTGAGGTCAGCTCCAAACCCTGCTCTCTCAGCTCAGCCAGACTGAAGATGCAGCATTGTTCTTGGCAACATAAATACATGGATTTGCAAATGCATTTTTTTCCAAGGCTACTGTAAATAAAGTCACTCTCACCCTGCAGCAGCATGTCCTTAATTACACATCAGAACAGGGCTCTGCTCTCAAATTGTAACACTGCAAACGGAGGCCGTGGCTCAGAAGGTCTCTCCCACTTTTTGTCTTGCTTGGCTTGAAGTGGAGAGAACTAAAAATCAACGGATTTCGAAGCAGGGACATCACCACATCACTGCTCTTTGGTACAGACATTGGCCACAACAAACGACTGGGACATTGACACCACAAGCACATGGCACTTCAGAGCTGCTGAAAACCTCTTTTTTGCTATGTAAAGGAAAGGGAAAAAAAAGGAAATGCTTCCAAAGAGCCACTCACCAGCCACATGCCCAGAATTTCTGCTGCTTTTTAAACACACACCGTATTCCTACTGAATTGCATCCCTTGGCAGTCCAGCTGCAGCACCCCAGCTATCGCTTCCGCTCGCCCTTCTGTGTCCTTTTCTTCTCCTTCTCCTTCCTCTCCTGCTTGGCAAGCTTGTCCTTCTCTCGCTGGAGTTTATCTTGCTCTTTTTTCTTCTGGAACTCATCTCGCAGCAGCTCCCTCTCCAGCTTCCTGGCATTCAGGACATCCTCCACGTTCGTGTTCCGGAACAGAGCTGGGGCTGTTAAGGGCAGACACGGCTCTGGCTGCACCGCCCTGGAGCTCCTCACCCCGGTGTTAGCAGTGGGTGGTTTATTCTACCTTTGTTTGTTGACAGGCTGGGAGAGTTGGGGTGTTCAGCCTGAAGGGAAAGCTCCAGGGAGACCTTAGAGCAGCTTCCAGTGCCTGAAGGGGCTCCAGGAAAGCTGGGGAGGGACCTGGGACAAGGCAGGGAGGGATGGGATGAGGGGGATGGATGAAAACTGGAAGAGGGAGATTGAGGTGAGACATGAGGAGGAAATTCTTTGCTGTGAGGGTGGTGAGAGCCTGGCCCAGGTTGCCCAGGGAAGCTGTGGCTGCCCCATCCCTGGCAGTGTTGAAGGGCAGGTTGGATGGGGCTTGGAGCAGCCTGGGCTGGTGGGAGGTGTCCCTGCCCATGCAGGGGTGGGACTGGATGATCCTTAAGGTCCCTTCCAACCCAAACCAGTCTGGGATTCCATGATTCTATGAATTTAGGTTTCACTTTTTAATTATATGATAAAAAACCTGCTTCCATCTTAAACCTGCCAGCAGGTGAGCTAAAGGTAGAGGACTTGGTCCTTGTTCAATATTTACAACTCAGCTGCACTGTGACCTCCTGAGTTTCAGGTAGCTTTGCTTCTGTTGTACTTTTAATAACTCTTGGCATGATTTACTAACAACATGTTCTGTGAAGCTTCTGAGAGGGTGGAAGAGGGAAGGAAGGAACTGAGGAGAGAGAAGAGGACAGGATCAGTCTCAGATGTGCACATGGGGCTGGAAGCAGAGGGACCCTGAACTTTCATTACAAGCAAGGTCAGGCTACAGGAAACCACCAAACTGAAAAGGTGGCCCTAAAGAAACAGGGAGTATCAACCTGGAGAAGGAAGGATGGGAGACTCACAGAGGAAACTGCCTTCCCTCCAACGAGCCTGGGTCACCAAGAAGTCAAAGGATACATTTTTCTGATCCAATATTTACTGCTGTGGCAGCTGATCCATCCTGCTCATCTTCCCCAGTGAGAGAATTAAGGAAATAAGAACATCAGTGATTAATTTGTGCCCCTCTACAGTCCCACTGAACTTAAAACACATCAAATAACAATTTATCAAGCCAGAAGGAAGCTAAAAATTAAGGCAGTCAAGGAGCAGGCAAACCCAAAACCCAACATTCAGCTCTCTCCTGCTGCTCCAGTGCTCAGTATGATTCCCTCCTCTTCAACTTTGCTCTTCAGGGAAGAGCTGGTTCTCCAGCACTGTAAAGAGGTAACTTTATAACTTCAAACTCTCCCACTCTACACATACTCTCTAAAGAGCATCTCTTTGATGGGCTTCTCTCCAGGAAGCAAGAGGTTACTCCAATACATCGACTGCCCCTCACAGAAGAATCAGTAGGTCACTCATGTCTCTCCTGGACTGGGCAACCCCCACCTGGCCAAGCACGGGCTGGTGGGGAGTGTGGGAATGGGGAAGAAACTTCCTCAGAGGAGTGTCTGCTCCTGGCACTCCACAAACGAGCAGCTTCCATGCTTCTTCCATGGAAGTTATTCTATCGTGGAGAAGGAAGATTGAAAACTATCCCCAGTTCTCCCTGCTAGACCCCACAGGGCTGGGCAGGTGTTGTTTTAGGGGGTTGTTAACCAAAATTGTCCTTCAAAGCAGCAAATCCCAGCTGGGCCAGGAAAAGGATATTCCTCCTCGTCTGTCACGTTGGCATACTGGGCCAGCAGGGCAGCTTTCCTCTGCTTTTCCTCCTGGGAGATTTCCTTTGGCTTCACCACAATCCTGGCCTGCTTCTCCATCATGCTGGCAATGGCCTGGAGCTCATCTGGCAAGGAGAAGACTTGGGGCATCAGTGGGTCCCTGCAGCCCTGGCCCAGCTGGGGGATGTCCCAGGCTGCTGCTTCCCACACCTCCAGCCCGAGGAACCTCCTGTGTCCCAGGCTGTGTCCCTTCTGCAGGGAGGCAGTTGTGACTGGGGACGAGTGTGCAGAGCTGAAAGGAGAAGCCTCACCCAGAAACACCCCCCACCCTCCCCACAGCCACCATCAGACCCTGTATCTCCTGCAGCAAGGGAAGCCTCACAGTAAAACTTGGAAATCACTAAGCCTCTTGCTATTGAAAATCCATCTTACTCCAAATTGCATTTTCCTCTGGGTAGGAGCAGCTGAATATGTTTATTTAACTACCAACTTAAAACCACCTCAAACAGAAATGCTGAGAACCCAAAGTGACCAGTTGAATTCTCTCTGATCCTCACCAAGGGAAAGGAGCAGCTGAACTGCCTCTTAGCACTGAAGTTCTGCCCAGTTCTTCAAGTGACATTTGGGGTTTGACACCATTTTATTATCTTTAATAACTCATTCTTGGGATCCTGTTATTCTAAGCAGAGATCCTGACTTCACTGGGGATTTATCCACAGGGAAATAATGAAATCCTTGCATTTCTAACAGCCCAGACACATCCTGCCCTTCTTTTAGTGACAAGGAAAATCTCTGTGGGTAACAAGGCTCAGCAGGAGTCACCAGCAGCAGCTCCAGCCACTTGTCCCTAAAGGAGGGGTTCGTTTTATTTATTGCACATGACAGTGTCACTTGTCCCTGTCCCCAGCCAGAGGCAAGGTCAGGCCAAGGATGGGCTCTGTGGAGGTTTGGGGAGCACCACTGAGCTGCTGGGTGGGTCATCGGGGAGGAGGAGGGGACTGATGTTTGGGCACTGCTGAGGTTTAGCCAAGAAAAGTGCTTAATAAATCACAGGCCTCAGGACAAGGGGGCCCTGGAGGAGCTATTTCTAGTGACACCAGCCAGGGACAACTTTCTGTTTGCAACAAGGAAATGCAAAGCAAACAAAAGGGAGGACTTAGCCAAGAGGAACCTTGTGTTGCCCCAGGGGGGCTGGGTGGGTGCAGTGGGAGGGTGCAGGGTGCCCAGACCAGCACAGAACTGGGGAGGCCTCAGCTCCAGTCCTGGGTGCAGCTCTGGCCCCTCACTTCAAAAAGGATCTTGAGGTGCTGGGGCAGGTCCAGGGGAGACAACAAGGCTGTTGAAGGGACCAGAAGGAAAGTCTTATAGGGAGAGGCTGAGGGAGCTGGGGTTGTTTAGCCTGGAGAAGAGGAGACTCAGGGGGGGCCTTCTCACTCTCTACAACTACCTACAGGGAGGGTGTGGTCAGGTGGGGTCTGGGCTCTTCTCCCAGGCAACCAGTGACAAGATGAGAGGGCCTGGCCTGGAGCTGCTCCAGGGGAGGTTTAGGTTGGCTATTAGGAAGCACTTCCTCATGGACAGAGTGAGGAGACATTGGGATGGACTGCCCAGGGAAGTGGTGGAGGCACCATCCCTGGAGGTGTTCAAGGAAAGGCTGGATGTGGCACTTAGTGCCATGGTCTGGAGATGTGGTGGTGTCAGGTCATGGGCTGGACTTGATGATCTTAAAGGTCTTTTCCAGCCTTGATGACTGTGATCCTTCCAGCCTGAGCCTTCACTGCTCCAGGGTCTGCTCAGTGCCCAGAACAAGCCTCCCTGGGCACAGGAGGTCAGGGAGGTCACTGCTCCTGAGCCAACAGCTGAAGAGGGGGGATGAATTCCAGGGGTACAAAGGAAGGTGGCTGGGAAGGAGCAGCATGAGCACAGCAGCAGCCTCACCCAGCCCCCTTCACGTGCATTTAGTTTTAAGAGGTTTTGAAAGAGGAAAATAAGGCTGCTTCCTGAGGTGTGGTGGGACCTTCTCCTGGGGAGCAGCAGCAGGAGGGACAGGGCAGCTCCATGGGGGCAGCTGGAGCAGTATAAACATATTGGCTTCCAAACCAGGGCAAACTGGAGCAGGGCACAAGTACCAGAGCTGCACCAGTGCCAAAGCTGCACCATCAGCACTGACCTGAGCCAGCCCTGGTGCTTTGTGAGAGATTTTTAAAATCCTATAGAAGGAAAAAACAATGAGCTTCTCCTCTGCAGGATCATGAACCCAAGGGGCAGCAGGTTGGGAGAGCCAGAGGGAACTCATCCCAGCTCATATGTTGAGACCAAACAGTAAATCAGCAGCAATGGCAACAAGAAGCAAGATCTGCACAGCAGTGCTGGGTTTAACTCCCCAGGGAACAAGCAGGGGGGCTCAGCTGGGTGAGGGGCTCAGCTGGGGGGTTGCTCAGCTGGGTGGGGGGCTCAGCTGGGTGGGGCCTGCAGGTGGCTCCCAGGGGAGGGAAGCCCACCCAGCAGCCACATTACCTGCTTTGTTCTCTTTGGCATCAACAATCTGAGCCTCAGACCACTTCTCCACGACTTCCCTGCAGACATCAGTCAGGAGATCTTCTTCCTAGGGAGGGAAAAGAGACTTCTCAGTCTTGGAACATGGTTGGGCTGCTTCAGCCTAGAGAGCAGGAGGCTCCTTGGTGACCTTATAGCAATTTTCCAATATCTGAAGGGACTTACAAGAAAGCTGGGGTGGGGCTTTATGACCAGGTGTGTAGTGAGAGGACAAGGAGCAATGGTTTGAAGCTTAAAGAGGGGAGATTCAGGTTGGACATTAGGAAAAAGCTCTTCCCTGTGTGAGACCCTGGCCCAGGTTGCCCAGGGAAGCTGTGGCTGCCCCATCCCTGGCAGTGTTGAAGGGCAGGTTGGATGGGGCTTGGAGCAGCCTGGGCTGCTGGGAGGTGTCCCCTTCAGGCACTGGAAGGTGCTCTAAGGTCTCCCTGGAGCCTTCTCTTCTCC
>NW_009952493.1:19588-19862 GCF_000747805.2 Chaetura pelagica | reverse complement strand
ATTTCTGCAGCTGCCTGAGAGGAGGTTGGAGCCAGGGGTGGTCGGGCTCTGCTCCTCAGGAACAAGGGGCAGGAGCAGAGGAACCGGCCTCAAGTTGTGCCAGGGGAGGCTGAGGTTGGACCTTGGGAACAGTTTCTCCCTGGCAAGGGTTGTCAGGGCCTGGCCCAGGCTGCCCAGGGCAGGGGGGGAGTCCCCATCCCTGGAGGGGTTTCCAAGCCCTGGAGATGGTGCTGAGGGACACGAGGCAGGGGTGGCCTTGGCAGGGCTGGGAGAA
>NW_009952493.1:2576-18285 GCF_000747805.2 Chaetura pelagica | reverse complement strand
CCCCCGGGCTCAGGCCCCTCTGTTCTCTCCCCGCTTCTCCACCTGCTTTTCTTTAACGCGTTCCTCGTTTCTCCTTTCCTCACGCGCCCCCCCCGGGTCCCTCCTTCTGCCCCCTCTGCCCGGGCCGTCCCGCTGTCCCCGGGCAGGGCGTCAGGAAAACCGGCTCCTGCCTTCCTTGCTGGGAACTCGTTGTCCTGCCAGGCCCCGCCTGCCGGGCAGGGGTGACTCTTTGCCTGGTCCTGGGAGCACCTCTCTGGTAGCACCAGCTGGTGCATGGGGTCACCTCCTGGCTGTGGGAACTGGTTACCCGGTGAGGGGGGCACCTTCCAGTAGGTGCTAACTGGTTACCTGGTGATGGGGGCACCTTCCAGTAGGTGCTGACTGGTCTGGTTGCCTGATTCCCCCTCATCCCTCACAACAGCCTATGGAGGCTCAGTTTTTTAGAGAAGCTGTGGGACTTCCACATGTTTCCTGCAATCCAACTTAGACCAAAGCAGGATAACCCAGCCAAGCATCTCTTGTCGTGTATCTCTCTGCTCTTCTCGTGGCTTTCCCAGAAAAGCCCTCTGGACCCTTCCCCCTGTGAAGCTGCTGCTTGGGGGGATTCATTCCCCACGATCTCTCCAGATCTCCTTGGTCTGCTCTCCCTCACCAACCCTCACGTCTTCCCCCAACACCCCTCTAAGAGCAACATCACCTCAGCCCCCCAGGCTGGAGCAGAGGAAGGGCTTGGACCCAGCCCAGGCTTCTCCATCACTTTCATCTTTCAGTTCCCTCACTCTGAACTACAGTTTGGTCGTAAAAGCTGTTACTGTTTCTTTCAGACTGTGTAACTTGAGGCAGATCTCATGTGCACCCCAAAACTTCCTTAGGTCTCTCAATGTTCCCTGCAGGTGGGAAATCTTCCCTCAGCTCTTGCTGCTGCTGTGTCTCTGCTGCCAGGCCCACGTCTTGGCTGGGGAGAAGTGGGGACATTGACTGGCACTTTTTTCCCCTTTTTTCATCACACCTTCATGTTGATCCTTTCTGCCTCCTGGATGTGCTGTCAACACCCAGGGATGTTCTCATAGCCTTTCTCATCTAACCATGAACCCTCAGGCCTGAGAGCCACTTGCTCCCAGGCACTTCTGTCTCTACGTGGCTGCTCCATTACTTGGAAATAATTTTACCCTTTTAATTGTCCCTCTAGTTTCTTATCAACCATTGTTTCAGGTCACCTCCCTCTGAATCGTGGCAGTGGAGCTCTCATTCCTCTGGCTGCTGTGGAGATACTGAACTCAAATGTGCCATGGCCACCATCTCTAGGCAGCACCTCAGCAGAAATATCCAAACCCAGGCCCCGTGTCCAGGACCAAGTTCAGGGCATGAGGGGCTGGGGACACTCTGGGGTGTTATTTGGACAGGGAGACTCTGATTTCATTTCTTCTGTGCTTGCACCCCCATGATCTCCTGTCACACAGGTGAGAGTTGCAGGGCAGCCTGTGGTGCCACTGGTGGCACTTCCCACGGGGTGCCTGGGATCCTGATCCACAGGGATCCTCTCATGGAACAACCAACTTGTTCAGCAGCCACGATTCCAGGCAGCTCTGAGCTTCCTCTTCCTGTGGGCTTCACACCTGTGAGTTAGTGCCCGACGCCTGCCTTCTGCTGAGCTGATAAACCCCTGGCAGTGCCCCAAAGCTTGGGTTTCCACCTCTTCCTCAGGCTCCTACTGCCTGTGCAAAGCTCTGTGTGTGTTTTGCCTTTCTAGTTCCCTGCTGCCCTGTTGTCCATGGAGCTGCTTGTCCCACCTGCTCATTTTCTACTTCATTTTGCTAAGAAGTCTTGTCCTCTCCAGAGAGCAAAGCCCTCCCACACTGGTGCATGATCTCCAGGGCCTTTTCCTCAGCTGTTGCTTCTTTTTTGAAAGCATTTCTTGGGGAGCAGGTAGTGGTGGAGTGTCACAGAGTGTCACCAGCCTGTGGGCTTGGTGGTTCTTTGCCATGTGCTGCTCTCTGCACGTCATCAAATCCCCTCTGCTCCTGGGAGACACCAGTGAGGAGTGAGCAAAGGAGCTGCTTGCAGAGATGAGGACTCTCTCAGCTCAGAGTTGGACAGTTCTAGAGCTGCTCTGTTATCTGATAACAGATTCTGTTGTAGATAACAAGTTCTCCATGAGACAACAATGTGCCCTGGTGGCCAAGAAGGCCAATGGTATCTTGGGGTGCATCAGGAGGAGTGTGTGCAGCAGATCAAGGGAGGTTCTCCTGCTCCTCTGCTTGGCCATGGTGAGACCTCCCTTGGAGTGTTGTGTCCAGTTCTGGGCTCCCCAGTTCCAGAGGGACAGGGATTGACTGGAGAGAGTCCAAGGGAGGCTGCAAGGATGATGAAGGGACTGGAACATCTGTCTGATGAGGAAAGGCTGAGAGACCTGGGGCTTTTCAGTCTAGAGGAGAAGACTGAGGGAGGATCTAATTAATGTCCATAAATACATGAGGGCATCAAGAAGGCAGGACAAGCTCTTGTCACTTGTGCCCTGTGATAGGACAAGGGGCAATGGAATCCAACTGGAGCCCAGGAAGTTCCACCTCAACATGAGGAAGAACTTCTTTCCTGTGAGGGTGGCAGAGCCCTGGGACAGGCTGCCCAGGGAGGTTGTGGAGTCTCCTTCTCTGGAGACTTTCCAGCCCTGTCTGGATGCCTTTCTGAGTGACCTGCCCTGGTTTGGGTCCTGCTCTGGCAGGGGGGTTGGACTGGATGATCTTCAGAGGTCCCTTCTAATCCCCAACATTCTATGCTCCTGTGATGCTGCAGATGACTGAGAGCTTCCTGAGCAAAGAAGTCAGCTACGTGGTGTCCAGCAACAAAGAAGCTAAAAGAGACAGAGCCAGGGCTGGGACTGAGAAGTGGAACAACGTAACCTCAGGAGATGAAAAAGCCATGAGCCTGATGCCTTCTACCTCCAAAGGAAATCATGCCAGACCTCACCAGAAGCCACCAGACAAGGTAAGAGCTATAAAAGTTTAGGGCACCCTAAAGTTTGGCCTGAGAGATCTATAGAGTAGAACCTGGGACCAGTACTGGAAGTGCTGTTCCTGCTCTGAGCAGGGGGTGTCTTGCCCTGGCTGGTCACGTTCACACCCGTGTTCCTTGTGTCTGCTCAAATGTGTGTGTCACACCTTTGGGCCAGCAAACAAGGAGATCTGCTCCAGTGGCAGAGGAATGGTGGGCTTGGCTGGCTTCCCAAGGGAGAAGGCAGTCCTGCTGCTGCAGAGCTGCATCTAGAAAAGGCAGAGGAATGGGGACAAGATAAAAGCATTTCAGGCTGTGCTCACAGGCAGGGCAAGGCCAGTGTAGCCAGGGAGCAGATCTACCAAGGCAGCTCCCAGGAAGGGATTGGTCCAGTTCACTCTGCTGGGGCTGGGAGCTCTGGGCAGTAGTGCTTGTGGCCAGAGCTCCAGCGTCCTGCACTGAGTGCTGGTGTCAACTGGGAGCTGGGACTGGGAGAGCCTGCTGTCCTGCCCAGGCACCTCTGCCAGCTGCAGGTGGGAAGCCTGGGCCTGTGCCAAGGGTGTCACTCACCCACAGCATTTGTCTCCTGTCCTTGCTCACAGTGCTGTCTTACAAAGAGCTTAGCCTGTTTGCTGGAATCCTTGGCTCCCAGAGGAGCCCTTGTTCCCAGGAAGGGCCAGAGAGGCTGTTCCTCACCCCCCAGCCTGGTGGGACATGGCAGGCAGAGCTTCCCAGCTGCTCTGTGCCTTCCTCCTGGCTCTGTGCAGTATTTGTGTTCAGTGCCAGCCTTGGCTGAGCAGCTGCTCAGTAGACCCCAGGGGTGCCCCTTAGATCCCTGGAAGTGCTCAGTCCTGCTTTGGAGATGAAGCCTTGGCCAGACTCCCCTCCCTGGCACGGTACCCCAGCAGCCCTCCCATTGGGCTGCCAGGCTGCTCTGCACCTTCACACAGCTCTTGGCTTCCCTCTCTGCAGGCCCTGATCAGCAGGGGGAAGGAGCTGCTGCAGAAGGCCATGAAGAATCAGGTGAGCAGCCTGTGGATGGGCTTTTCTCCAGCTGGGTGTGTTCAAAGGAGTGCTGAGCAATGCAGAACCAGGGCCAGCCCCTGCTCCAGAGCCCCTGCCTGCTGAGGGGAGCAGAGCTGGGGGCTGGTAAAAGTGTGAAGCCATTGCTTGTTGTCCTCGTTAGAGCCAGGATGAAGCCAATTTTCCTTTTATTGATTTTGTTTTGGTTTTTTTCCTTCAGTAAGCTCTCTTTAAACTAGAATATTGTGCAGTGCTCCTGGGCACTGTCCATGGGGCTGTGTCATCTGTCCATGTTTGTACTTCTTAGGCTTCTCCCAGGGATCTGGGTGCTCAACACAAGAGAATTATTGACATCTGACTTATTGTTAAATTATTTTTTTAGCCTAGAAAGGACTAAAGCCACATAGCTGGGGCAAAAGGCTTTCCTGCAGTCCTTTCACTGATGTCACAAGTGTCCCAAACAAACTCACTGCCCACTTAGAAGGTCATGTTGTGTCAGGGATTGAAACTTCCACCTAGATCGTACTGTTAATTTGGGGTAGATGGAGCCTTTCCTTCTGTGCCCTGCTGTTAATATCAGCCATGCAATGCTCTGTCAGTTGGGCAAGAGGAAAATATGTCTCAGCTTGGGTTCTGAGCTGTGTGTGGCTCATGATGTCACCCCTGCTCTGAGCTGTACTTGTCAAACCTCTGTCTGGGCAGGACCCCTGGGGTGGCAGCAGCATCCTGGCCAGCGCTCGCCTGTGGGGCATCCAGATCCTGCACGTGGATGGTATCCTTGTCTGGGGGCTGACATGGGCTGGGGTGGTAGTGAGGGATTGCTGAGGGAGCTGGAGGGAGACGTGGTGCAATGAAGGTGGTGCAGGAGAAGGAAGACGTGGTGAGAAGCAGGTGGTTCCTGACTGAGGCTGCCATGGCCCTGCTCGTCTCTGGCTGCCCTTTGAGACCTGGATCTGCTCCTGTGTGTGGAGCAGCTGCTGCCACAGCAGCCAACACTGACTGTGCTTAATAGACTGAAGCTGTAATGTTAGAAAATGTTAACAGCTTCATCAGTGCACTAATTTGTTCCAAAAAGACCATTTTTTTACTAATTGACCTGGATGTACAGATCATGCTAATGGCAGGATTTGGTTGTTTTTAATTATGAAAGGCTGGTGTTTGAGGGTCTGTGCTGGTGTTTGAGGGTCTGTGCTGGAAGGCACTTCCCACCTCGATGATGAATGGGGAGGGGGTGACAGGAGAGACAGATGGTGAAACTGCTGCTAAGAATAGGTCTGGAGTAAAAAGCTCCTGAGTGCCCCGGTGACAGTGACATACAGCCCTGGCTGGGCCTGTCTGGCTGCGGTGCAGGGGGAGCTGCAGTGCTCCCGCCGGCCTGTGGGGCTGGGAACACCAGGCTCTGTGTCCTGCACGGTTCCTAACGGGGCCTCACCCTGCAGAGCTCAGGCTGCCTCAGCTCTGCTGCAGAGCTCGGGCGGTGCTGCCTCTCCCAGCGCTTCCTGGGGTGGGGATGCAGTGGGGATGCTCCAGGGCAGCAGCTGGAGCACTGTGTGTTTCTCCTGTGGGTGAGGGGGTTGCACTGGTGCTGCAGGAGGGTCAGCTCAGCTTCTCCCCTTGAGTGGTGGCTCCTTGACATCCCCCTGCACAGAAATGCTGTCACATGCCCAGCAGCTGCTCCGTGCGGCCTCGGGAGCCAGGAAGCGGTGCCAGAAGACAGAGGTAACTGCACTGTGACCAACTCCAGGTGCTAAGGACCCCTCAGCAGCTCTCAGCAACCCTCCCAGCTCCTCTAGTTCTACTGGACAAGCCAGGAGGATGTCCCCATGGTTTTCATCCAACACTGGGCATTATAATGCTTCTGTTTATTGATGAAGATGTCAAACTTCAAAGAACTTTACCTTTTTTAAAGTAGGGGTAAAACCAGAGGAGAATGAGGCAGCTGTTCGTGATCAACCTTACCTGTAGCACAGCCTTTGGCTTGCAAGGCACTAAGGGTAAAACAAAGATGCAGTTAGTGCTTCTGAAGTGGTTTTTAATGTATTGGAGAGGTCAGTGGAAAAGCATGGCACAAGAAGAGAGAGTGGCAGCCAGCATGTCATATTTAAACTCCCTCTAGGTAACTTGGGAGACCAAATATCAGGGGAGGGGACACAGCCTGTGATGCAGGAGCTCTGGAGTGGTGAGGCTGCTGTAACCTCAGCTGGCTGCTCTGGGATCAGCAGTGATGGTTCTGCCTGTGCTGGCTCCTGTACTGAATGTGTCACTTTTTCCTTTAGGTGAGATGCCTTGCATCTGGATCCAAAATTCACCAAGGTAGGCCTGGAAGTTGTACTCCTGTTCAAACTCAGGTGCTCAAAAGACACCTCATTTAGAATTTGAAAATCCCTCTGAAACTTCAGCAATCCAAAGCTTGCCAACTGTGAAGGCAGTTCCTCATGAACAGTTTCTGTGACTCCTTCTCTGAGTCTCCTGCAGCCTCCTGGTCCTGCTGAGGATGCCTTTGATTTCAGGCAGTGGTTTTGAAAATCCTGCCAACAGTCTCCACATCCCATCCCACAGCTCCCAGAGTCCTGAGGCACCCAAGAGCTGTGCTGCTGGCAATGCATGTTGAATCCACTCGCTCAAGCCAAGTCTTGAGGAATATTGTGTTCCTCACAACCCCCTCACTGCTGTTGGGTTGAAATGTACTGCTGAGACTCCAAACTAGGGATGATGCTTCCCAGAGAGAAGGGAAGGGGGAAAACCAGGTCTTCATCTGCAGTCCCAAGCAGAGATACAGGCTGGTTGGAGAATGGATGGAGAGCAGCCCTGAGGAGAAGGACTTGGGGGTGTTGGATGATGAGAAGCTCAACATGGCCCAGCACCATGTGGTGATCCCAGAACCCACCCGTGTCCTGGGCTGTGTCACCAGCAGCGTGACCAGCAGGGCCAGGGAGGGGATTGTCCCCTCTGCTCTGCTCTGCTGAGACCCCCCTGCAGGGCTGGGAACAGCTCTGGGGTCCCCAACACAAGAAGGACACGGAGCTGTTGGAGAGAGGCCAGAGGAGGCCCCAGAGATGCTGGGAGGGCTGGAGCAGCTCTGCTCTGGAGCCAGGCTGGGAGAGTTGGGGTGTTCAGCCTGGAGAAGAGAAGGCTCCAGGGAGACCTTAGAGCAGCTTCCAGTGCCTGAAGGGGCTCCAGGAAAGCTGGGGAGGGGCTTGGGACAAGGGCAGGGAGGGATGAGATGAGAGGGAATGGATGAAAACTAGAGAAGGGGAGACTGAGGTGAGACATGAGGAGGAAATTCTTTGGTGTGAGGGTGGTGAGAGCCTGGCCCAGGTTGCCCAGGGAAGCTGTGGCTGCCCCATCCCTGGCAGTGTTGAAGGGCAGGTTGGATGGGGCTTGGAGCAGCCTGGGCTGCTGGGAGGTGTCCCTGCCCATGCAGGGGGTTGGATGTAGATGGTCTTTAAGGTCCCTTCCAACCCAAACCAGGCTGTGATTCTATGAATTAGACAAAAGCCAGTTGTGATACTGAGATTAGCACCAGTGACGTAAGTTAAGTTGTGACTGGTTTGACTGGGGTGTGAGTGCTCAGGAATATCTCGGAGCAGCCTTCAGCCTGGATTCTGCGTGTGACACTTGGAAGGTGATTTTCCAGTTTGGGATAGGGAAGGTGGTAAAAAAAGGCTTGAAAAGCTGTCGGGTGAGGCAGATGATCTGCTGCAAGCTCAGAGCTCTTGGTGGTGGCACATTGTGAGCCCTGCCTGGGGACTGAGGGTGACAGATGAGCCCTTTGTCACAGCTCAGCACTGTGCCATGAGAGCTCAGGACCTGAACACCACTCTGAGTTTTATCTGGGGCCCTAAACGGGGCCTTGGCTTTAGAAGTGCTAAACATTTGGCAGCGTTTACATGGCAAAATTGATCCTGGACTGAAATAGCCACTTGGGTGACGTGGCAGCAGATTTGCTGCCAGCTCAGGGTGAGGCTGGAGGGACCCACGAGGGGACTCAGCCCTTCTGGAGCGTGAAGCTAACGTTTCTTTGGAGAAGGCAGCAAGGAGTGTGCCAGGATCACAGGCACTCAGGACACCTCGCCCTTCAGAGGCAGCTGGGGAGGCAGGAGAGGTTGGATTTCAGGGTCAGGCAGGTGCCCAGTGCAGGCACCTTGTGTTGGTTGGTTCCTCAGCCCAGTCTGTGCTCAGATTTCCAGGCTGAGCATCACGTTGTTGCTGGAGCTGAAAGTACCTCCAGGAGGGACCTGGCAGCCTCTTCTCCCATCCTGGCCCTGAGAGCCTGTTCCCTGAATGCACTGCTGAGACTTTCTTCTGCTCCCTTAATGTACATTATGGCTCTGTGGGAAGCAAAGCTGCCGTGTGTCCTCCCCAGGGACCAGGTGAAGGCCAATCCTGCTCTTGAGTGGTGCCTCCTGCCTGGCTTGGCCCTGCAGCACCTTGGTTTGTCTCCAGCAGCTCTTATTGGTTGAACTTAACTGTCCTGGCCTGAGCCATCCTGAACTCCAAGCTGTTGTGAGAGGGTGAAAAAGGTGCTGGAAGGGTTGATGTAGAGCCCTGTGCTTGTGTGGTGGCTGCTGCAGTATGTTTCTTCTAAACTCTTGTGCTCGCAGAGAGCTGTGCTGGGGTGGGTGACAGGACTTGAGTCAGAAGTGGAGACCTGGGGTGGGGCACTGGCCAAGACTGAGTAGACATCACAGATGCAAAGGGCTTGGCTGGGTGGTCTTTCCAAGGTGGGAACAGTCCATGGTCGGGCTGTCTAGGGTTTGGTCACACTGTGGAGGAAAGGACTGTTGTCAATCACCCAAAGAGCTGTTTTGGCTGCCCTGATCCATCACTTGGCATTGCCAGGTGTCAGAAGTACCAGTGAGCTTGGCTCTGCTGCCCAGTTCTGTTGGGGAATGAATGAGTCAGTGGGGAATTTGGCCAGGACAAGTCCTAACCAGCTCTCTTTCTAGCAGGAAAATTGAAGCCCCCTTTTCTGAAGGTTGAAGACCAGAGCAGGTAAGTGAGGTCTTTCTAAATATCATACCCTAAAGCCCCAGGAGCTCCCAGTGAGGGAATCCTTTACTGGTTTTATTTGCAGTGAATATTCTATCCCCAAGGTCTTTTCTGAAGACCCTGTTACACACCAGCAAGTTGGTTCTCTCCAGGAGGCAGAGTTTGGAGAAACAATCCAGGTGGCTCATATGTCAAGGGGGGCAGTGTGTTAAAGGAGACTTGACAACAGAGTTTCTTTCCTTGCTCAGATTCTGTTTGTGATCCTCAGCAGTCACTTAATCTGCTTGAGCCCTCTTGACATGAGGAGAGAGACCGAGACACAAGGTCAGGGCCTGTAACTTGATTAGAGCATCCAGCACCAGGGGATCTGATCTCCCTGGTGTTTCTAACAACTCTGTAATTCAAACAGTATCCACAGCACTAATTGATTATTCTGAAGACAACATTTTAAGGCATCTGTAGAGTCAAATATTAGGTCTGACATGCTCATGCAATAAAGTGTGAAGGGAGAGGTGTGGTCTAGAAACCCAAACCTTCCCCTGCTGCTGTGTAGCTCAAAGTGCTGCACTGGCTGCTGCTGATGCCCCCTGGGGCAAAAGGGGGGTTTTTAGCTGAGCAGTGAAGCCTGCCTGCTGCCCACCACATCCCCCCATCAATGCTGGAATGAGGAATCAGAACTGGGAACGAGGTTTAGTCCTTCTAGTGAGAAATGGGCAATCAGTGGAACAGCCAAATGTCCCATTGTGAGCACCTCAGAGGGAAGGACAGCTCTAACCATGCCATCACTGCCCCAAGTCTGATGTCCTGATCTCCTTTCAGGCAATTCCGACCCTTCCATCACCAGTTCAAAAGCTTTCCTGACCTGAACTTCCTGGCACCCAAAAGTTCCAGCCCATTTGAGCCTCTGAAGAGCCTCTCGAATCCTTGCAGGGCCAGGTAGGTTGGAGCTCCTGCTCAGGTTTTTAACCCAACTCCCTTGCTAACTGCTGCTCTCCTGGTTCCTGGGATGTAGAGAATCTCTTTCCTTCTGGATGCAGTGAGAGGAGCCCTGCAGTGGGTTCCACAGCTGTAGGTCTAAACCAGATGCTAAGTGGGGGCAGGGAAGATTCTTGCTGTTCCCTTGCAGGGGTGCAGAGGGCCCGAAGCGCAGCGAGGTGGAGAAGAGCCCCCCATCCACCCTAGTCACTGTGCCAAAGAAAAAGAGGGGATTCTGTGAGTGCTGCCAGGAGACCTTTGAAGAGCTACAGAAGGTAAAGGCTCCCCTGGGAACTGGGTCCTTGCAAAAGTTATGGGGGCCACTCAGTGGCTTTGTTAATCATGTCATGTCTGTGACCCTTTGGGAAGGGAGGCAAATTGCTGCACCTGCAGCCTCTGTGGTATCTCATGGATAAGAGCCATAGTGTTATCTGTGCCCTGACCTCCTGGCCTGGGCAGAAAATAGTTTTGAGTTTGGAGCATGACATGATCATCTCTGGGGCTGGGAGGGCCTCAAGGATCATCCCATTACCTGACCTGTAAGGTGGGAAGCCATGGCAGGCAGGGGGCACAGGCTGGTGGAAAGGGTGGGAAGGGGGTTTGTTATCTCCTGGAAGATGCCAAACAAAGTGGCTTTGAGCCTGGTCTTTGGTGATAGATGTATTTGGAGCCCGAGTTTTCACAAGCTGCTGGATGCAGAGCTCATGGGGTAACCATGGAGCACCCATGGGAGCACTGGGGGTGGCAGCGCTGCCTGTGCTGCCCCATCTGCTTCCAAACAGTCCTACCTAGTGAGGACACTGTTTGTGTGCCCTCTGCTCTGTTAGGGGGTGGGAAGTGCTGTCCCTGCACACTGACCCCCTGTGAAAGGTAAGTGTTGCTAAAAGGGTCTCTGCCCCATTCCAGCACCTCCAGAGCCCCCAGCACAGGCAGTTTGCACTGGACGACTCCCAGTACGCCCCAGTGGATCGAGTCATCTCCCAGCTCACCAGCACCCTGGGCCAGCAGGCAGCCAGGTAAGTCTTTGGGAATCTGGTCTGTCCTTCAGGCCAAAAGCCACGTGGTGCCACGTGGCACACATGGAAATGGAGCCTGAGCCTCTGTGGTGCTGGGGCCCATCTTGGGATAAGGCAGTGGGAGCAGGGGCTGGGGCTGATGGCAGGACCAGCCTGGCACCTGCCAGGCAAGGTTTAGATGAGCTGTGGGAGATGTTCTTCCTGAACTTCTGTGGCTTCTCTGCTTCAGGGAACTGAAGGGAACTAGAAAGGACAGCTGGGCTCATCTCTTCTGTCCCCATGTGATACAAACCCCACTGCTCTTTCTGTGCCCAGACCTTGGGCTGTTGAGAAGATCCCTTGTGCTGCCCATGTCCTTTGCCAAGAGCAGTGTCTGTCTCTGCTGAGCCTCATCAATCTCATGTTTCTTACCAGCTCCTGAGCAAGGGCTTCAAACACTCTGGGCTGCAGAAAGCACAATGTCTCCTGGGGGGAGGGTGCTGCTAGGCCTGGAGACACTGAGCATTAACTGATGGTTCTTCTCAGAGTGCCTTGGTCCTGCCTGATGGATGAACACTCAGTGCCTCAAGACCAAGTGACTGGAGGAATGGAGATGCTGCCAGCAGAGCTGGGAAAGGAAAGGGAGCAGCCTGAGCAGTGTGTCGTGGGACTGGTGACTGATGCAGAACAGGATCCTGGCCTGGAGAGCAGGGACAGGGTCAATAAACCCAGAGGAGGGTGGGGGCTGTTGGAGAGCTGCTCTCAGGGGCTGCCTGTTGGAGCAGGGCTCAGCAGGGGGGTCTGTGCAGCAGGTGGCACCACAGAGGGGTCTGTGGTGGGGGACACAGACCCAGCCTTGGCTCCTGACCCAGGCTGGGGTCCTGGTGTCCCAGCCACTCCTGTGGGAGAGGTAGTTGCTTCTTCATCTGAGCTTTGCAAGCAGCAGGTGCTGGGGTCCATCAGCCAGGCACAAGCACTTCCTACCCCCAGGAAACGTCTGCTCTCCTCCAGCCAGAGCACCCAGCTGGGGAAGAAGCCCAGGCTGGAGCTGGGAGGTTTCCTCTCCCTGGATAAGCAGAAGGTGGGGTGTGGGATGGGTGGGCAGGGCACAGGACAGGACTCTGAGGCAGTGGTGGAAGCTGGCAGCTTGCCCCTGAGCACACAGCTCTCCAGCAGGCCTCAGAGCTCCCTTGGCTTGGCCTCATGCCCACAGGGGAGCCCTGGGGACCCCGCAGCACGGCCGGGTTCCCTCCCAGCTCTCTCTGTGGGTTTTGGTCCCTCAGAGGCTACTGGAACCAGCACTGGCAGCCAGCCTGGCTGGGACAGAGCAAACCTGGGTTCCCAAGGGATGCAGCTTGGAGGGGACAATGGAAACACACCCAGAAATGTGAATAATCCTAATCAGGAGGGCACAGGGAGCAGGACCAGCTGTCCTCCTGGCTGGCTGCCCTCTCCAAAACTGCCTGTGGCTGAAGCCAGATGTAGCTGCTCACTCTGTGTCAGAGCAGCAGAAAAAACAGCACCCAAACTACCTGACCTCCCAGGCCACAGCCAGGAGCAGGTTCCCTGCCCAGGGCTCCTTCAGCCTCTTCCACACAAGGCCCAGGCTGATCATGACTTCAGCAGAAGTTCTTCTGAGTCAGACTGGGATGTCCAGCTGCTCTCCACACTGACGGGCATCCAGGACAGCAGGATCCAGCCTGTGGACAGGGACTTGCTCCAAAGGACACATGTCAATGTGAGGGACAGTGGGTATGAGTCTCAGCTCTGCTCTGTCCTGAAGCAGAAATCAGAGCTTGCCAGGGCAGGCAAAGAGGACAAGAACTGCTGGAACTGCTGCACAGAGACCAAAGGAGCTTCTTTCCCCATGTTTGAGACCTTTTTTTGGCAGCTGGACTAGTTAAACCCACTTCCTGGCTGTTCCCGGGGCCCCTGGGGGGAGCTGGGAGGTGGCTGGAAGTTGTTTACAAGGGCTCCCTCCCTGTCGGGCCCAGGAGGTGCAGCTGGAAGCAGGAGTGGGGATCATGATGGTCCCCAGACACCACAGACCTGGGCAGCTCCTGTTGAGAACTGATGGGTGATGTGGTGGTTTCACTGTCCTTGGCTGCAGGAGGGGCTGGGATCTTCCCTCCTCTCTGATGTTCAGAGCTGGTAGCTTCCTCCTTCAGTTCCTCACTGGGCTGCTGACAACATGGTCTTTCTCTGGAAGTCTCTCTTCAGCTCTTTGCCCTTCAGACTGAGAGCATCATCTCACCCAGCCTTTGGAGGTTGAGAGGTGGTGGAGAGGAGGGCCCTGGGGGTGAGATGTGTTCTTCACATGGTTTGGGGTTTAGTTGGATGTCTTTGAGTATTTACAGAGGTTTGTAACTGGTCCTGAGTTGGAGGTTTTTTTAGCAAACTTTTAAACTTTTAAATAAATTGGAAGATGAGATCCTGCTCTCCTGGGTGAAGCTTCTCTGGTGACCTCCAGCTCAGGTGACTCAAACCTGCATGAAATGTCCATCAGTAGAGAGAGGCTGGTCCTGGAAAGAATCTGAGGGTGAGGGTGGATGCCAGGCTGACCATGGGGCAGTGGTGGCTCTGGTCACATCACATCCCCCTGGATGTGGTATGCCCTTGGAATGTGGTCAGGAGGCTGCTGGACCCAGCAGAGGGGTGGCCATGTGTGGGGTGGCCCAGGTGAAGAGGGACATGGAGGAAGTGGAAAGCAGTTGGTGGAGACTCGAGCTCACCTGGACACAGAGGTGGGCTGGGTTTGTCTTGCCAAGAGGAGGCTGAGGAGGGTCTAAAAGCAGCCTGTGACTCCTTGAAGGGCAGTCCCAGGTTGGCTGGACCCCAGCCCTCCAGTGGTTCCACATGTCCCAGGCTGGGGCTTCCAAGGGGAAAAGGAAAGGCTCCTCCTGCCCAGGAGGGTGGGACAGCCCCAGCCCTGAGCAGTTGGGTTCTGGCTGTCCGTGGACATGTCCGTGATTTCCAAGCCTTGAGTGAAGGACAAACCATCCTCCTGCCCTCAAGGCTTGGCAGGCAGCCCTGAGCAGTTGGGTGGGGTCACCTGCTGTGAGCAGGAGGCCAGACTGGAGACACCAGAGGTTCCTCCTGAGCTAAGTCACTCTCACAGCAGCCAAACTCTGGCTCCTCTTCACCTGCTGAAGATGCTGCACAAGTTATGAAGGGCTGGACAAAGCTGCTGCAGGAGCTGAGCAGCCCCAGGCCTGGGGCTCTGCTGTGGGCATGTCCCTGGAAGAGAGGTAACACAGGCTGGGTGTACCAACTGGCCACTATCCTGGTGTGCTCCATCTTCTGGAGGAAGTGATGGGTTCTGTGCCCCTCAGACAGCTGAGAGGTGACCTGGTCAGGAATGGGTCCCTCCAGCAAGGGTGGTGGATGTGACCAGAACTCCAGGTGCTCAGCTGTGCCCTGCAGGGACAGGGACATGGCAGTGTTGTTCTGTGGAGGCAGGGAGGTGTTGGGAGACCAGCTGTGGGGCGAGGATAGGTGTCCTTCACCAAGGTTGGCCCTTGAGTGGAGGGGAAAGGGGGCTCTTGTTGCTGCGTGGCCCCTCCCCATGTGGTGGTCCTGGTCTTGGGGACTGTAGGAGCTGCTTTGTGGGGATTGTTCAAGCCTCAGGTCAGGTGCTCTTGCTGGAGACACACTTGCTGTCCCCTGGTGTAGACCTCCTCCTCTGCAGGACCTGTCACTGTGAGGCTGAGGACCACGAGGAGTGACCTTACAGACCTCCCTGCAGAGCTGCTGCTGGGTCAGTTCAGCCATGTGTGGTACCACGGGTTCCTCACCTCGTTTGCTGCCTTTGTGGGTGAATCATAGAATCCCAGACTGGCTTAGGTTGGAAGGGACCTTAAAGATCATCAAGTCCCACCCCTGCATGGGCAGGGACACCTCCCACCAGCCCAGGCTGCTCCAAGCCCCATCCAACCTGCCCTTCAACACTGCCAGGGATGCACCAGCCTGGCACGGGAGGGGCTGAGCCAGGAAGGGTAACACAAAATGGGTCAAAAATGTTTAAAGGGGGAACGAGTCGACCTGGGGGAGGATGAGGGATGTGAACTGGGGGCTCAGACTCCCAGCTTGGTCTCTTTGGGGAAGTTCAAGGGTGGCTGGCCTCTGGGATGAGCTGGGGGCTACCCAAGCTCATTCTCCATCCCTCATCAACCCTACCCTGCTGTGGGGCACCGTGGTGGCTGAGCTGTACCCCTCATCCCTGGTCAAATGTGGGCAGGGTCTGCCCCTCACCAACCCCAGGGACACCCAGCACCCCCTGGGAATACCCAGTGCCCCTGGGGACAGCTCTGAGCAGCCCCTGGGGAGTTGGGGTCAGTGCTAAAGGGTCTCCAGGTGGTCCCTGTCCCAGCCCAGGCCCCATCTGTGTAACAGGGGGGACAAGTGCCAGTCTGTGCTGGTTGGACTCTGTCACTGGGGGCTCAGAGCTTCCCTGTGCCCCAGGGCTGTGCCCTGTCCCCCCATGAGGCTGGGTGTTCCCCCCCCCATGCCCAACCACCCCACCCTGCATCTGCAATAAACAGGATTTTTTGGGGACTTTTTTCCCCCCCCAAAAATGTTCCATGATCCCCAGGTGGGGAATGTGGTCTTGCAGCACCTCCTGAAACTGGGGCTCCCCAGGAGGGGGGGGCTGTGTTTCTGTTGCTCCCTGGCTGCGGGCAGGGGGCACCTCAAGGCCTCCCCCCCAGCCCGTGAGGGTCTAGGACACCCCCAGG
>NW_009952493.1:0-1117 GCF_000747805.2 Chaetura pelagica | reverse complement strand
GCGGCCCCCCCATGTCCCCTGGGTGTCCCCACGGCAGGTATTCCCATGCCCGCACCCCTGTACCCCGCGTGTCCCCTCCAGAGATGCCCTCGCAGCA
Source organism: Chaetura pelagica (assembly GCF_000747805.2). NCBI lineage: Eukaryota > Metazoa > Chordata > Aves > Apodiformes > Apodidae > Chaetura > Chaetura pelagica. Next base: position 1,020 of record NW_009952493.1, on the reverse strand, counting down.
GCCTCCCATGTCCCCGCTCAGGTGTGTCCCCATATCTGCTCCCCTGTTCCCTGGGTGTCCCCTCCAGAGATGTCTCTATAGTGTCCCTCCGTGTCCCCTTGGGATGTGTCCCCATAGCAGCCCTCTGGTGTACCCTGCAAAGCTCCTGTCCCCTCAGTGTCCCCTCTGGGGGGATGTCCCCATAGAAGCCCTCCATGTCCCCTTGGGATGTCTCCATAGTGGCCCCCGATGTCCCCTGGGATGTGTCCCCATTTCAGCCCTCCCTGTCCCCTGGACGTGCCCTCCAGTATGTGTTTATGTGCCCAGCCCCCCCTTCTTCCAGGTGCAGCAGCATTCCTGGGTCCCCCCTACATCCCTGGGTGCCCCCCTCTGGGATGTGTCACTTTACCAGCCACCCATGTCCCATGGGTGTCCCCTTCAGGACAAGCCACTGTATCCGGGCCCCCCTGAGCTCCTTTCCCCAGTGTGTCCCCACGCTGCTCCCCCACTTGCCCTGAACACCCCCCAGCGCGTGTGGTGCCCCCTCCTGGACACGTCCCCAGGCCTGGGTGTCCTCCCCATGTCCCCCAGCCATCCTGGGACATGTGCCCATAACCCCTCTCCATGTCCTAACGGTTCTGCTCCCCAGATCCCCATGTCCCCTTCCCTCCAGGACACAAGTGTCCCCTCTGGGATGCAATGTCACACCCAGGTCAGCCCCGGAGCACATCCCCACCCCCCCTCATCCCCAGCCCTGCTGTCCCCATCCCTCCATGTCCTCAGTCCCCATGTGCTTGTCTCCCCCATGTCCCCATCCCTCCTCATCCCCAGCTCCCGTGTCCCCTGCTCCTGTGTCCCAAGCCCCCCATGTCCCCGTTCCCCTGTGTCCCCATTCTCTCATGACCCCATTCCTCTTCATCCCCATCCCTCTGTCCTCAAGCCCTCCATGTCTCCTGCCCCTATTCCCAATCCCCTATTTCCCCATCTCCCTATGTCTCCAGCCCCCCGTGCCTCTGTCCCCCTGTGTCCCCATCCCCCTGT
>NW_009952492.1:4289-5330 GCF_000747805.2 Chaetura pelagica | reverse complement strand
TAAAAAGATCTCAGGTACCCAGTTCTTCAATACTATTCTGGTGGGTTTGGGGCCAGACATGGAAAATTCCCAATTTTTTCATCCTAAGAGGCAGCAGCCTCATCATGTCTGTTCCAAAAACCACCCCCCGACTGGTTCTTGGGTCAGGAAGTTGACGTTTCTTTGAGGTTCTCTTCAATTCTCAACTGAAAAAGCTCCTCCTCAGGTCCCTGCTCTCTCCAAACACTCAAATCCCTCTTTTCAACCAGTATCAGGACAGAAATTTGGGATCCAGGGGTTCTCCAGGGATAACCAGGAGGTGCCAAGAGAGTCTCCTGCTCTGGAGACATTCCCAAGCCAACTGTGGGATCTGCTGGAGGTGACCCTGCTCTCCAGGAGGTTGGATTGGATCATCTCCAGAGCTCCCTTCCCACCCTGAGGACTCCATAAAGTAGGTCCATGGAGTGATCATTCCCAACAGGAACCCTGAATCCCATCTCCCAGGCTCTTCCACCAAACCCCAAATGACTTCTCGGGACACCTAAGGGTGTTGATTCCTCTTCCAAACCAACACATCACTTGGAAAGCCCTGATTTCTGCCTCCCCACTAATGTGTCTCCTCAGGAGTTCCTGGTCTTGAAGGACACAACCAGTGGCATCAAGAAGAAAAGAGGTGAGGAGGAACTTGCCCACCTTACCTGGGAGGTGTTGAAGCTGGTCCTCAGGACATAGGCCACACACCCATTGTCAACAGCTGGAGTGAAGAGAGAGAGTGAATCCAGATTAAAGCTCCTCCAGGTTTGTCACACACAAAAAACCTCAAGTTCCACCTTTCCCCTCACTAATGAGGGGGAATAATTAACCTGAGTACAATTGGGGGTGTTCAGCCTGGAGAGGAGAAGGTTCCAGGGAGACCTCAGAGAATCTTCCAGTGCCTGAAGAGGCTCCAGGAAAGCTGGGGAGGGACTTGGGCCAAGGGCAGGAGTGATGGGACCAGGGGGGATGGCTTGAAACTGGCAGAGGGAGCTGGAGGTTGGACCTGAGGAGGAAATTCTTGGCTGG
>NW_009952492.1:0-4012 GCF_000747805.2 Chaetura pelagica | reverse complement strand
CCTCCTGGCAGGAGGTGGGTTTGGGGTACCTACGTTTCAGGCCTGTGCTGGCCTTCTGGGGTGGGATGTGCTGCACCACTTTAGTTCCCCCAAAAATGATGTGTAGACGAGCATCCGCCTGCATGTCCAGGACGTGATCTGGATTCAGATCCTCCACAGGTTCCTGAAGGACAAGGAGAAGACTCAGAACCACCAGGAGACCTCATGGATTCCTTCCTGCTCTTCTCCCACCAAGCTGAAGTTGGCTTGAACTGAAACCCAGCCCTGATTTAGGACCTGGTACCTGTGGATATCCTGGGTTTTTTGGGGGATTTTGCAAGGGAGGTGATTTTAGTGTTTTTTAAGTCACCCACTGGTAGATAAAAAAACAAGGAGGAACATTCCAGGTTTTCAAATGTTTTGACACTTGTTCCTCCTCCTCCTCCCACCTCTACCCACATCCAAAGGAACCCAGCTTGGGAATGTGTGGGAGGGAGAGGACATGTCCAACCCCTCCTTGAAGTTCAGACCCAAAAGGTGGAGACTTTGCCAGACAAAACCACCATTTTCTGCTTCTCCTTGACCAGAAACCATCAATCACAACCAAGAAGCTACAAGAAGAGGGAGACCAGATGGTTCAGGTCAGAACTTTCCCAACACAGAGATGTGTTTGGCCTGGAAGTGGTTGGAATTTTTTTGCTTTCCCAAGGTTTTAAGGCAGGGAGAAGGACAGAGGGGACTTCCCAGACCTTCATCTGTGGAACAGACTCTCCTGTCAACATGGCCTCATCCACGATGCACCGGCCACGAAGCAGCAACACGTCACAGGGCACCAGGTTCTCATGAGGAGATCGACCTAAAATGAAGAGATTTCCATGAAAAGCTCCAAGGTTTGAGTGATTCTTGAGATGTTGGTCTGGTGGGACCCAGATCTCCTTCAGTTGGAAAAGAGAGACACAGGAGGCACCTGAAATTTCAAGCCCCACCAGCACAACGTGGAGTCACTGGGCAGCAGTGAGAAGGTTGGAAGACTTTTTAGGTCTTTTTAGTTTAAATTTGGATCCAAATAATTATTTGGAGAAGTGAAATCTTGGGGAGGAGAGAATGGTGGGAATGGAGCTGGGGGTGGTGGTCAACAGGGGTTGGATGTCAACCAGGGTGGCCAAGAAGGCCACCAACATCATGGCTTGTGTCAGCAGAGTGTGGGCAGCAGGAGCAGGGCAGGGATTGTCTCCCTGTGCTGGCACTGGGGAGGTGACCCCTCAAAGCCTGGGGACAAGTTTGGGTGAGAAAAGGGACATTGAGGGGGTGCAGAGTGTCCAGGGAAGGGCAGTGGAGCTGACGAAAGGGCTGGAGAACATGGAGGAGGGGCTGGAGGACAAGGGGAAGGGGCTGGAGGACAAGGGGAAGGGGCTGGAGAACTTGTGAGGAGCAGCTGAGGGAGCTGGGGGTGTCCAGCCTGGAGAAGAGGAGGCTGAGGGGAGACCTTCTGGCTCTGCAACTGCCTGGAAGGAGGTTGGAGCCAGGGGGGTCGGGCTCTGCTCCCCAGGAACAAGGGATGGGACCAGAGGAACCGGCCTCAAGTTGCCCAGGGGAGGTTGAGGTGGGATCTGGGGAACAATTCCTTCCTGGCAAGGGTTGTCAGGGCCTGGCCCAGGCTGCCCAGGGCAGGGGGGGAGTCCCCATCCCTGGAGGGGTTTCCAAGCCCTGGAGATGGTGCTGAGGGACATGGGGCAGTGGGGGCCTTGGCAGGCCTGGGGGTCATGGTTGGACTGGATGATCCTCAAGCTCTTTTCCAACCAAAACTCAAGAGTTTGGTGACTCTGAAGTCATTTTGGTCTCAGAGCTGCTTAGAGATAAGGCCCCTTCACCACATCCTGGGTGTGAAGGAAGGAGCTGCCCTTCCCCTTCCTGTTCTAGAAAGATCCTGTCAGGAGGGGACCCCTCAACTGAACAATCTGAGGGTGATTTTTCCAGGTATCCACCATTTATTTTTTTTTTAACACCAGGTCCCAAAAGATCCATCCCAAAGGATTCATCTCTTGGAACCTTGAATCCTGAGTCCTCCAAACTCCCAAAACCAGGTTTTTATGCCCACTCAAAGTGATTTTCATTTAAACCCCCCCAAAAAGCCTCCTTTTGGTTCAATCCATGATGGAATTCCTTACCAATGGATACAATATCCCCGGGAATAATCTCATCGCTGGAGATCGAGCGCCACTTCCGGTTCCTGTAAACCTGGAAAAGGGAAGGAAAACCCCATTTTTGGAAGATCTAGATGTGCCAAAAACAAGCTTCTAAGAAAATTATGGAAACAAGGGATGAGCCAGAAAGGGAAAAGGAACAAAGTGTCATTCCCTCTGGCTGGAATCACCTGGATCATGTAGGGTTTGTTGCCCATCTTCCGGATCTCCGACATGTTCCTCATCTGTTGTTGGACCAAGGAGGCTTCGAAGGCCACGAGCATGGAGAGGGTGAAGACACTGTAGTACCAGTACTCATCCAGGCACCACAGCCCCACGCAGAACACCTGGAATTCCAGGGAATTCTGGGTCACCTCCAAGTGGAGGAGGCCAAAAAATACCCCTCGGAGGAGCGGAGATGGAGGAGACGCCGGGTGGGTTTTGGAGGGAACGTTCCCCGAGGAGGATACGCCGGAGGGATGAGCCCGATTTGTGACAGGAATTTGGTCTTTTCTACTCAGGAATTTTGTCCCTTTTATACTCAGGAATTTTGTCCTTTTTTATTCAGGAATTTTGTCTTTTTTTATTTAGGAATTTTCTCTTTTTTTTACTCAGGAATTTTGTCTCTATTTTCTAGGGAATTTTGTCCGTTTTTTATTCAGGAATTTTATCCCTTTTTAATTTAGGAATTTTGTCCCTTTTTTATTCAGGAATTTTGTCTCTATTTTTAAAGGAATTTTCTCTCTTATTTATTTAGGAATTTTGCTTCTTTTATTCAGGAATTTTGCCTCTTTTTTATTCAGCAATTTTGTCCCTTTTTTTAATCAGAAATTGTGTCCCTTTTTATTCAGGAATTTTGTCCCTTTTTTACTCGGGAATTTTGCCTTTGTTTTTAAAGGAATTTTCCCTTTATTTAGGAATTTTCTCTCTTTTTTATTCAGGAATTTTCTGTCTTATTTAGGAATTTTGTCCCTTTTTATTCAGGGATTTTCTCCCTCTTTTCTCAGGAATTTCCTCCCTCCTTTTCAGGAATTTCCTCTCTTTTTCTAGGAATTCCCTCTTTTTTCAACTAACTTGGGACAATTGCAGGAACCAGAAAACACCCCAAATGAAAATAAATGAAGGATCAACAGAGTCAGTTTTGGAGGGAAAAATCAACCTCAGAACATTCATTCCTGATTTTAGAACCTTCCCAGATTATTTCTGGCTCTCCAGACAGAACTGGAAGGAATTCCCTTCTTTTTTTGAAATCAGGAAGAAGTAATTCCAGCTCTTTTTCTGTGTTCATTTTTACCTGGAAGACGAAGAAAGGGGCAGTGGCTCTTTCCTTGAAGAGTTCCAGGAATTCTGGCACCACCATCTCAGCCCTGGGGAGGAATTCAGTCTTTATTCACCTCCAAGTTCCAGATTCTCACCACAAACCAGGCCCAAAAGCTGGATCCCAGTTGTCCTGGATCCCTCCCAATCATCCCGGATCCCTCCCAGTCATCCTGGATCCTTCCCAGTGGTCCTGGATCCTCCCCAATGATCCTGATCCCTCCCAGTCATCCTGGATCCCTCCCCATGGTCCTGGATTCCCCCCCAGTGATCCTGGAGCCCCACCAGTCATCCTGGAGCCCTCCCAGTCATCCTGGATCCCTCATAATTTTCATGGATCCCTCCCAATTGTCCCGAATCCTTCAGAATTGATCTGAATTAACCCTAATTTGAATGAATTAAACCTAATTTAAATTAATTCAGCCTAAATTCCACTAATCCCTCCTAATTTCCACTAATCCTTCCTAATTTCCATTAATCCCTCCTAATTCCCATGAATCCGCCCCTAATTTCCCACCCACTTCATGAATTCA
>NW_009952491.1:5250-5621 GCF_000747805.2 Chaetura pelagica | reverse complement strand
GGGTCGGTACCGGGGCTGAGGGGTCGGTACCAGGGTCGGTACCGGGTCGGTGTCCCCGCAGATGCCCGGGGTGACGGTGAAGGACGTGAACCAGCAGGAGTTTGTCCGGGCACTCGCTGCCTTCCTCAAGAAGTGAGACCTGGGAGCGGGGTGGGAAACGGGAACCCGCGTTCCCAGTGCTCCCGGGGCTGTTCCCAGTCCCTCACTGGTGCTCCCGGGGCTGTTCCCAGTCCCTCACTGGTGTTCCCAGGGCTCCCAGGGCTGTTCCCAGTTCCTCACTGGTGTTCCCAGGGCTCCGAGGGCTGTTCCCATTTCCTCACTGGTGTTCCCACGGCTCCCGAGGCTGTTCCCAGTCCCTCACTGGTGTTCCC
>NW_009952491.1:4265-5138 GCF_000747805.2 Chaetura pelagica | reverse complement strand
CTGTGGTTCCCAGGGCTCCCGGGGCAGTTCCCAGTGTTCCCAGTCCCTCACGGTGTTCTCGGGGCAGTTCCCAGTGTTCCCAGTCCCTCACGGTGTTCCCGGGGCAGTTTCCAGTGTTCCCAGTCTGTCACGGTGTTCTCGGGGCAGTTCCCAGTGTTCCCAGTCCCTCATGGTGTTCCTGGGGCAGTTCCCAGTGTTCCCAGTCCCTCACGGTGTTCCTGGGGCAGTTCCCAGTGTTCACAGTCCCTCACGGTGTTCCTGGGGCAGTTCCCAGTGTTCACAGTCCCTCACGGTGTTCCTGGGGCAGTTCCCAGTGTTCACAGTCCCTCACGGTGTTCCTGGGGCAGTTACCAGTGTTCCCAGTCCCTCACGGTGTTCCTGGGGCAGTTTCCAGTGTTCCCAGTCTCTCACGGTGTTCCCGGGGCTGTTCCTGGGGCACTTCCCGGTGTTCCCAGTGTTCACAGTCCCTCACGGTGTTCCTGGGGCAGTTCCCAGTGTTCCCAGTCCCTCACGGTGTTCCCAGGGCAGTTCCCAGTGTTCCCAGTCCCTCAGGGTGTTCCCAGGGCAGTTCCCAGTGTTCCCAGTCCCTCAGGGTGTTCCCAGGGCAGTTCCCGTTGTTCCCAGTCCCTCACAGTGCTCCCGGGGCAGTTCCCGGGGCAGTTCCCGGTGCTCCCAGTGTTCCCAGTCCCTCACGGTGCTCCCAGGGCAGTTCCCAGTGTTCCCAGTCCCTCAGGGTGTTCCCAGGGCAGTTCCCGTTGTTCCCAGTCCCTCACAGTGCTCCCGGGGCAGTTCCCGGGGCAGTTCCCGGTGCTCCCAGTGTTCCCAGTCCCTCACGGTGCTCCCAGGGCAGTTCCCAGTGTTCCCAGTCCCTCA
>NW_009952491.1:3194-3679 GCF_000747805.2 Chaetura pelagica | reverse complement strand
TAATGATCCTTGTCCCCCCCCCAGGGTGCTCGTGTGTGGGGAGGGGACACAGGGCAGGGGGAGACGTTTCCAGGGTGAGGGGGAACAAAGGGTGACTTGGGGACCCCCTGGGGTGGCTCAGGGACAACTTGGGGACACGGGGACATTTTGGGGACCCCCCCAATGATCCTTGTCCCCCCCCAGGGTGCTCGTGTGTGGGGAGGGGACACAGGGCAGGGGGAGACGTTTCCAGGGTGAGGGGGAACAAAGGGTGACTTGGGGACCCCCTGGGGTGGCTCAGGGACAACTTGGGGACACGGGGACATTTTGGGGCCCCCCCCCAATGACTCTTCTGCCCCCCCTCAGCCTCCACAGCCCGACACCTGTACCTGCGGGGGGGTGCAGGGGTGGGTTCCATGGCCAAAGTTTACGGGGGGCGACAACGTCGGGGGGTCCGACCCAGTCACTTCAGTCGCGGCTCCGGGGGCGTTGCCCGGCCGGGCGCC
>NW_009952491.1:0-2933 GCF_000747805.2 Chaetura pelagica | reverse complement strand
AAATCCCCCCTTTTTGCCCCCAAATCCCCCTTTTTGCTCCCAAATCCCCCCTTTCTGCCCCCCAAATCCCCCTTTTTGCCCCCAAATCCCCCCTTTCACCCCCAATTTCCCCTTTCTCCCCCTAGAGGCCGCAAACTGACCCCCCAGGGGCAGAGGGACCTGGATCGCATCGCGGGGCAGGTGAGTTTGGGGCCATTTGGGGCTTTTTGCCCATTTTGGGGGCAATTTAAAGCTTTTCTGGGATCATTTTGGGGCTGTTTCTGTCCTTGACTCCTGGTTTTCCCCCCCCCCAGGTGGCAGCTGCCAGCAAGAAACATTGAGGTGTTGAATAAAAGGAGCCCCCCAGGTGCTGGTGTGGTGTCTTTTTTGTGGGAAATGGGCCAAAAAGGGGGGAAAAGGACCCAAAAATGGGATGGGGAGATCCCAAAAGAGGGAAAAGAGCCCCCAGAATATTAGGGAGGAGGATGAAGCTGGTGGGAAATGAGCCAAAATGGGGAAAAAAAGACCCCAAAATATTAGGGAGGGGACCAGGAAGGGTGGAAAGTGACTCAAAATGAGGAGAAAAAGGCCTAAAATGAGGAGAAAAGGCCCCAAAACAAGGAGAAAAGGGCCTAAAATGAGGAGAAAAGGCTCCAAATTTGGGAGGAGGGCCCAAAATATGAGAGAGGAACCAGAAAGGTGCCATAAATAAGTATTTTTAGGTAAAAAACAGGTTTTTCTGCCTCAAATGGTGTGTTCTCAGACACCCCCCCAGTCTCTGTGGGGGATAAAATAAGGGGAAAACCCCCAAAATGCTGATTTTTAGTGTTGCTTTTCACTTCACAAGACTTCCCAAAACTTAATTTTTTAAGGATGAGGTGGAGAATCCCACATTTTATCAACAAATGGGCATTTTTAGCTGCAAGTTGGAGGGGTTTGGGGTGGATTTTGTGCAGTTTGGAAAGAGAAAAGCCCCTCTGAGGTGGAAAAAACACCTTTTTTGGCCCATCTGGCAGGTGTAAAGTGGTTAATTTTAAGCTGATCACCTGTAATTACCAAGAGTGTGGAGATTCCAGCTGGGATGGGGGGGGGTTTGGGTCTAAAACCACCTCAAAAAAAGGGATTTCAAGGGATTTCATCCCAGCTCCTGCTGCTTTTTGACATCCCCGAGAGGCTCCGAGTTAGAGAAGTGGCCAAAAAACCCTTTTCCCCTTCATTTTTACCTCAGAAAATGTAACTTTTTTACCTCGGAGAATAACTTTGTCTCAGAAAACCAACTTGTACCTGAGAAAACTTAATCATTTACATCAGAAACTTCACTTTTTACCTCAAAAACTTCGCTTTTTACCTCAGAAAGCAAATCTTTACCTCAGAAAATCACGTTTTATCTCAGAAACCCTCAATTTACCTCAGAAAATAAGGACTTTCCTCAGAAAACTTAACTTCTTTACCTCAGAAACGTCACTTTTTACCAGAAACTTCACTTTCCCCCTCAGAAACCTCCCTTTTTCCCTCAGAAACTTCACTTTTTACCAGAAACTTCACTTCTTACCTCAGAAAACCTTGCTTTTTCCCTCAGAAAATAAGGACTTTCCTCAGAAAACTACCTCAGAAACGTCCCTTTTCCCTTCAGAAACCTCACTTTTTACCAAAACTTTCACATTTTCCCTCAGAAACTTGACTTCCCCCCTCAGAAACCTCACTTTTAACCAGAAACCTCACTTTTCCCCTCAGAAACCTCACTTTTCCCCTCAGAAACTTCACTTTCCCCCTCAGAAACCTCACTTTTTCCCAAAAACCTCACTTTTCCCCTCAGAAACCTCACTTTTTATCTCAGAAAATAAGGACTTTCCTTAGAAACTTGACTTTCCCCCTCAGAAACCTCACTTTTAACCAGAAACTTCACTTTTTATGTCAGAAACCTCACTTTTTACCTCAGAAAATAAGGACTTTCCTCAGAAAACTTAACTTCTTTCCCTCAGAAACCTCATTTTTTACCAAAAACTTCACTTTCCCCTTCAGAAACTTCACCTTTTCCCTCAGAAAACCTCGCTTTTTACTTCAGAAAATAAGGACTTTCCTCAGAAAACTTGACTTCTTTCCCTCAGAAACCTCAGTTTTTACCAAAAACTTCACTTTTTCCCCTCAGAAACTTCACTTTCCCCCCAAAAACCTAACTTTTTACCTCAGAAAACTAAGATTCTCCCCCGAAAACTTCACTTTTTTCCCTAAGAATTACTTCAGAAAATAAGGACTTTCCTCAGAAAACTTGACTTCTTTCCCTCAGAAACCTCAGTTTTTACCAAAAACTTCACTTTTTCCCCTCAGAAACCTCACTTTCCCCCTCAGAACCCTCACTTAACCAAACCCCCCTGTTTTCCCCCCAAAACCCCCTCAATCCCTGCAAGAGGCGCTTTGGGGGGGAGGGGGTTAAACCCGCGCTTTCCCGCGCTGCGCAGCCGCGGCCGCTGATTGGTCGTCGCGCCGGAAGGGGGCGGGGCCTCCCGAGGGCGGGAAAGGCCCCTCAGGAGCCGCCGCCATTTTCCTCCCGCTCCTTCAAGCGGCGGCTCCGGGTGAGTCCGCCCGGGGTTTTATTTCCCCTTCAAACCCCTTTCAAAAGCGGGTTTGGGGGTCGTTATTCCGCTCCTCGGCATCTTCCTTCAGGCGTTTGTGCCTTAAACGGGTGTTTTTTCCCCCTCACAGAGGTGATTAAGCCTCCCCCCCCAGGGCAGCTTTGCTTTTCCCGGCCCTTCCCACATCATTTTTATCCTCCCCCTCCTCCGGTGATGCCTCCACTTGTCTCCCCAAAGGGTGGTACCTCTCACACCTTGGCTCCTGCCTGTGGCAGGACCGGTTCTCCCGCTCCCAGCCCCTTGGGAAAAGCTCAACCCCTTGGGAAAACCCAGCCCCGTGGCCTCAGTGAGGAGGGGGGTCCCCAACCCCCTCCCCAGTGT
>NW_009952490.1:71291-76001 GCF_000747805.2 Chaetura pelagica | reverse complement strand
GGAACACACAACTGCTCAATGGACACACAAGACTTTTTTTTCTTTATTTTTTTATTTTATTTTATTTTATTTTCCCCCAGGAAATGGAGGCATCATCATGAATGAAGCAAGGAATTACAGACAGAAAGAGACACTATTACAGATAGGCAAGAGGAAGCTGTTTGAGGGAACTAATACAATCCCTTCCTTTGCTCTAGAATAACATAATATGCTCTTGCATAACAGTAGACTGTAGCAAAATAATAGAGCTGCCATATTCACAAGAAGCCTCCAATAATGAGTGCACAGAAGCAAAGGCATAGTCTTTGTGGTAGGCCCAACTACTGTAACTGGTAACTAGATGAAAGTATCCATGAAGAGGTTTATGATCTTTCCTCAGAGCAAGGATCAATCACTTCATACTCTACAGAAGATTGTATTTAAATCCTTATAATCTCTCCATTTTGTTGACCTTACTTTCTAGCCTCTCAAGGTCATTGATGTCCACATCCCTCTTTATCTCTGTCTTACTGTTTTGCTCCTCTTCATTCTCCTTGCTCTACTTCTTGAGACCTGAAACTTTGCTATTAAGAGGAAGAGCTTCTCAGTTCTTCACTTCGGACCAGGTGCCCTTCACCACCATGTCCCGCTAAGCAATGTGGGTTGCCAATGGAGGAGCATCTGTGAGGATGGAAGATGGCACATCCAGTCATTACATAGAAAGGCTCTAACACATCCATGGGGAATTGAATGCATCTAGCCTATGCAAGCAGATTTTTTGGAAGTCTTATAACTTAGCCAAATCTGGACAATTTTTAATAAAAACTTTTCCCCTGCCAAATTTCAAGTCCTTTGTCCAAAACATGGAGGCCCTAGAGCTTTTTAATGAAACAGTTATTAAAAAAACCAAAACAGAACTAGGAATAATAACATGTTTTTCTCTCAGTTTTCTCAGAAAAGTTGTTCTGTTGTTCTCAGAAATGGCTGAACCAGTTCAGCCTGATTTATTTATTTTGGAAAGAATCAGCTGAGACAAACTTTCAGCATGGGAAATTTCACCCAACTGGTTAGCCTTTCTCAAAGTTTGGCAAAAAGTTTAATGCAAGTGAAAATGGTCTTATAGTGAGAAATCAAAGCCAAGCTTACTTATCAGCAATGCTCCTTGCTTAGTGTAGAAAAATACTACATATATTAACTACCTTTTTAAAATTATTTTTATGTTTCAGATTTTTTGAGTATATATTGCTCTACAAAGATGCAGTGATGTTTCAGATTGAACAAGTTACAAAGCTTTGCTCGAAGATTGCTCTGACAGAGCCATGGGATCCATATGATATTCCTGCCAATTCAACCTATGAAGATCAGTACTACATTGGGGGACCTGGAGACAAAATTATGGTACAGGAATGGTCTGACAGAAAACCAGCCAGGAAATGTATGTACATGCTTTTGTTTCATCTTAATAATTGTCTCTGCTACCCAGGAAAAAAAAAATAAATTATTCATGTTTCACCCCAGCTTTCCATATTTCATGAAAGAAATAAAAAATATACTATGTGCATGGCATATTATTCTACTATCACTGCATTTTATTAAGAAAATATTTCATATCCCAACAGGATCCAATGTGTCCAAGAAGAGCTGTTTGTATTTTAGTTCATATCATATGGATTTTGGCATGGAACAGTATCATTTTGCATCTGAGTCCAGCAGCCTGTACCCAAAATGTACCTAGAGAAGAACTGGTAGTATCACAGTGTTATGATTTGGGAGATCCTGGCACAGTGTTGGACACCTAGAGAGAGGGTCCTTAGGGCCCTGAAAGACTGGAAGGGTCAGTATTCCTGCCACTTCCTGTCACAATCCATAAAAGCCAGGAGAGCCCAAAGCCGGGCCCTTCTCCCTTCCTGCTCCTCTCTCCCTCCTGGGGCTGCTTCTGATTCCTTCAGTTCCCCCAGTGCTCACTCCAGGATCCAACTGCATCGGGTGCTGGGAGGAGCCATGGACTTCTCCCCTGGAGCAGCCCTGCCTTTCCCATATCCCTGACATCCTAGAGATCAGTTTTGAATATAAATACTTGTCTGTTCTTCCTCCACATTTTACTCTTTTTCCTTGTGTTATAGGAAATTTGTTTCTAGTTTCAATTTCCAAAGTTTAAGTTTGCCTTTGTTATTGCCCTTCTGTCTTCCCTTGGGAGGGGGGAAGGGGGTAATAGCAATTCTGTTTTTTGGGGATTCACCTTTAATATTTAAACCAAGACAGAGAATCACAGAATCATCAAGGTTGTAAAAGATCTTAAAGGTCATCAAGTCCAACTGTCTGCTCTACAACACCTGACCACTAAACCATCTCCTGAAGCACCGTGTCTACTTGATTTTTGTCTACCTCCAGGGATGGTGGCTCTACCACCTCCCTGGGCAGCCTGCTCCAATGCCTCACCACTCTTCCCATGAAGAAATTTTTCGTAATACCCAATCTAAACCTCCCCTGGTGCCACTTGACTCAATTTCCTCTTGTCCTATCACTAGTCACCAGGGAGAAGAGGCCAACACCCTCCTCACTACAACCTCCTCTCTGGTAGTTCTAGAGAGCAATGAGGTGTCCCCTCAGCCTTCTCTTCTCCAGGCTGAACAGCCCCAGCTCCCTCAGCCTCTCCTCACAGGGCTGGTTCTCCAGACCCCTAATCAGCCTAGTTGCCCTTCTCTGCACCCTCTCCACCACCTCAATGTCCTCCCTATACTGCAGTGCCCAAAACTGCACACAGTGCTCGAGGTGCAGCCTCACCAAGGCCAAGTAGAGGGGCAGGATCACCTCCCTGGTCCTGCTGGTCACACTATTTCTGGTGCAGACCAGGATCTTGTTGGCCTTCGTGACTACATGGGCATACCACTGGCTTATGTTCAGCCCAAATAGAGGGTACATAATGGAAACAAGGCAAGTATCAGTGTGTGTTTACACACTGTTATCAAATAGTATATAATGCATCCAGTACACTGTTCAGCAGCAATGGGTGTTCTTCATAGGCACCTAAGTTTTGTTATCTGCTATGTTGGCAAGAAATATTTACTAGCAAGACAGAGGAAAGTAGGTTGAATTTTCAGAGGTACAGTATATTAGGTTTTGGATGCATAGCAGTTTATTAGCACATTGGTTTCATTTTTGTCTATCGTTTACAGATAACCCAGACAACTATAAAAATGATTTTCAAACCCCCATGCAGTTTATGGCACTATTCAGATAACTTATGGTTATGGACACGTAATAGACAAGCTGGTTATGAGCCTGAGCATGTAGCCAGGGGAAAATATTTATTTCTTGAATAAAAGTAAAAGAATGAATTAGAAAATTAAGGAGAAAATAGACCTCTATAAGTAGCACTCCACCTGGAGAGCTGTGTCCAATTCTGAAACCCCTAAATAAGAAGGACATGGAGCTCATGGAGAAAGTCCAGAGGAGGGCAATGAAGATGATTTAATGGCTGGAGCACCTGTCCTATGAAGACAGGCTGAGAGAGCTGGGGCTGTTCAGCCTGGAGAAGAGAAGGCTCTGGGAGGGCCTCATAGCACCTTCCTGTACCTGAAGGGGCTACAGGAAAGCTGGAGAGGGACTTTTTACAAGGGTTAGTGATGAGAGGACAAGGGGTAATGGATCAAAACTAGAAGAGGGGAGATTCAGGTTAGGAAGAAATTCTCTAGTGTGAGAGTGGTGAGACACTCGAACAGGTTGCCCAGGGAAGTTGTGGAAGCCTCATCTCTGGAAATGTTCAAGGCCAGGTTGGATGGGGTTCTGAGCAACCTGGTCTAGTGGGAGGTGTCCCTGCAGAGGGGTTGGAAATACATGATCTTTAAGTTCCTTTCCAACTCAAACCATTCTGGTTCTATGATTCTATGATATACCTCCTGGTGTTCTACAAGAGGTGAATTATCACTTACTCCAAGAATTTTGTTTTTCAGATCTGGTATTTTTGGAACTTCTATGGAACAGATACATTCAGTTAATGATGTTTGGTTTTTATCCTGTAGCATTTTGTATCTTCAGTGCTTTTGTCTATGACCATTCAAAAGAATGTCTTGAAGTTGTCTCTACATCCATCTTTCAGCTATTATTGGCTTGGATTCTAGAAATTATATTTCTGTTAAAATTATAAAAGTTCCAGTGGAGATATAGGCTGCCTTGGAAGCATCATGGTTTACCTTTTTTATTCAAAATGCTGAGAGGAGACTTATTGAGGGAAAAAAGCCTCCATTTCTGTACACTCAAAACCAAACTCATTGAGGCCAGAATGTTTTTGATGTATTAGGATGACCTGGAGAGGTATGTTTAAATACTGCTCGGCCTGCCATCCCTTCTTTTGATACTCTGTGTGTGCTTCTGATCACAGCTTTTCTGTTTTTGGTAATGTGACTGTCGTACAGCACATGACACAACACTGGAGGGACAGAAAATAAGTATGCTTGTTTGCTGCTGAGAGGAAATCAACCCTGTGACACTGAAAAAATCTGTTACAGGCATCCCTCAGAGGAACTGGTTTATGATTGTAGTAGACAACATGTTCTAGCCTCCTGAGTTTCTATTGTCAAGAGATCTGAAACACATAAAACAAGTGGATAAAGTGTTGTACGATGGAAGGGGTAAAGAAAGAGCAAAGAAGAGATGCATGGGGTTAATACAAGAGATTTTAAAGTGGAAGATATTTAAAGGAAGCCACCTCGATGGTTTTGACTACAGAAA
>NW_009952490.1:61241-71238 GCF_000747805.2 Chaetura pelagica | reverse complement strand
GAGACAGCACATTGTGGAATTGAATGGAAGTTAAAAAAAAGGACAGATTTGCTACATCACACACTTGGAGGAGATGAGCGTGGAGTGTAGTCTTGACATAATGAACCAAATTCCAATTTGTGACGAATAGGAATTTAAAAAAAGAATATGGTAATGATGGCACAAAGAGAGTGACGAGAGAGAGAGCAGCAGTCAGGGTCCAGTCTCATGATTTGAAAAGTGTTTCACACCAAGATATTGAGGTTTAAGATCATTGTGGTGTCTGAAATTTTATCAGTTTTGTGACCTTTCTTGATGTTGTCATGCAAAGGGACATAACTATGGGAGCTGCCCTTTTTCGAACTGACGTAATTGAGACGCGTTAATTCATTCTGGTCATTTAAAATAGTTGCATTTCTGCTTGGTTACAGTGGAATCCTGGGTCGGCGTTTACACCGTCAAAGACTGTTACCCAGTACAGGAAACATACACGAAGAACTACAGCGTCACAACCTCCACTCGCTTTTTTGATCTGCAGCTGGGTATTGCTGACCCCTCGGTGTTCACCCCACCCAGCACCTGCCAGACAGCCCAGCTGAGGAGGATGAAAGATGGATGCTGATTATGGACACTGGGCACCTGGGCAAACAAGTATTAACCAAGAGGATGGTTAGTAACAGTCAGCTGCTGACTCCTGCTTATTGTTGCTCTTTTGGGAACTTCAAGTTTTCACCTGAAACAGAACATAAACATTTAGCATGTAACACACACCAAAAAAAAAATCTCTTGTCTGTTCAGTGATATACCTGCAGTACTACATGGTTACCACTAAGAAGTGTTTATAAATACTGTTTATTTATTCAAAGGTTCATGATTTATTTATTCAAGAAGACAAACAATAAGCAGACTGCAATAATGGTAACATTAAGAAGGAAGAGCTAGGTTTTGCTGTTGTTACTTCTGAGAACTTGAGGAAAAGATAAGTATGTCCTAGGTAGGACCTCATCTCTAAATGAAAAATACCATGTTTTAAACAATGTACATCAAAAACTATGGAAAATCCTTCTCCTGGCTTTGTTTTGCTCTGTTTTTTTTTCTTTCTGCTCTTCGGGAATCTTTTAGTCTAATGTTTAGGCTGATTTTTTCTTTCTGAAAGGCAACTGGACTAACTCTACTCATGTGATGCCAGCTGACATGCAAAAAATACTTTTCTGTTTCTTGGGAGAATGATAGAGAAGGAGGGAGAGGTGCCCCCCCCAAAAAGATAGCCAAGATTTTCTTGCATTTACTGCACTTTCAGTGAAGTGTTCCAGTAGGGTGTGATGAGGCATTTTCCAGTCCTATTTTACTTTAGCTCCCACTTTTCAAGGCAATACTAGTTGTAACCTATCCAAAGAAATGAAGAGGTACTGCATTCTAAATGGCTTTAATATTTTGTAAAAAAGTTTCCTTACGCAAAGACTATGAAAACACTTTTTACAATTCCAGGTAGAAGTGACAAAAAGCTGTTCTTAGTGCATAGTTAGTAAAGGCTAAATCAGTGTTTACACAGTGCCTGGAGATGTCGACAGGGGGAAAGACAGAGTTGTGTGACCAGTGTGGGGAGGTGGGAGGAGGAATGAGAGGGAGAGGTTTTAGATGTCTTCTGTCTGGTGTGACTGCAAGGCCCTGCAAACTAAGCAGAAATGACAATCCTGCTTTCTTTTGCACCCACTCCATTGATGCCTGCCATATTTGCTGTTCAGCCAGCATTTCAAACCATATCATCTCTATGTCCTTTTGTGGCAGGCAGAGTGAAAGTTTCCTTAAGGGAAATAAATAACTAACCAAAACAAGCACAGGAAATGCACACATTTTGCTGTAGAAAATTCAAACTTTCATTCATGTTCAGGCCCTCAGACATGTGGCCTGGTGATGAGTTTTGTACTTTTACCAAATGAAATTAATTGGCTGATTCTGTAATTCTAGGCATGCGTTTTATTTATTATTTGCAAATAGATTTAAAGCCAGATTCTGTCCTCTTAAACAGGTAGTGTAGTTGTTTGCTCCAGAAGCAATCTGGCTGAAAACAGTGCACAAGTGGGAAGCTTGGTGTCTCTGGGGGAGAGATGGTGGACAGTCTTTTAGTGCTTTATATGCTCAGAGCTTTCTGTATGTAAGCAAGTGGTATGGTGATTGTTTTGCTTTCACAGTGTGGTCAGAATGGCATTTTACTTGGCCTTGTGCCTGATTAAAGCATAAACATATACCTGCTAAAATACAGGGAGTTCATTAAAAATGTTCTCTTGGACACGAGCATTTCACTGAAACATGCTACTGGAAAGAAGGATTGGGTTTCCTTGAATTGAGAATCCATTTAGTCTGTACTCAACCTTCTGAATCTTTTGTGCTAACTGCATATTGTTCTCACAAGGACAGTGATTATCATGCATTGCTTGGTATCTGTGTCTTGTTAGAATCTGGAAAATAGAATAAAACTGGCTAGCAAACATGAAGCTGTGATACTGTATCTTTTGGGATTACTTCGTTGTGTGTGGAACAGATAGCTGAGTAATCAGGGTGTCTGAATTATGCTTTGCTGACAGCGATATAATTTCTAGCAATAACATTAAATGTTCCTTTAAATATGAATTTGCAATAGTCTGGTAGACAGAAGTGCTTTAAAAATGTTGCCGTGACATAGAAGGCAATTTTATATGGCTAAATATGTACCTCTAAAACAATGCTGTTGTCTTCATATTTATGCTCTGCAAATTCAATAAAGAGACTTGTCAAATAGATGGCAAACAAATTTTTTTATTATAATTTTAAATGATTTTTTGTGTTTTCAAGTAGCCATGAACCAAATATTAAGTGCAAAATGTGTATGCCTGTTTTTTTAATCTGTGTTATCATTTGCTGCGGTTATTTGTTATCATGTACCACAAGAGACATTGTGTCTTTGAGTGACTATGCCAAGGACTGAGCAAAAAAGGACTTTAAAGTAGCCACACTGTGTGCTGCAACACTGAAGTAAAAATAGGGCCTTCATGTGTCTGATAGGCTGGGGAATTCATTTATCACACTTACCTGGGTTGACTATTCAGAAAAAATGTGTATGTGCATATGTTACATTGTATTCTACTGGGTAACAGTGACAAAACCTGGGAGCTGCGTAGGCTGTGAGACAAAGCTGGTTTTGTGAGGTTTCCAGTGCTTCCTGGGTCCAGCTGGACCAGAAATAGTGCAAACACAGACCTGCTTGCCATATTTTTGTATTTCTGCTTGGAGGCTTCACTGAAAGCAGGATGTGTAGAAACACAACATTGTTTTATTTAAAGTTAGCCAAACATTCCTGAACCTCAAAACAGGTTAAGTTTGAGTTTGGGGAGGAGGGCTGAGCATTTGGTTCAGTTCCTATTTTAACAGTTTGCTTAACTGCAGTATTAGGGCCAGATGTTGCTGCCTCAAGCCATGCTGCACACCATGGAAGTGTTGCCATTAACCACGACGTGCCAACTTTCATGAAGAACGTAGGAAGAAAGACAATAATTTATAGTCACCGTCAATTTTAGTCAAGAAACCTGCAAATAATACAATATTCTTATTTTGGGACACTAACAAAATGAGTGTTTTTTCCACCTAGAAGTTAATTTCATTCTAGTGCTCACACTTGCTCCTTGCCACCTTGTATCTCTTTTCCCACCACCCTTTACCTCCCGGTGTCAGTGGACTCCACTTCCAAAACAGTGTTTACAGCCTTCACTTGCATTTATTTCAGTAGGAGTTCAGCACCTCCATACCTGATGGATCTGATCTGGACCTGGTCTCTTTAATTTCATCAGCAGCCTTATCTCAAGTACAAGAGTGGTGCCAGCAATAACCACGTGTGAACAACATGCCCTGAACTACATGTAGGTGACTAAGGGTGAGAGCAGCATCAGCTCAGTTGCTGGTGCTCTGAAAGTCCAACTGATGAGAGATCTCAGCATGGCTCCTGCAACAAATCCTGTGTGATGAGGGTAGTGAGACGATGGAACAGGATGCCCAGGGAAGCTGTGGATGCCACATCCCTGGAAGCGTTCAAGGAGAGATTGGATGGGGGCTCTGAGCAACCTGGTCTAGTGGGAGGTGTCCAGACCCATACAGTGGTGTTGGAACTAGGTGATCTTTAAGGCCCTTTCCAAGCCAAACCATTCTATGATTCTATGATCTGCATCCTCAGCTGCAAACTGATGCTGGAGGCAAGCTGTGGGACATTCCCTCATGACAGAAAGGCACATCAGGAAACAGTGGGCTAGATGCCTGCTCCTGAGCTGTGAGGAATAAAGATTTCAAAAGAACACAAATACAAAAATACAGAGGTCCCTGACTGTAAAGATCCTGAGGTCTTACTCAGCTCCCTTTCCAGGAGGCTGCATGTACTGCATGGACTCACGCACACATGGATTTAACCTTCATCTGCACTTGGGCATAGGAACAAATGAGCAAGTTTGGAAGGCTCTTGAAACACTTCTGAGCATTTACTGCTTTGTAAGGGGACAGGGAAAAAAGCTTATGGTCTGATGAGTAGTCTCAGAAAGCAGTGACAGATGTCCAGGATGTGAATGATAAGAAGCTGCTATGAAGCTGTTAGGGTAAACTGCCAAGCAGTACTTGGAGTTTGTACTGGTCGAACATCCTCCAGGGTAAAGACGCATGTGGCTTGATACGGCTTTTTCAGCACAGGGCCTGGATCTGGGTACGGAGTGACACAGTGCACTTAGTTAGGGCATGATACTTTGTTTGAAGTAAGGACAAATAGTCCTACAGTGGACATTTTGCAGGCCTGAGGGAGCAACTGACTGACTGGAGACCTGCCTGTTTAGCTACAGGAGCAGAAATGCCCTTCAGGAGAGGTGCTGCCTGCTGCCTCCGGGTGCAGCCCAAGCACGTTGGAGGACAAAAGACACCACCTTGTCCAGGAAACCAGCTTCAGGCTCCTTCCTTTCTCACTCTACAAAGTGGGAACAATAATCCTGCTTCCCATCTGCTCTTCTCTTCCTGACTGGGACAGCTCTGGGCCAACACCACCACCTCAGCCAGCGGGGCCCACGGAGGCCTGGAAGCATCATTGCAGAAGTGTGAATGTCACGGAGGGTTCCTTGTCTCTGCTTTTAACATGCAATCACTTGATGTGTGTGTGCTCTACGTGTGGGCTGACCCTTTGCTCCCCCGGGTGCTTGCTCAGCGCATGGCGTTGTTGCTCATGCACTCAGCACCTGGTCATCACCATTAATTGGGCTCAGCTCAAGCTTCACTGATGCCAGGCCAAGGGTCTCAGAGCACAAGGAAAGGAGAGCAGGGGAACAGAAAGCCTGCTGGGCTCGCTCACTCCCCGCTGGGGTTTTTCCCACGCTTGCCCAGCACTGATAAGCAACTCTGACGCTCCTGAAAACAGCAGCAGCTGAGTTGCCAGCCCTGCATTACAGCCTGTGTCACGCTGAAGCAGAGGGTTGGGTTTCACCCTCCGCACTAAAATTATCTTCCAGGTCAGGCCAGGGACCCAGTTTTGTTTTCAGTGGAGAAAGCATGTCCTCTCCCACTGCCCCCGCCGCTGCTGTCCCGGCCTGGCTGGCAGGGGCTCGTGCCATCTGCCCCCATCTGGGAGTCTGTGACAGCCCCCCCAGCAGCCAGGCAGTGCTCCTCAAACTGTCCCCACTGTCCCCTCTCCATCCTCCACTTTCCAGGACAAGAGTCTAGCCGGAACCTCGCTGTCCCCATATACAGGGCTGGCAGGTCTTCTCCATCTGACTATGGGGCTTGCAAAGCTGTGGGAAAAGCCCTTCCTCTCTTATCACAGAATCATAGAATATGCTGAGTTGAAAGGGACTCATGGGGATCATAAAGTCCAACTCCTGTTCCTGTGCAGGGCACCCCAAGAATCACACCATGTGCCTGAGACCATCATCCAAATGCTTCTTGAACTCAGACAGGCTTGGTGCTGTGACCACTTCCGTGGGGAGCTCATTCCAGTGCTCAGCCACCCTCTGGGTGAAAAACCTTTTCCTGGTATCCAACCTAAACCTCCCCTATTTCAGCTTCCTGCCATTTCCCTGAATCCTGTCATTGGCTACAAGAGTGAAGAGATCAGTACCTGCCCCATCTCCTCCCCTTATGAGGAAGCCATAGACTGCAATAAGGTCACCCCTCAGCCTCCTCTATTCCAAGCTGAACAGCCCAAGTGACCTCAGCCGCTCCTCATAAGTCATCCCATCCAGACCCTTCACCATCCTCATGGCTCTCCTTTGGACATTCTCCAATAGCTTCATGTCCTTTTTATATCATGGTGCCCAAAATTGCACATAGTACTTAAGGTGAAGCCACATTTTTTATGTGCTTCCTCCAGCTGGTTACTTCCTTCCTTATATGAGAGCTGCTTCTGTTAATCCGACGGGATGACTTGTCATAGGGATGCTGAGTATAGAATTGTTTACCACCATCTTGGTGCCAGGAAGCAGCTCTTGTTTATTGCTGCAATATCTCATCCTCAGTGACTTGTACAGCAATAGCCATTCTTGATGCTGGCAGCAGCTGCACTTGTAAGAGCACAGGGGTTGAAAATACTGCAGGTAATGATGAGTGACAGCAGAGATCCTGTTACTGGTAGCCCAAGTGACTACCAAGTATGACAACAGTGTTAAACCTCTGGGGAAGAGGTTCTGGAGAGGCTGTAGATGCTTCACCTCAAGAAATATCCCACACCTCTCCAGAGGGAAATCAAGAGTTAATCTGGGCAACCCACACTGCATTTACTTTATTAAAATAATATATTTTTTAAATTATATATAATGTAGAATATATAAAATACGTAAGGAGCTAAATTCTGTATATGTGACCAAAGCTTACTCCTGAGCAGTTTCCTCATAAAGAGACAAAACACTCAATTTTTTTTCTGGGCGTGCTTATACAGAACAATGTAAAACCTGGTTACCAGCAGAAAATGTTGACTTTTTGATTAAAGGAGTGGTATGCAGAAAGTTCCAAAGACTTACACAGAATCGAAAGCTGCACCTATAAAGCAATCTGTAGCTCTCAGATCACATTATTCAGCCTTAGAACTTTTACTTTGAAGCAAAGAAATAAAGGAGCTTGTCAGAAGGACTGAACTCTGAATAAATACTCTCAGCCGGCACTCAGTACTGAAAGATGCTCATTCTCTTGTGTGCTTAAAGAGAGGCTCTTGCCTCACGTTTGGTATACTTTCACTACACCGGTTGAGCTTATGACAAATAATGCCTCTTCCTACACACCTTGTCCTGTCAAAGGATGGGGTTTCTTCACTTGTGTGTACACTGGGCACTCTGCAGTGTTTCAAAGCAAGAAAAAAAGAAAAGGTGAGATGAGGCAAAATTGAAGCATGAAACTACCATGAGTGGTAGCTCAGAAGGGCTAAAAAAAAAATAAATAGGATGACAAAGAACCACCTTTGCCTGCCACTTCTCAGACTGTTCTAGGGCACCCCAAGAATCACACCATGTGCCTGAGACCATCATCCAAATGCTTCTTGAACTCAGACAGGCTTGGTGCTGTGACCACTTCCGTGGGGAGCTCATTCCAGTGCTCAGCCACCCTCTGGGTGAAAAACCTTTTCCTGGTATCCAACCTAAACCTCCCCTATTTCAGCTTCCTGCCATTTCCCTGAATCCTGTCATTGGCTACAACAGTGAAGAGATCAGTACCTGCCCCATCTCCTCCCCTTATGAGGAAGCCATAGACTGCAATAAGGTCACCCCTCAGCCTCCTCTATTCCAAGCTGAACAGCCCAAGTGACCTCAGCCGCTCCTCATAAGTCATCCCATCCAGACCCTTCACCATCCTCATGGCTCTCCTTTGGACATTCTCCAATAGCTTCATGTCCTTTTTATATCATGGTGCCCAAAATTGCACATAGTACTTAAGGTGAAGCCACATTTTTTATGTGCTTCCTCCAGCTGGTTACTTCCTTCCTTATATGAGAGCTGCTTCTGTTAATCCGACGGGATGACTTGTCATAGGGATGCTGAGTATAGAATTGTTTACCACCATCTTGGTGCCAGGAAGCAGCTCTTGTTTATTGCTGCAATATCTCATCCTCAGTGACTTGTACAGCAATAGCCATTCTTGATGCTGGCAGCAGCTGCACTTGTAAGAGCACAGGGGTTGAAAATACTGCAGGTAATGATGAGTGACAGCAGAGATCCTGTTACTGGTAGCCCAAGTGACTACCAAGTATGACAACAGTGTTAAACCTCTGGGGAAGAGGTTCTGGAGAGGCTGTAGATGCTTCACCTCAAGAAATATCCCACACCTCTCCAGAGGGAAATCAAGAGTTAATCTGGGCAACCCACACTGCATTTACTTTATTAAAATAATATATTTTTTAAATTATATATAATGTAGAATATATAAAATACGTAAGGAGCTAAATTCTGTATATGTGACCAAAGCTTACTCCTGAGCAGTTTCCTCATAAAGAGACAAAACACTCAATTTTTTTTCTGGGCGTGCTTATACAGAACAATGTAAAACCTGGTTACCAGCAGAAAATGTTGACTTTTTGATTAAAGGAGTGGTATGCAGAAAGTTCCAAAGACTTACACAGAATCGAAAGCTGCACCTATAAAGCAATCTGTAGCTCTCAGATCACATTATTCAGCCTTAGAACTTTTACTTTGAAGCAAAGAAATAAAGGAGCTTGTCAGAAGGACTGAACTCTGAATAAATACTCTCAGCCGGCACTCAGTACTGAAAGATGCTCATTCTCTTGTGTGCTTAAAGAGAGGCTCTTGCCTCACGTTTGGTATACTTTCACTACACCGGTTGAGCTTATGACAAATAATGCCTCTTCCTACACACCTTGTCCTGTCAAAGGATGGGGTTTCTTCACTTGTGTGTACACTGGGCACTCTGCAGTGTTTCAAAGCAAGAAAAAAAGAAAAGGTGAGATGAGGCAAAATTGAAGCATG
Source organism: Chaetura pelagica (assembly GCF_000747805.2). Classification (NCBI taxonomy): domain Eukaryota; kingdom Metazoa; phylum Chordata; class Aves; order Apodiformes; family Apodidae; genus Chaetura; species Chaetura pelagica. Next base: position 62,293 of record NW_009952490.1, on the reverse strand, counting down.
AAACTACCATGAGTGGTAGCTCAGAAGGGCTAAAAAAAAAATAAATAGGATGACAAAGAACCACCTTTGCCTGCCACTTCTCAGACTGTTCTACGGGTTTGTAGACAGGACACATGGAAATCAAATCTGAATTTAAAGGTTCCCCAACATCAGCTTTTCTTCTAACCTGACCAGCCTGACAGAGCACCCCTGGGCTTTGCTCACGTGGGTGCTGCTCACTCAGTGCCTGATGGCCCTACAGGGACCAATGCAGGCATTTTGGGTGCCCCACAGAGGGAAGGAGGCTTTGTTTGGGTGGGCCTCCACCTCCTCCTTCAGAAAGGGGCTTTGGGTGGATTTGACCTTTCAGACTCACTCCAAGGAACTACCAAAGATTTGCACCTCCCGCTGAAGTGGACAGATCGAGTGCAAAGTCATCTCTAGCCATCGGAAATCAACAGTCAGCATTTATGACCCTGTTCTTTCCTTTCCAAGAAAAGTGTTCTTAACTGAGCTGCTGAATTTGGACACTGAATGTGCCCAACTCCCTTCCATTTACTTCTCATCTTGAGCCAGATAGCACTGCTGGGACGATATTGTCCTCAGGATCATCTGTTCCAACAGTCTCACTTAGAGATGTGGATGCAAAGGGCAGATGGTCTCCATGGGAAGCATGAGAAGAAAGAACCAGAGGGAGAAGTCCAGAACCAGCAAGGCAGGACATGTGCCCGTGCACCTGCTGCCCCTCCCATCACATCAGCCACCCAGCTTGGACTTGCTAAATAGGCAACTGCAAACTCGAAACAACAGGAAGCAAAGCACTACTGCACTTCAAACATTGGTGCTGATATTGTCTTTATTAGAGCAGCGCTTGCATGATGTCAGACGTGTTGCTTGCACATGAACTCTCCCTCTCTGCAGGACATTTTCAGAGCAGAAGGAAACGCTGGATATTGCCTGGGCGGCAGGTTGTGTCCCAGCCAGCCAAATGCACCAGGCAAGGGGGACCAAGCACAACACATCTTTCAAGCTTCCTCCTTTCTTCCTACAGCAGCTGCTCAAAACATGGCTGT